>NW_026908535.1:0-352076 GCF_028858725.1 Colius striatus
GAGTGTGGTATTGAAGATAGCTCCCACACGAAAGCAGCTGCAAATGTGACACCGTGCTGGCTGATAGACTCCATGGAGACCTACTTACTACTGTTGCTGGGGTCTGACTTCTTGCTTTCTTGTAGCTCCCATACACAGTGCTATAACTTAACCCACAACATGTATTTTTGCGATGGGATCGAAGGAGAAAAATCTGTGGTATTGAAGATAGATCCCACACGAAAGCAGCTGCAAATGTGACACCCTGCTGGCTCATAGACTGCATGGGAACCTACTTACTACTGTAGCTGGGGTCTGCCTTCCTGCTTTCTTGTAGCTCCCATACGCACTGGTGTAACATAACCGACAACATGTGTTTTTTCCAATTGCAGATGAGAAGAAAAAGAGTGTGGTGTTAAAGATAGCTCCCACACGAAAGCAGCTGCAAATGTGACACCCTGCTGGCTCATAGACTGCATGGGGACTTACTTACTACTGTAGCTGGGGTCTGCTTTCCTGCTTTCTTGTAGCTCCTGTACACAGTGGTGTAACTTAACCCACAACATGTATTTTTGCAATGTGATCTAAGGAGAAAAATCTGTGGTATTGAAGGTAGCTCCCACACGAAAGCAGCTGCAAATGTGACACCGTGCTGGCTGATAGACTGCATGGGGACCTACTTACTACTGTAGCTGGGGTCTGCCTTCCTCCTTTCCTGTAGCTCCCATACACAGTGTTAAAACTAAAGAGATAACATCTAATTATTCAATGGGAAATGAGGAGAAAAAGGGTGTAGTATTGAAGATAGCTCCCACAGGAAAGCAGCTGCAAATGTGACACCGTGCTGGCTGATAGATTGCATGGGGACCTACTTACTACTGTAGCTGGGGTCTGCCTTCCTGCTTTCTTGTAGCTCCCATACGCAGTACTATAACTTAAGCGACAACATGTATTTTTTCAATGGGATCTAAGGAGAAAAAGAGTGTGGTATTAAAGATAGCTCCGACACGAAAGCAGCTGCAAATGTGAAACCGTGCTGGGTCATTGACTGCATGGGGACCTACTTACTACTGTAGCTGGTGTCTGCCTTCCTGCTTTCTTCTAGCTCCCATACACAGTGGTATAAGTTAGCCCACAACGTATTTTTTCAATGGGAGCTAAGGTTAAAAAGAGTGTGGTATTGAAGACAGCTCCCACACGAAAGCAGCTGCAAATGTGACACCGTTCTGGCTGGTAGACTGCATGGGGACCTACTTGCTACTGTAGCTGGGGTCTGTCTTCCTGCTTTCTTTTAGCTCCCCTATGCAGTCGTATAACTTAACAGACAACAATTATTTTTGGTGATAGGATCTAAAGAGAAAAAGAGTGTGTTATTGAAGATAGATCCCACATGAAAGCAGCTGCAAATGTGACACCGTGCTGGCTGATAGACGGCATGGGGACCTACTTACTACTGTAGCTGTGGTCTGCCTTCCTGCTTTCTTGTAGCTCCTATACGCAGTGGTGTAAGTTACCCCACAAAAAGTATTTTTTCAATGGGATCTAAGGAGAAAAAGTGTGGTATTGAAGACTGTTCCCACACGAAAGCAGCTGCAAATGTGACACCGTGCTGGCTGATAGACTGCATGGGGACCTACTTACTACTGTAGCTGTGGTCTGCCTTCCTGCTTTCTTGTAGCTCCTATACGCAGTGGTGTAAGTTACCCCACAAAATGTATTTTTTCAATGGGATCTAAGGAGAAAAAGTGTGGTATTGAAGACTGTTCCCACACGAAAGCAGCTGCAAATGTGACACCGTGCTGGCTGATAGACTGCATGGGGACCTACTTACTACTGTAGCTGGGGTCTGCCTTCCTGCTTTCTTGTAGCTCCCATACTCAGTGGTTTAACTTAACCGACAACATGTATTTTTTTCAATGGGAGCTGAGGAGAAAAAATCTGTGGTATTGAAGATAGCTCCGACACGAAAGGAGCTGCAAATGTGACACCGTGCTGGATGGTAGACTGCATGGCGACCTACTTACTACTGTAGCTGCGGTCTGCCTTCCTGCTTTCTTGTAGCTCCCATACTCAGTGGTATAACTTAACAGACACATGTATTTTTTCAATGGGAGCTAATGAGAAAAAGAGTGTGGTATTGAAGATAGCTGCCACAGGAAAGCAGCTGCAAATGTGACACCGTGCTGGCTGCTAGACTGCATGGGGACCTACTTACTAGTGGAGCTGGGATCTGCCTTCCTGCTTTCTTGTAGCTCCCATACGCAGTGCTGTATGTTAACCGACAACATGTATTTTTTTCAATGGGAGCTGAGAACAAAAACTCTGTGGTATTGAAGATAGCTCCGACACGAAAGCAGCTGCAAATGTGACACCGTGCTGGCTGATAGACTGCATGGGGACCTACTTAGTACTGTAGCTGTTGTCTGCCTTCCTGCTTTCTTGTAGCTGCCATACGCAGTGGTGTAACTTAACTCACAGCATGTATTTTTTTCAATGGGAGATGAGGAGAAAAAGAGTGTGTTATTTACACAGGCCGCCCTAAACCAATTCCGCAAACCCAAGCCCGCTGCGAGCCTGGGGACAATTGCCCCTCTCAGCCGTGAACCCGACAACGAATTCCCTGTGACGCAGGCCGGTCCCGCCCAAATTCTTCAAACCCAGGCCTGCTACGGACATTGGGTCCCTTGCCACTCTCCGCCGTCACCCCGAAAGCGGGTTCATTGTGACTCAGGCAGCACCCGCACAAACCTTGCAAACCCAGGCCTGCTGCGGGCCCGGTGTTTTTTTCCCCTCTCTGTCGTCACCCCAACAACAGGTTCATTGTGACACACGCTGCCCCGCCCAAACCTTGCAAACCCACGCCTGCTGCGGGCCCTGGGTCCGTTCCCCCTCTCCGCCATCACTCCAACAACGGCTTCATTGTGACGCAGGTCGCCCCTGACTAAACCTTGCAACCCAGACCTGCTACGGACCCGGGGTCCGTTGCCCCTCTCTGCCGTCACCACGACAACAGGTTCATTGTGACGCAGGCCGCCCCGCCCAAACCTTGTAAACCCAGGCCTACTGCGGGCCCTGGGTCCGTTGCCCCTCTAAACTGTCACCCCGACAACAGCTTCATTCTGACGCAGGGCGCCCCCGCCCAAATTCCGAGAAACCAGGCCTGCTGCGGGTCCGGGGTTTTTTGCCCCTCTCCGCCGTCACTCTGAGAACGGCTTCATTGTGATGCTGGCTGCCCGCGCCCAAATCTTGCAAACCCAGTCCTGCTGTGGGCCCTGGGTCCGTTGTCCCTCTTCTCTGTCACCCCAACAGCAGCTTCCTTGTGACGCAGGCCGCCCCTGGCAAAATTCAGGCTCGCTATATGCCTGGGGACCTTTACCCCTCTCCACCGTAACCCCAACAACAGGTTCATTGTGACGCAGACTCCCCCCGCCCATACCTTGAAAACCCACGCCTGCTGCGGGCCCGGGGTCTGTTGCACCTCTCCTCCGTCACCCCGAGAACGTGTTCTTTGTGACGAAGGCCGGCCCCGCCCAAATTCCGCTAACGCAGGACCGCTAGGGGCCCGGGGTCCGTTGCCTCTCTCCACGGTCACCCCAACAAGAGCTTCTTTTTCACGTAGGCCACCCGGACCAAATTCCGCAAACCCAGGCCTGCTACGGGCCCGGGGTCTGTTGCACCTTTCTGCCGTAACCCCAACGGCAAGTTCATTGTGACGCAGGCCGCCGCGCCAGAACCTTGCAAACCCAGGCCTGCTGCGGGCCCTGGGTCTGTTGCAAGAGTGTGGTTTTGAAGATAGCTCCCACACGAAAGCAGCTGCAAATGTGACACTGTGCTGGCTCATAGACTGCATGGTGACCTACTTACTACTGTAACTGGGGTCTGCCTTCCTTCTTTCTTGTAGGTCGATATGCAGTGGTGTAACTTAACCTACAACATGTATATTTTTCAATGGGAGATGAGGAGAAAAAGAGTGTGTTATTTACACAGGCCGCCCTAAACCAATTCCGCAAACCCATGCCCGCTGCCAGCCTGGGGACAATTGCCCGTCTCAGCCGTCAACCCCACAACGACTTCCCTGTGAAGCAGGCCGGCCCCGCCCAAATTCTTCAAACCCAGGCCTGCTACGGACATTGGGTCCCTTGCCCCTCTACGCCGTCACCCCGAAAGCGGGTTCATTGTGACTCAGACAGTTCCCGCACAAACCTTGCAAACCCAGGCCTGCTGCGGGCCCGGTGTTTTTTTCCCCTCTCTGTCATCACCCCAACAACAGGTTCATTGTGATGCACGCTGCCCCGCCCAAACCTTGCAAACCCACTCCTGCTGCGGGCCCTGGGTCCGTTCCCCCTCTCCGCCATCACTCCAACAACGGCTTCCTTTTGACGCAGGTCGCACCCGCCCAAATTCCGCAATCCCAGGCCCACTGCAAGCCCGGGGACCGTTTCCCCTCTCCACCGTCACCCCGACAACGGGTTCATTGTGAAACAGGCCGCCCCTAACCAAACATTGCAAACCCAGGGCAGATGCGGGCCCGGTGTTTTTGGCCCCTCTCCGCCATCACCGCGACAACGGCTTCCTTGTGACGCAGCTCGCTCTTGCCCAAATTCTGCAAACCCAGGCCCGCTGCGAGCCTGGGGACCGTTGCCCCTCTCCGCCGTCACCCCGACAACGGCTTCCTTGTGATGCAGGCCACCCCCGCCAAATTCTGCAAACCCAGGCCCGCTGCGGGCCTGATGTTTTTTGCCCCTCTCCGTCGTCATCCCGACAACGAGTTCCCTGTGACGCATGCCACCCCCACCCAAATTCTGCAAACCCAGGCCCGCTACGAGTCTGAGGACCGTTGCCCCTCTCCGCTGTCACCCCGACAACAGCTTCATTGTGACGCAGACCGCTCCGCCCAAAACTTGCAAACCCAGGCCTGTAACGGGCCCGGGGTCCGTTGCCCCTCTCCGCCGTTACCTCGACAACAAGTTCATTGTGACGCAGACCGCCCCCGTCCACAACTTGCAAACCCAGGTCTGCTACTGGCACAGGGTCCGTTACCCCTCTCTGCCATCACCCTGACAACGGGTTCACTGTGACGTAGGCCGGCTGCGGGCCTTGGGTCCGTTGCCTCTCTCCGCCGTCACTCTGACAATGGCTTCCTAGTGACGCAGGCCGCCCTTGCCAAAATTCTGCAAACCCAGGCCCTCTGCGAGCCTGGGGACCGTTGCCCCTCTCCTCCGTCACACCAACAACGGGTTCATTGTAACAGAGGCCGCCCCCATCATAACCTTGCAAACCCAGGCCTGTTGTGGGCCCGGGGTTTTTTCTCCCTCTCCGTCGTCACCCCGACAACGGGTTCATTGTGACATACGCCGCCAGAGCCTAAACCGTGCAAACCCAGGCCTGCGACGGGCCCGGCGTCCGTTGCACCTCTCCGCCGTCATCCCGACAATGACTTCCCTGTGACGCAAGCCGCCCCCGCCTAAATTCCGCAAACCCAGGCCCGCTGCGACCCTGGGGACCGTTGCCCCTCTCCGCCGTCACCCCGACAAAAGCTTCATTGTGACGCAGGTCGCCACTGCCTAAACCTTGCAAACCCAGGCCTGTTACGGACCCGGGGTCCGTTGCACCTCTCTGTCGTCCCCAGACAACAGGTTCATTGTGACGCAGGCCGCCCCGCCCAAACCTTGTAAACCCAGGCCTACTGCGGGCCCTGGGTCCGTTGCCCCTCTAAACCGTCACCCCGACAACAGCTTCATTCTGACGCAGGGCCCCCCCGCCCAAATTCCGAGAAACCAGGCCTGCTGCGGGTCCGGGGTTTTTTGCCCCTCTCCGCCGTCACTCTGAGAACGGCTTCATTGTGATGCTGGCTGCCCGCGCCCAAATCTTGCAAACCCAGTCCTGCTGTGGGCCCTGGGTACGTTGCCCCTCTTCTCCGTCACCACAACAGCGGCTTCCTTGTGACACAGGCCGCCCCTGGCAAAATTCAGGCTCGCTATATGCCTGGGGACCTTTACCCCTCTCCACCGTAACCCCGACAACAGGTTCATTGTGACGCAGACTCCCCCCGCCCATACCTTGAAAACCCACGCCTGCTGCGGGCCTGGGGTCTGTTGATAGCTCCCACATGAAAGCAGCTGCAAATGTGACACCGTGCTGGCTGGTAGACTGCATGGGGACCTACTTACTACTGTAGCTGGGGTCTGCCTTCCTGCTTTCTTGTAGCTCCCATACTCAGTGGCATAACTTAACAGACAAAATGTATTTTTTCAATTGGAGCTGAGGAGAAAAAGTGTGGTACTAAAGATAGCTCCCACGCGAAAGCAGATGCAAATGTGACACCGTGCTGGCTGATAGACTGCATGGAGACCTACTTACTACTGTAGCTGGGGTCTGCCGTCCTGCTTTCTTGTAGGTCCCATTCTCAGTGGTATACCTTAATAGACACATGTATTTTTTCAATGGGAGCTGAGGAGTAAAAGTGTGGTATTGAAGATAGCTCCCACAGGAAAGCACCTGCAAATGTGACACCGTGCTGGCTGATAGAGTGCATGGGGATCTACTTACTACTGTAGCTGGGGTCTGCCTTCCTGCTTTCTTCTAGCTCCCATACTCAGTGGCATAACTTAACAGACAAAATGTATTTTTTCAATGGGAGCTGAAGGGAAAAAGTGTGGTATTGAAGATAGCTCCCACAGGAAAGGAGCTGCAAGTGTGACACCGTGCTGGCTGATAGACTGCCTGGGGACCTACTTACTACTGTAGCTGGGGTCTGCCTTCCTTCTTTCTTGTAGGTCGATATGCAGTGGTGTAACTTAACCTACAACATGAATTTTTTTCAATAGGAGCTGAGGAGAAAAAATGTGTGGTAGTGAAGATAGCTCCCATAGGAACGCAGCTGCAAATGTGACACCGTGCTGCCTGATAGACTGCATGGGGACCTACTTACTACTTTAACTGGGGTCTGCCTTCCTTCTTTCTTGTAGGTCGATATGCAGTGGTGTAACTTAACCTACAACATGAATTTTTTTCAATAGGAGCTGAGGAGAAAAAATCTGTGGTATTGAAGATAGCTCCCACAGGAAAGCAGCTGCAAATGTAACACCGTGCTGGCTGATAGACTGCATGGGGACCTACTTACTACTGTAGCTGGTGTCTGCCTTCCTGCTGTCTTGTAGCTCCCATACACAGTGGTATAAGTTAACCGACAACATGTATTTTTTTCAATGGGAGATGAGGAGAAAAAGAGTGTGGGATTGAAGATAGCTCCGACACGAAGGCAGCTGCAAATGTGACACTGTGCTGGCTGATAGACTGCATGGGGACCTACTTACTACTGTAGCTGGGGTCTGCCTTCCTTCTTTCTTGTAGCTCCCATACACATTTCTTTAACTTAACGGACAACATGTATTTTTTTAATGGGAAATGAGGAGAAAAAGAGTGTGGTATTTACGCAGGCCGCCCTAAACCAATTCCGCAAACCCAGGCCTGCTGCCAGCCTGGGGACAATTGCCCCTCTCAGCCTTCACCCCAAGAACGAATTCCTTTTGATGCAGGCCCACCCCGCCCAAATTCTGCAAACCGAGGCCTTCTACGAGCCTGGGGACCGTTTCCCGTCTCCGCCGTCACCCCGAGAACGGGTTCATTGTGACGCACGCGGCCCCGCCCAAGCGTTGAAAACCCAGGTCTGCTACGGACTTTGGGTCACTTGCCCCTCTCCGCCGTCACCCCGAAAGCGGGTTCATTGTGACTCAGGCAGCCCCCGCGCAAACCTTGCAAACCCAGGCCTGTTGCGGTCCCGGTGTTTTTTTCCCCTCTCCGTCGTCACCCCAACAACAGATTCATTGTGACGCACGCTGCCCCGCCCAAACCTTGCAAACCCACGCCTGCTGCGGGCCCTGCCTCCGTTCCCCCTCTCCGCCATTACTCCAACAACGGCTTCCTTTTGACGCAGGCCGCTCCAGCCCAAATTCCGCAAACCCAGGCCCGCTGAAAGCCCGGGGACCGTTTCCCCTCTCCACCGTTACCCCGACAATGGGTTCATTGTGAAACAGGCCGCCCCTGACCAAACATTGCAAACCCAGGGCAGATGCGGGCCCGGTGTTTTTGGCCCCTCTCCGCCGTCACCCCGACAACGGCTTCCTTGTGACGCAGCTCGCTCTCGCCCAAATTCTGCAAACCCAGGCCGGCTACGTGCCTGGGGACCGTTGCCCATCTCCGCCGTCACCCCGACAACGGCTTCCTTGTGACGCAGGCTGCCCCCGCCAAATTCCGCAAACCCAGGCGCGCTGCGAGCCTGGGGATCGTTGTGGCTCTCCGTCGTCACCCCGACAAAGGCTTCCTTGTGATGCAGGCCGCCCCCGACCAAATTCCACAAACCCAGGCCTGCTGCTGGCCGTTGGTCCGTTGCCCCTCTCTGCCGTCACCCCGACAACGGGTTCATTGTGATGCAGGCCACCCCCGCCCAAACCTTGCAAACCCAGGCGTGCTGTGGGTCTGGTGTTTTTTGACCCTTTCTGCCTTCACCCCGACAACGACTTCCCTGTAACACAGGCTGCCCCGGCCCAAATTCAGCAAACCCAGGCCCACTGCGAGCCTGGGGACCGTTGCTCCTCTCCGCCATCACCCCCACAAGAGCTTTATTGTGAGGCGGGCCGCCCCCGCCGAAACCTTACAAACCCAGGCCTGCTATGGCCCCGGGTCCATTGCCCCTCTCCGCCGTGACCGTGACAACAGGTTCATTGTGACGCAGGATGCCCCATCAAAACCTTGCAAACCCAGGCCTGCTGCGGGCCGTTGGTCCGTTGCCCCTCTCCGCCGTCACCCCGATAATGGGTTCATTGTGATGCAGGCCACCCCCGCCCAAACCTTGAAAACCCAGGACTACTGCGGGCCCGGTGGTTTTTGCCCCTCTCCGCCGTCACCCCGACAACGGCTTCCTTTTGACACAGGCCGCCCCCGCCCAAATTCCGCAAACCCAGGCCAGCTGCAAACATGGGGACTGTTGCCCCTCTCCTCCGTCACCCCAACAATGGGTTCATTGTGACGCAGGCCGCTCCCGCCCAAACCTTGCAAACCCAATCCTGCTGTGGACCCTGGGTCCGTTGCCCCTCTCCACCGTCACCCTGACAACAGGTTCATTGTGACGCAGGCCGCCAACAACCAAACCTTCCAAACCCAGGCCTGCTGCGGGCCCGGGGTTCGTTGTCCCTCTCCTCCGTCACCCCAACAACGGGTTCAGTGTAATAGAGGCCGCCCCCATCATAACCTTGCAAACCCAGGCCTGCTACGGGCCCAGGATCCGTTGCCCCTTTCCGCTGTCACCCCGACAACAGATTCATTGTGACGCGGGACGCCCCCGCCCAAAACTTGCAAACCCAGGCCTGCTACGGGCCCGGGGTCCGTAGCACTTTTTCCACCGTAACCCCAACGGCAAGGTCATTGTGTCGCAGGCCGCCCCGCCAGAACCTTGCAAACACAGGCCTGCTGTGAGCCCTGGGTCTGTTGCAAGAGTGTGGTATTGAAGATAGCTCCCACGCGAAAGCAGCTGCAAATGTGACACCGTGCTGGCTGATAGACTGCATGGGGACCTACTTACTACTGTAGCTGGGGTCTGCCTTCCTGCTTTCTTGTAGCTCCCATACACAGTGATGTAACTTAACCACAACATGAATTTTTGCAATGGGATCTAAGGAGAAAAAGACTGTGGTATTGAAGATAGCTCCCACACGAAAGCAGCTGCAAATGTGACACCGTGCTGGCTGATAGACTGCATGGGGACCTACTTACTACTGTAGCTGGGGTCTGCCTTCCAGCTTTCTTGTAGCTCCCATACGCAGTGGTATAACTTAAACGACAACATGTGTTTCTTCCAATCGCAGATGAGGAGAAAAAGAGTGTGGTATTGAAGATAGCTCCCACACGAAAGCAGCTATAAATGTGACACCGTGCTGGCTGATAGGCTGCATGGAGACCTACTTACTACTGTAGCTTGGGTCTGCCTTCCTTCTTTCTTGTAGCTCCCACACGCAGTCATATAACTTAACCCACAATACGTATATTTGGAATGGTATCTAAGGAGAAAAAGAGTGTGGTATTGAAGATAGCTCCCAAAGGAAATCAGCTGCAAATGTGACACCGTGCTCGCTGATAGACTGCATGGGGACCTACTTACTACTGTAGCTGGGGTCTGCCTTCCTGCTATCTTGTAGCTCCCATACGCATTTCTTTAACTTAACAGACACATGTATTTTTGCAATGGGAGCTAAGGAGAAAAAGAGTGTGGTGTTGAAGATAGCTCCCAAACGAAAGCAGCTGCAAATGTGACACCATGCTGACTGAAAGACTACATGGGGACCTACTTAGTACTGTAGCTGGGGTCTGACTTCCTTCTTTCTTGTAGCTCCCATACGCAGTCATATAACTTAACCCACAATACGTATATTTGGAATGGTATCTAAGGAGAAAAAGAGTGTGGTATTGAAGATAGCTCCCAAAGGAAATCAGCTGCAAATGTGACACCGTGCTCGCTGATAGATTGCAAGGGAACCTACTTACTACTGTATCTGGGGTCTGCCTTCCTGCTTTCTTGTAGCTCCCATACGCATTTCTTTAACTTAACAGACACATGTATTTTTGCAATGGGAGCTAAGGAGAAAAAGAGTGTGGTGTTGAAGATAGCTCCGACACGAAAGCAGCTGCAAATGTGACACCGTGCTGGCTGATAGACTGCATGGGGAGCTACTTACTACTGTAGCTGGGGTCTCCCTTCCTGCTTTCTTGTTGCTGCCATACACAGTGGTGTAATTTAACCCACAACATGTATTTTTTTAAATGGGAGATGACGAGAAAAAGAGTGTGGTATTGAAGATAGCTCCCACACGAAATCAGCTGTAAATGTGACACCGTGCTGGCTAATAGACTGCATGGGGACCTACATACTACTGTAGCTGGGGTCTGCCTTCCTGCTGTCTTGTAGCTCCCATACGCAGTGGTGTAACTTAAATCACAGCATGTATTTTTTTCAATGGGGAATGAGGAGAAAAAGAGTGTGTTATTTACACAGGCCGCCCTAAACCAATTCCGCAAACCCAGGCCCGCTGCGAGCCTGGGGACAAATGCCCCTCTCAGCCGTCAACCCGACAACGAATTCCCTGTGACGCAGGCCGGCCCCGCCCAAATTCCGAAAACCTAGGCCTGCTACAGACATTGATTCCCTTGTCCATCTCCGCTGTCACCCCAAAAGCGGGTTCATTGTGACTCAGGCAGCACCCGCACAAACCTTGCATACCCAGGCCTTCTGCGGTCCCGGTGTTTTTTTCCCCTCTCCGTCGTCACCCCAACAACAGGTTCATTGTGACGCACGCTGCCCCGCCCAAACCTTGCAAACCCACGCCTGCTGCGGGCCCTGCCTCCGTTCCCCCTCTCCGCCATCACTCCAACAACGGCTTCCTTTTGACGCAGGCCGCTCCCGCCGAAATTCCGCAAACCCAGGCCCGCTGCAAGCCCGGGGACCGTTTCCCCTCTCCACCGTCACCCCGACAACGGGTTCATTGTGAAACAGGCCGCCCCTGACCAAACATTGCAAACCCAGGGCAGATGTGGGCCCGGTGTTTTTGGCCCCTCTCCGCCGTCACCCCGACAACGGCTTCCTTGTGACGCAGCTCGCTCTCGTCCAAATTCTGCAAACCCAGGCCCGCTGCGAGCCTGGGGATCGTTGCCCCTCTCCGCCGTCACCCCGACAAAGGCTTCCTTGTGACGCAGGCCGCCCCCGCCCAAATTCCACAAACCCAGGCCTGCTGCGGGCCCGATGTTTTTTGCCCCTCTCCACCGTCACCCCGACAAAGAGTTCCCTGTGACGCAGGCCACCCCCACCAAAATTCTGCAAACCCAGGCCCGCTACGAGTCTGAGGACCGTTGCCACTCTCCGCCATCACCCCGACAACAGCTTCATTGTGACGCAGACCGCCCCGCCCAAAACTTGCAAACCCAGGCCTGCAAACGGCCCGGTGTCCGTTGCCCCTCTCTGCCGTTACTTCAACAACAGGTTCATTGTGACGCAGGCCGTCCCTGT
The DNA here is from genome assembly GCF_028858725.1 of Colius striatus. Lineage (NCBI taxonomy): Eukaryota > Metazoa > Chordata > Aves > Coliiformes > Coliidae > Colius > Colius striatus. Next base: position 12,035 of record NW_026908535.1, read on the forward strand.
CCACAACTTGCAAACCCAGGTCTGCTAATGGCACAGGGTCCGTTATCCCTCTCTGCCATCAACTCGACAACAGGTTCATTGTGACGCAGGCCGCCTCCGCCCAAAACTTGCAAACCCAGGCCGGCTGGGGGCCTTGGGTCCGTTGCCTCTCTCCGCCGTCACCCGACAACGGGTTCCTTGTGACGCAAGCCGCCCCCGCCCAAATTCTGCAAACCGAGGCATACTGCGAGCCTGGGGATCGTTGCCCCTCTTCGCCGTCATCCCGACAACGCGTTTATTGTATTTTTGCAATGGGATCTAAGGAGAAAAAGAGTGTGGTATTGAAGATAGCTCCGACACGAAAACAGCTGCAAATGTGACACCGTGCTGACCGATAGACTGCATGGGGACCTACTTACTACTGTAGCTGGGGTCTGCCTTCCAGCTTTCTTGTAGCTCCCATACGCAGTGGTGTAACTTAACCGACAACATGTATTTGTTTCAATGGGAGCTGAGGAGAAAAAATCTGTGGTATTGAAGATAGCTGCCACACGAAAGCAGCTGCAAATGTGACACCGTGCTGGCTGATAGACTGCATGGTGAGCTACTTACTACTGTAGCTGGGGTCTGCCTTCCTGCTTTCTTGTTGCTGCCATACACAGTGATGTAACTTAACCCACAACATGTATTTTTTTAAATGGGAGATGACGAGAAAAAGAGTGTGGTATTGAAGATAGCTCCCACACGAAATCAGCTGTAAATGTGACACCTGCTGGCTGATAGACTGCATGGGGACCTACTTACTACTGTTGCTGGGATCTACCTTCCTGCTTTCTTGTACCTCCCATACGCAGTGGTATATTTAAGCGATAACATGTATTTTTTGAATGGGAAATGAGGAGAAAAAGAGTGTGGTATTGAAGATAGCTACCACACGAAAGCAGCTGCAAATGTGACACCGTGCTGGCTGGTAGACTGCATGGGGACCTACTTACTACTGTAGCTGGGGTCTTCCTTCCTGCTTTTTTGTAGCTCCCATACGCAGTGGTGTAACTCAACAGACAACATGTGTTTTTTTCTAATTGCAGATGAGGAGACAAAATCTGTGGTATTGAAGATAGCTCCAACACGAAAGCAGCTGCAAATGTGACACCGTGCTGGCTGATAGACTGCATGGGGACCTACTTACTACTGTAGCTTGGGTTTACCTTCCTGCTTTCTTGTACCTCCCATACGTAGTGGTGTAAGTTAACCCAGAACATGTATTTTTTTCAATGGGAGATGAGGAGCAAAAGAGTATGGGATGGAAGATAGCTCCCACACAAAAGCAGCTGCAAATGTGTCACCGTGCTGGCTGATAGACTGCATGGGGACCTACTTACTACTGTAGCTGAGGTCTACCTTTCTGCTTTCTTGTACCTCCCATACACAGTGATGTAACTTAACCGACAACATGTATTTTTTTGAATGGGAGCTGAGGAGAAAAACTCTGTGATATTGAAGATAGCTCCGACACGAAAGCAGCTGCAAATGTGACACCGTGCTGGCTGATAGACTGCATGGGGACCTACTTACTATTGTAGCTGGGGTCTGCCTTCCTGCTTTCTTGTAGCTCTCATACGCAGTACTATACCTTATTCGACATCATGTATTTTTGCAATGGTATCTAAGGAGAAGAAGAGTATGGTATTGAAGATAGCTCCCACACGAAAGCAGCTGCAAATGTGACACCGTGCTGGCTGATAGACTGCATGGGGACCTACTTACTACTGTAGCTGGGGTCTGCCTTCCTGCTTTCTTGTAGCTCTCATACGCAGTACTATACCTTATTCGACATCATGTATTTTTGCAATGGTATCTTAGGAGAAGAAGAGTTTGGTATTGAAGATAGCTCTCACACGAAAGCAGCTGCAAATGTGACACCGTGCTGGCTGATAGACTGCATGGGGACTTACTTACTACTGTAGCTGGAATCTGCCTTCCTGCTTTCTTGTAGCTCCCATACGCAGTGGTATAAGATAACACACAACAGGTACTTTTGTAATGGGATCTAAGGAGAAAAAGAGTGTGGTATTGAAGATAGCTCCCACACGAAAGCAGCTGCAAATGTGACACCGTGCTGGCTGATAGACTGCATGGGGACCTACTTACTACTGTAGCTAGGGTCTGCCTTCCTGCTTTCTTGTACCTCCCATACGCAGTGGTGTAACTTAACCGACAACATGTGTTTTTTCCAAACGCAGATGAGAAGAAAAAGAGTGTGGTGTTGAAGATAGTTCCCACACGAAAGCATCTGCAAATGTGAAAACCGTGCTGGGTCATAGACTGCATGGGGACCTACTTACTACTGTAGCTGGGGTCTTCCTTCCTGCTTTCTTGTAGCTCCCATACGAATTTCTTTAACTTAACAGACACATGTATTTTTGCAAAGGCATCTAAGGAGAAACAGAGTGTGGTATTGAAGATAGCTCCCACATGAAAGCAGCTGCAAATGTGACACCGTGCTGGCTGATTTACTGCATGGGGACCTAATTACTACTGTAGCTGGGGTCTGCCTTCCTACTTTCTTGTAGCTCCAAGACACAGTGGTGTAACTTAACCCACAACATGTATGTTTTTCAATGGGAGCTGAGAACAAAAACTCTGTGGTATTGAAGATTGCTCCCACACGAAAGTAGCTGCAAATGTGACACCGTGCTGTCTGATAGACTGCATGGGGACCTACTTACTACTGTAGCTGGGGTCTGCCTTCTTGCTTTCTTGTAGCTGCCATACGCAGTGGTGTAACTTAACCCAGAACATGTATTTTTTTCAATGGGAAATGAGGAGAAAAAGAGTGTGGTATTGAAGATAGCTCCCACAGGAAATCAGCTGCAAATGTGACACCGCGCTGGCTAATAGATTGCATGGGGACCTACTTACTACTGTAGCTGCGGTCTGCCTTCCTGCTTTCTTGTAGCTCCCATACACAGTGGTATAAGTTAGCCCACAACGTATTTTTTCAATGGGAGCTAAGGTTAAAAAGAGTGTGGTATTGAAGACAGCTCCGATACGAAAGCAGCTGCAAATGTGACACCGTTCTGGCTGGTAGACTGCATGGGGACCTACTTGCTACTGTAGCTGGGGTCTGTCTTCCTGCTTTCTTTTAGTTCCCCTATGCAGTCGTATAACTTAACAGACAACAATTATTTTTGGTGATAGGATCTAAAGAGAAAAAGAGTGTGTTATTGAAGATAGATCCCACATGAAAGCAGCTGCAAATGTGACACCGTGCTGGCTGATAGACTGCATGGGGACCTACTTAGTACTGTAGCTGTGGTCTGCCTTCCTGCTTTCTTGTAGCTCCTATACGCAGTGGTGTAAGTTACCCCACAAAATGTATTTTTTCAATGGGATCTAAGGAGAAAAAGTGTGGTATTGAAGACTGTTCCCACACGAAAGCAGCTGCAAATGTGACACCGTGCTGGCTGATAGACTGCATGGGGACCTACTTACTACTGTAGCTGGGGTCTGCCTTCCTGCTTTCTTGTAGCTCCCATACTCAGTGGTTTAACTTAACCGACAACATGTATTTTTTTCAATGGGAGCTGAGGAGAAAAAATCTGTGGTATTGAAGATAGCTCCGACACGAAAGGAGCTGCAAATGTGACACCGTGCTGGATGGTAGACTGCATGGCGACCTACTTACTACTGTAGCTGGGGTCTGCCTTCCTGCTTTCTTGTAGCTCCCATACTCAGTGGTGTAACTTAACCCACAACATGTATGTTTTTCAATGGGAGCTGAGAACAAAAACTCTGTGGTATTGAAGATTGCTCCCACACGAAAGTAGCTGCAAATGTGACACCGTGCTGTCTGATAGACTGCATGGGGACCTACTTACTACTGTAGCTGGGGTCTGCCTTCTTGCTTTCTTGTAGCTGCCATACGCAGTGGTGTAACTTAACCCAGAACATGTATTTTTTTCAATGGGAAATGAGGAGAAAAAGAGTGTGGTATTGAATATAGCTCCCACAGGAAATCAGCTGCAAATGTGACACCGCGCTGGCTAATAGATTGCATGGGGACCTACTTACTACTGTAGCTGCGGTCTGCCTTCCTGCTTTCTTGTAGCTCCCATACTCAGTGGTATAACTTAACAGACACATGTATTTTTTCAATGGGAGCTAATGAGAAAAAGAGTGTGGTATTGAAGATAGCTGCCACAGGAAAGCAGCTGCAAATGTGACACCGTGCTGGCTGATACACTGCATGGGGACCTACTTACTAGTGGAGCTGGGATCTGCCTTCCTGCTTTCTTGTAGCTCCCATACGCAGTGCTGTAAGTTAACCGACAACATGTATTTTTTTCAATGGGAGCTGAGAACAAAAACTCTGTGGTATTGAAGATAGCTCCGACACGAAAGCAGCTGCAAATGTGACACCGTGCTGGCTGATAGACTGCATGGGGACCTACTTAGTACTGTAGCTGTTGTCTGCCTTCCTGCTTTCTTGTAGCTGCCATACGCAGTGGTGTAACTTAACTCACAGCATGTATTTTTTTCAATGGGAGATGAGGAGAAAAAGAGTGTGTTATTTACACAGGCCGCCCTAAACCAATTCCGCAAACCCAAGCCCGCTGCGAGCCTGGGGACAATTGCCCCTCTCAGCCGTGAACCCGACAACGACTTCCCTGTGACGCAGGCCGGTCCCGCCCAAATTCCGCAAACCCAGGCCTGCTACGGACATTGGGTCCCTTGCCACTCTCCGCCGTCACCCCGAAAGCGGGTTCATTGTGACTCAGGCAGCACCCGCACAAACCTTGCAAACCCAGGCCTGCTGCGGGCCCGGTGTTTTTTTCCCCTCTCTGTCGTCACCCCAACAACAGGTTCATTGTGACACACGCTGCCCCGTCCAAACCTTGCAAACCCACGCCTGCTGCGGGCCCTGGGTCCGTTCCCCCTCTCCGCCATCACTCCAACAACGGCTTCCTTTTGACGCAGGCCGCTCTTGCCCAAATTCCGCAAACCCAGGCCCGCTGCAAGCCCGGGGACCGTTTCCCCTCTCCACCGTCACCCCGACAACGGGTTCATTGTGAAACAGGCCGCCCCCGCCCAAATTCCCAAAACCCAGGGCAGATGTGGGCCCCGTGTTTTCGGCCATTCTCTGCCGTCACCCCGAGAACGGCTTCCTTGTGACGCAGCTCGCTCTCGCCCAAATTCTGCAAACCCAGGCCTGCTGCGACCCTGGGGACCGTTGCCCCTCTCCGCCGTCACCCCGACAACGGCTTCATTGTGACGCAGGTCGCCACTGCCTAAACCTTGCAAACCCAGGCCTGTTACGGACCCGGGGTCCGTTGCCCCCTCTCTGCCGTCACCACGACAACAGGTTCATTGTGACGCAGGCCGCCCCGCCCAAACCTTGTAAACCCAGGCCTACTGCGGGCCCTGGGTCCGTTGCCCCTCTAAACCGTCACCCCGACAACAGCTTCATTCTGACGCAGGGCGCCCCCGCCCAAATTCCGAGAAACCAGGCCTGCTGCGGGTCCGGGGTTTTTTGCCCCTCTCCGCCGTCACTCTGAGAACGGCTTCATTGTGATGCTGGCTGCCCGCGCCCAAATCTTGCAAACCCAGTCCTGCTGTGGGCCCTGGGTCCGTTGTCCCTCTTCTCTGTCACCCCAACAGCAGCTTCCTTGTGACGCAGGCCGCCCCTGGCAAAATTCAGGCTCGCTATATGCCTGGGGACCTTTACCCCTCTCCACCGTAACCCCGACAACAGGTTCATTGTGACGCAGACTCCCCCCGCCCATACCTTGAAAACCCACGCCTGCTGCGGGCCCGGGGTCTGTTGCACCTCTCCTCCGTCACCCCGAGAACGTGTTCTTTGTGACGAAGGCCGGCCCCGCCCAAATTCCGCTAACGCAGGACCGCTAGGGGCCCGGGGTCCGTTGCCTCTCTCCACGGTCACCCCAACAAGAGCTTCTTTTTCACGTAGGCCACCCGGACCAAATTCCGCAAACCCACGCCTGCTACGGGCCCGGGGTCTGTTGCACCTTTCTGCCGTAACCCCAACGGCAAGTTCATTGTGACGCAGGCCGCCGCGCCAGAACCTTGCAAACCCAGGCCTGCTGCGGGCCCTGGGTCTGTTGCAAGAGTGTGGTTTTGAAGATAGCTCCCACACGAAAGCAGCTGCAAATGTGACACTGTGCTGGCTCATAGACTGCATGGTGACCTACTTACTACTGTAACTGGGGTCTGCCTTCCTTGTTTCTTGTAGGTCGATATGCAGTGGTGTAACTTAACCTACAACATGTATATTTTTCAATGGGAGATGAGGAGAAAAAGAGTGTGTTATTTACACAGGCCGCCCTAAACCAATTCCGCAAACCCATGCCCGCTGCCAGCCTGGGGACAATTGCCCGTCTCAGCCGTCAACCCCACAACGACTTCCCTGTGAAGCAGGCCGGCCCCGCCCAAATTCTTCAAACCCAGGCCTGCTACGGACATTGGGTCCCTTGCCCCTCTACGCCGTCACCCCGAAAGCAGGTTCATTGTGACTCAGGCAGTTCCCGCACAAACCTTGCAAACCCAGGCCTGCTGCGGTCCCGGTGTTTTTTTCCCCTCTCTGTCATCACCCCAACAACAGGTTCATTGTGATGCACGCTGCCCCGCCCAAACCTTGCAAACCCACTCCTGCTGCGGGCCCGGGGACCGTTTCCCCTCTCCACCGTCACCCCGACAACGGGTTCATTGTGAAACAGGCCGCCCCTAACCAAACATTGCAAACCCAGGGCAGATGCGGGCCCGGTGTTTTTGGCCCCTCTCCGCCATCACCGCGACAACGGCTTCCTTGTGACGCAGCTCGCTCTTGCCCAAATTCTGCAAACCCAGGCCCGCTGCGAGCCTGGGGACCGTTGCCCCTCTCCGCCGTCACCCCGACAACGGCTTCCTTGTGACGCAGGCCACCCCCGCCAAATTCTGCAAACCCAGGCCCGCTGCGGGCCTGATGTTTTTTGCCCCTCTCCGTCGTCATCCCGACAACGAGTTCCCTGTGACGCATGCCACCCCCACCCAAATTCTGCAAACCCAGGCCCGCTACGAGTCTGAGGACCGTTGCCCCTCTCCGCTGTCACCCCGACAACAGCTTCATTGTGACGCAGACCGCTCCGCCCAAAACTTGCAAACCCAGGCCTGTAACGGGCCCGGGGTCCGTTGCCCCTCTCCGCCGTTACCTCGACAACAAGTTCATTGTGACGCAGACCGCCCCCGTCCACAACTTGCAAACCCAGGTCTGCTACTGGCACAGGGTCCGTTACCCCTCTCTGCCATCACCCTGACAACGGGTTCACTGTGACGTAGGCCGGCTGCGGGCCTTGGGTCCGTTGCCTCTCTCCGCCGTCACTCTGACAATGGCTTCCTAGTGACGCAGGCCGCCCTTGCCAAAATTCTGCAAACCCAGGCCCTCTGCGAGCCTGGGGACCGTTGCCCCTCTCCTCCGTCACACCAACAACGGGTTCATTGTAACAGAGGCCGCCCCCATCATAACCTTGCAAACCCAGGCCTGTTGTGGGCCCGGGGTTTTTTCTCCCTCTCCGTCGTCACCCCGACAACGGGTTCATTGTGACATACGCCGCCAGAGCCTAAACCGTGCAAACCCAGGCCTGCGACGGGCCCGGCGTCCGTTGCACCTCTCCGCCGTCATCCCGACAATGACTTCCCTGTGACGCAAGCCGCCCCCGCCTAAATTCCGCAAACCCAGGCCCGCTGCGACCCTGGGGACCGTTGCCCCTCTCCGCCGTCACCCCGACAAAAGCTTCATTGTGACGCAGGTCGCCACTGCCTAAACCTTGCAAACCCAGGCCTGTTACGGACCCGGGGTCCGTTGCACCTCTCTGTCGTCCCCAGACAACAGGTTCATTGTGACGCAGGCCGCCCCGCCCAAACCTTGTAAACCCAGGCCTACTGCGGGCCCTGGGTCCGTTGCCCCTCTAAACCGTCACCCCGACAACAGCTTCATTCTGACGCAGGGCCCCCCCGCCCAAATTCCGAGAAACCAGGCCTGCTGCGGGTCCGGGGTTTTTTGCCCCTCTCCGCCGTCACTCTGAGAACGGCTTCATTGTGATGCTGGCTGCCCGCGCCCAAATCTTGCAAACCCAGTCCTGCTGTGGGCCCTGGGTACGTTGCCCCTCTTCTCCGTCACCACAACAGCGGCTTCCTTGTGACACAGGCCGCCCCTGGCAAAATTCAGGCTCGCTATATGCCTGGGGACCTTTACCCCTCTCCACCGTAACCCCGACAACAGGTTCATTGTGACGCAGACTCCCCCCGCCCATACCTTGAAAACCCACGCCTGCTGCGGGCCTGGGGTCTGTTGATAGCTCCCACATGAAAGCAGCTGCAAATGTGACACCGTGCTGGCTGGTAGACTGCATGGGGACCTACTTACTACTGTAGCTGGGGTCTGCCTTCCTGCTTTCTTGTAGCTCCCATACGCAGTCGTATAACTTAACCGAACACATCTATTTTTTAAATGGGAACTAAGGAGAAAAAGAGTGTGGTGTTGAAGATAGCTCCCACACGAAAGCAGCTGCAAATGTGACACCGTGCTGGCTGATAGACTACATAAGGAGCCAATTAATACTGTAGCTGGGATCTGCCTTCCTGCTTTCTTGTGGCTCCCATACTCAGTGGTATAACTTAACAGACACATGTATTTTTTCAATGGGAGCAGAGGAGGAAAAGAGTGTGGTATTCCAGATAGCTCCCACACGAAAGCAGCTAAAAATGTGACGCTTTGCTGGCTGATAGACTGCATGGGTACCTACTTACTACTGTAGCTGGGGTCTGCCTCCCTGCTTTCTTGTAGCTCCCGTATTCAGTGGTATAACTTAAACCGACAACGTGTATTTTTGCAATGGGATCTAAGGAGAAAAAGACTGTGGTATTGAAGATAGCTCCCACACGAAAGCAGCTGCAAATGTGACACCGTGCTGGCTGATAGAGTGCATGGGGACCTACTTACTACTGTAGCTGGGGTCTGCCTTCCTGCTTTCTTGTAGCTCCCATACTCAGTGGCATAACTTAACAGACAAAATGTATTTTTTCAATTGGAGCTGAGGAGAAAAAGTGTGGTACTAAAGATAGCTCCCACGCGAAAGCAGATGCAAATGTGACACCGTGCTGGCTGATAGACTGCATGGGGACCTACTTACTACTGTAGCTGGGGTCTGCCGTCCTGCTTTCTTGTAGGTCCCATTCTCAGTGGTATACCTTAATAGACACATGTATTTTTTCAATGGGAGCTGAGGAGTAAAAGTGTGGTATTGAAGATAGCTCCCACAGGAAAGCACCTGCAAATGTGACACCGTGCTGGCTGATAGAGTGCATGGGGACCTACTTACTACTGTAGCTGGGGTCTGCCTTCCTGCTTTCTTGTAGCTCCCATACTCAGTGGCATAACTTAACAGACAAAATGTATTTTTTCAATGGGAGCTGAAGGGAAAAAGTGTGGTATTGAAGATAGCTCCCACAGGAAAGGAGCTGCAAGTGTGACACCGTGCTGGCTGATAGACTGCCTGGGGACCTACTTACTACTGTAGCTGGGGTCTGCCTTCCTTCTTTCTTGTAGGTCGATATGCAGTGGTGTAACTTAACCTACAACATGAATTTTTTTCAATAGGAGCTGAGGAGAAAAAATGTGTGGTATTGAAGATAGCTCCCACAGGAAAGCAGCTGCAAATGTAACACCGTGCTGGCTGATAGACTGCATGGGGACCTACTTACTACTGTAGCTGGTGTCTGCCTTCCTGCTGTCTTGTAGCTCCCATACACAGTGGTATAAGTTAACCGACAACATGTATTTTTTTCAATGGGAGATGAGGAGAAAAAGAGTGTGGGATTGAAGATAGCTCCGACACGAAAGCAGCTGCAAATGTGACACTGTGCTGGCTGATAGACTGCATGGGGACCTATTTACTACTGTAGCTGGGGTCTGCCTTCCTTCTTTCTTGTAGCTCCCATACACATTTCTTTAACTTAACGGACAACATGTATTTTTTTAATGGGAAATGAGGAGAAAAAGAGTGTGGTATTTATGCAGGCCGCCCTAAACCAATTCCGCAAACCCAGGCCTGCTGCCAGCCTGGGGACAATTGCCCCTCTCAGCCTTCAACCCAAGAACGAATTCCTTTTGATGCAGGCCCACCCCGCCCAAATTCTGCAAACCGAGGCCTTCTACGAGCCTGGGGACCGTTTCCCGTCTCCGCCGTCACCCCGAGAACGGGTTCATTGTGACGCACGCGGCCCCGCCCAAGCCTTGAAAACCCAGGTCTGCTACGGACTTTGGGTCACTTGCCCCTCTCCGCCGTCACCCCGAAAGCGGGTTCATTGTGACTCAGGCAGCCCCCGCCCAAACCTTGCAAACCCAGGCCTGTTGCGGTCCCGGTGTTTTTTTCCCCTCTCCGTCGTCACCCCAACAACAGATTCATTGTGACGCACGCTGCCCCGCCCAAACCTTGCAAACCCACGCCTGCTGCGGGCCCTGCCTCCGTTCCCCCTCTCCGCCATTACTCCAACAACGGCTTCCTTTTGACGCAGGCCGCTCCAGCCCAAATTCCGCAAACCCAGGCCCGCTGAAAGCCCGGGGACCGTTTCCCCTCTCCACCGTCACCCCGACAATGGGTTCATTGTGAAACAGGCCGCCCCTGACCAAACATTGCAAACCCAGGGCAGATGCGGGCCCGGTGTTTTTGGCCCCTCTCCGTCGTCACCCCGACAACGGCTTCCTTGTGACGCAGCTCGCTCTCGCCCAAATTCTGCAAACCCAGGCCGGCTACGTGCCTGGGGACCGTTGCCCGTCTCCGCCGTCACCCCGACAACGGCTTCCTTGTGACGCAGGCTGCCCCCGCCAAATTCCGCAAACCCAGGCGCGCTGCGAGCCTGGGGATCGTTGTGGCTCTCCGTCGTCACCCCGACAAAGGCTTCCTTGTGATGCAGGCCGCCCCCGACCAAATTCCACAAACCCAGGCCTGCTGCTGGCCGTTGGTCCGTTGCCCCTCTCTGCCATCACCCCGACAACGGGTTCATTGTGATGCAGGCCACCCCCGCCCAAACCTTGCAAACCCAGGCGTGCTGTGGGTCTGGTGTTTTCTGCCCCTTTCTGCCTTCACCCCGACAACGACTTCCCTGTAACACAGGCTGCCCCGGCCCAAATTCAGCAAACCCAGGCCCACTGCGAGCCTGGGGACCGTTGCTCCTCTCCGCCATCACCCCCACAAGAGCTTTATTGTGAGGCGGGCCGCCCCCGCCGAAACCTTACAAACCCAGGCCTGCTATGGCCCCGGGTCCATTGCCCCTCTCCGCCGTGACCGTGACAACAGGTTCATTGTGACGCAGGATGCCCCATCAAAACCTTGCAAACCCAGGCCTGCTGCGGGCCGTTGGTCCGTTGCCCCTCTCCGCCGTCACCCCGATAATGGGTTCATTGTGATGCAGGCCACCCCCGCCCAAACCTTGAAAACCCAGGACTACTGCGGGCCCGGTGGTTTTTGCCCCTCTCCGCCGTCACCCCGACAACGGCTTCCTTTTGACACAGGCCGCCCCCGCCCAAATTCCGCAAACCCAGGCCAGCTGCAAACATGGGGACTGTTGCCCCTCTCCTCCGTCACCCCAACAATGGGTTCATTGTGACGCAGGCCGCTCCCGCCCAAACCTTGCAAACCCAATCCTGCTGTGGACCCTGGGTCCGTTGCCCCTCTCCACCGTCACCCTGACAACAGGTTCATTGTGACGCAGGCCGCCAACAACCAAACCTTCCAAACCCAGGCCTGCTGCGGGCCCGGGGTTCGTTGTCCCTCTCCTCCGTCACCCCAACAACGGGTTCAGTGTAATAGAGGCCGCCCCCATCATAACCTTGCAAACCCAGGCCTGCTACGGGCCCAGGATCCGTTGCCCCTTTCCGCTGTCACCCCGACAACAGATTCATTGTGACGCGGGACGCCCCCGCCCAAAACTTGCAAACCCAGGCCTGCTACGGGCCCGGGGTCCGTAGCACTTTTTCCACCGTAACCCCAACGGCAAGGTCATTGTGTCGCAGGCCGCCCCGCCAGAACCTTGCAAACACAGGCCTGCTGTGAGCCCTGGGTCTGTTGCAAGAGTGTGGTATTGAAGATAGCTCCCACGCGAAAGCAGATGCAAATGTGACACCGTGCTGGCTGATAGACTGCATGGGGACCTACTTACTACTGTAGCTGGGGTCTGCCTTCCTGCTTTCTTGTAGCTCCCATACACAGTGATGTAACTTAACCACAACATGAATTTTTGCAATGGGATCTAAGGAGAAAAAGACTGTGGTATTGAAGATAGCTCCCACACGAAAGCAACTGCAAATGTGACACCGTGCTGGCTGATAGACTGCATGGGGACCTACTTACTACTGTAGCTGGGGTCTGCCTTCCAGCTTTCTTGTAGCTCCCATACGCAGTGGTATAACTTAACCGACAACATGTGTTTCTTCCAATCGCAGATGAGGAGAAAAAGAGTGTAGTATTGAAGATAGCTCCCACACGAAAGCAGCTATAAATGTGACACCGTGCTGGCTGATAGGCTGCATGGAGACCTACTTACTACTGTAGCTTGGGTCTGCCTACCTTCTTTCTTGTAGCTCCCACACGCAGTCATATAACTTAACCCACAATACGTATATTTGGAATGGTATCTAAGGAGAAAAAGAGTGTGGTATTGAAGATAGCTCCCAAAGGAAATCAGCTGCAAATGTGACACCGTGCTCGCTGATAGATTGCAAGGGAACCTACTTACTACTGTATCTGGGGTCTGCCTTCCTGCTTTCTTGTAGCTCCCATACGCATTTCTTTAACTTAACAGACACATGTATTTTTGCAATGGGAGCTAAGGAGAAAAAGAGTGTGGTGTTGAAGATAGCTCCGACACGAAAGCAGCTGCAAATGTGACACCGTGCTGGCTGATAGACTGCATGGGGAGCTACTTACTACTGTAGCTGGGGTCTGCCTTCCTGCTTTCTTGTTGCTGCCATACACAGTGGTGTAACTTAACCCACAACATGTATTTTTTTAAATGGGAGATGACGAGAAAAAGAGTGTGGTATTGAAGATAGCTCCCACACGAAATCAGCTGTAAATGTGACACCGTGCTGGCTAATAGACTGCATGGGGACCTACATACTACTGTAGCTGGGGTCTGCCTTCCTGCTGTCTTGTAGCTCCCATACGCAGTGGTGTAACTTAAATCACAGCATGTATTTTTTTCAATGGGGAATGAGGAGAAAAAGAGTGTGTTATTTACACAGGCCGCCCTAAACCAATTCCGCAAACCCAGGCCCGCTGCGAGCCTGGGGACAAATGCCCCTCTCAGCCGTCAACCCGAAAACGAATTCCCTGTGACGCAGGCCGGCCCCGCCCAAATTCCGAAAACCTAGGCCTGCTACAGACATTGATTCCCTTGTCCATCTCCGCTGTCACCCCAAAAGCGGGTTCATTGTGACTCAGGCAGCACCCGCACAAACCTTGCATACCCAGGCCTTCTGCGGTCCCGGTGTTTTTTTCCCCTCTCCGTCGTCACCCCAACAACAGGTTCATTGTGACGCACGCTGCCCCGCCCAAACCTTGCAAACCCACGCCTGCTGCGGGCCCTGCCTCCATTCCCCCTCTCCGCCATCACTCCAACAACGGCTTCCTTTTGACGCAGGCCGCTCCCGCCCAAATTCCGCAAACCCAGGCCCGCTGCAAGCCCGGGGACCGTTTCCCCTCTCCACCGTCACCCCGACAACGGGTTCATTGTGAAACAGGCCGCCCCTGACCAAACATTGCAAACCCAGGGCAGATGTGGGCCCGGTGTTTTTGGCCCCTCTCCGCCGTCACCCCGACAACGGCTTCCTTGTGACGCAGCTCGCTCTCGTCCAAATTCTGCAAACCCAGGCCCGCTGCGAGCCTGGGGATCGTTGCCCCTCTCCGCCGTCACCCCGACAAAGGCTTCCTTGTGACGCAGGCCGCCCCCGCCCAAATTCCACAAACCCAGGCCTGCTGCGGGCCCAATGTTTTTTGCCCCTCTCCACCGTCACCTCGACAACGAGTTCCCTGTGACGCAGGCCACCCCCACCAAAATTCTGCAAACCCAGGCCCGCTACGAGTCTGAGGACCGTTGCCACTCTCCGCCATCACCCCGACAACAGCTTCATTGTGACGCAGACCGCCCCGCCCAAAACTTGCAAACCCAGGCCTGCAAACGGCCCGGTGTCCGTTGCCCCTCTCTGCCGTTACTTCAACAACAGGTTCATTGTGACGCAGGCCGTCCCCGTCCACAACTTGCAAACCCAGGTCTGCTAATGGCACAGGGTCCGTTATCCCTCTCTGCCATCAACTCGACAACAGGTTCATTGTGACGCAGGCCGCCTCCGCCCAAAACTTGCAAACCCAGGCCGGCTGGGGGCCTTGGGTCCGTTGCCTCTCTCCGCCGTCACCCGACAACGGGTTCCTTGTGACGCAAGCCGCCCCCGCCCAAATTCTGCAAACCGAGGCATACTGCGAGCCTGGGGATCGTTGCCCCTCTTCGCCGTCATCCCGACAACGCGTTTATTGTATTTTTGCAATGGGATCTAAGGAGAAAAAGAGTGTGGTATTGAAGATAGCTCCGACACGAAAACAGCTGCAAATGTGACACCGTGCTGACCGATAGACTGCATGGGGACCTACTTACTACTGTAGCTGGGGTCTGCCTTCCAGCTTTCTTGTAGCTCCCATACGCAGTGGTGTAACTTAACCGACAACATGTATTTGTTTCAATGGGAGCTGAGGAGAAAAAATCTGTGGTATTGAAGATAGCTGCCACACGAAAGCAGCTGCAAATGTGACACCGTGCTGGCTGATAGACTGCATGGTGAGCTACTTACTACTGTAGCTGGGGTCTGCCTTCCTGCTTTCTTGTTGCTGCCATACACAGTGCTGTAACTTAACCCACAACATGTATTTTTTTAAATGGGAGATGACGAGAAAAAGAGTGTGGTATTGAAGATAGCTCCCACACGAAACCAGCTGTAAATGTGACACCTGCTGGCTGATAGACTGCATGGGGACCTACTTACTACTGTTGCTGGGATCTACCTTCCTGCTTTCTTGTACCTCCCATACGCAGTGGTATATTTAAGCGATAACATGTATTTTTTGAATGGGAAATGAGGAGAAAAAGAGTGTGGTATTGAAGATAGCTACCACACGAAAGCAGCTGCAAATGTGACACCGTGCTGGCTGGTAGACTGCATGGGGACCTACTTACTACTGTAGCTGGGGTCTTCCTTCCTGCTTTTTTGTAGCTCCCATACGCAGTGGTGTAACTCAACAGACAACATGTGTTTTTTTCTAATTGCAGATGAGGAGACAAAATCTGTGGTATTGAAGATAGCTCCAACACGAAAGCAGCTGCAAATGTGACACCGTGCTGGCTGATAGACTGCATGGGGACCTACTTACTACTGTAGCTTGGGTTTACCTTCCTGCTTTCTTGTACCTCCCATACGTAGTGGTGTAAGTTAACCCAGAACATGTATTTTTTTCAATGGGAGATGAGGAGCAAAAGAGTATGGGATGGAAGATAGCTCCCACACAAAAGCAGCTGCAAATGTGTCACCGTGCTGGCTGATAGACTGCATGGGGACCTACTTACTACTGTAGCTGAGGTCTGCCTTTCTGCTTTCTTGTACCTCCCATACACAGTGATGTAACTTAACCGACAACATGTATTTTTTTGAATGGGAGCTGAGGAGAAAAACTCTGTGATATTGAAGATAGCTCCGACACGAAAGCAGCTGCAAATGTGACACCGTGCTGGCTGATAGACTGCATGGGGACCTACTTACTATTGTAGCTGGGGTCTGCCTTCCTGCTTTCTTGTAGCTCTCATACGCAGTACTATACCTTATTCGACATCATGTATTTTTGCAATGGTATCTAAGGAGAAGAAGAGTATGGTATTGAAGATAGCTCCCACACGAAAGCAGCTACAAATGTGACACCGTGCTGGCTGATAGACTGCATGGGGACCTACTTACTGCTGTAGCTGTGGTCTGCCTTCCTGCTTTCTTGTAGCTCTCATACGCAGTACTATACCTTATTCGACATCATGTATTTTTGCAATGGTATCTTAGGAGAAGAAGAGTTTGGTATTGAAGATAGCTCTCACACGAAAGCAGCTGCAAATGTGACACCGTGCTGGCTGATAGACTGCATGGGGACCTACTTACTACTGTAGCTAGGGTCTGCCTTCCTGCTTTCTTGTACCTCCCATACGCAGTGGTGTAACTTAACCGACAACATGTGTTTTTTCCAAACGCAGATGAGAAGAAAAAGAGTGTGGTGTTGAAGATAGTTCCCACACGAAAGCATCTGCAAATGTGAAAACCGTGCTGGGTTATAGACTGCATGGGGACCTACTTACTACTGTAGCTAGGGTCTGCCTTCCTGCTTTCTTGTACCTCCCATACGCAGTGGTGTAACTTAACCCACAACATGTATTTTTGCAATGGGAGCTAATGGAAAAGAGAGTGTGGTATTGAAGATAGCTCCCACACGAAAGCAGCTGCAAATGTGAACCGTGCTGACTGATAGACTGCATGGGGACCTACTTACTACTGTAGCTTGGGTCTGCCTTCCTGCTTTCTTGTAGCTACCATACGCTGTCGTATAACTTAACCGACAACATGTATTTTGTAAATGGGAGCTAAGGAGAAAAAGAGTGTTGTGTTGAAGATAGCTCCCACACGAAAGCAGCTGCAAATGTTACACCGTGCGGGTTGATAGACTGGATGCGGACCAAGTTACTACTGTTGCTGGGGTCTGTCTTCCTGCTTGCTTGTAGCTCCAATACTCAACGGTATAACTTAACCGACAAAATGTATTTTTTTCAATGGTATTTGAGGAGCAAAAGATTGTGGGATTTAAGATAACTCCCACACGAAAGCAGCTGCAAATGTGAAAACGTGCTGGCTGATAGACTGCATGGGGACCTACTTACTACTGTAGCTGGGGTCTGCCTTCCTGCTTTCTTGTAGCTCCCATACTCAGTGATATGACTTAACAGACACATGTATTTTTTCAATGGGAGCTAAGTAGAAAAAGAGTGTGGTATTGAAGATAGCTCTCACACGGAAGCTGCTACAAATGTGACACCGTGCTGACTGATAGACTGCATGGGGACCTACTTACTACTTTACCTGGGGTCTGCCTTCCTGCTTTCTTGTAGCTCCAATACG
The DNA here is from genome assembly GCF_028858725.1 of Colius striatus. Classification (NCBI taxonomy): domain Eukaryota; kingdom Metazoa; phylum Chordata; class Aves; order Coliiformes; family Coliidae; genus Colius; species Colius striatus. The sequence goes on from NW_026908535.1 coordinate 29,268, forward strand.
CATTTCTTTAACTTAACAGACACATGTATTTTTGCAAAGGCATCTAAGGAGAAAAACGTTTGGTATTGAAGATAGCTCCCACATGGAAGCAGCTGCAAATGTGACACTGTGCTGGCTGATAGACTGCATGGGGACCTACTTACTACTGAAGCTGGGGTCTGCCTTCCTGCTTTCTTGTACCTCCCATACGCAGTGGTATAACTTAACCTAAAACATGTATTTTTTTCAATGGGAGATGAGGATCTTGTAGCTCTCATACGCAGTACTATACCTTATTCGACATCATGTATTTTTGCAATGGTATTTAAGGAGAAGAAGAGTTTGGTATTGAAGATAGCTCTCACACGAATGCAGCTGCAAATGTGACACCGTGCTGGCTGATAGACTGCATGGGGACTTACTTACTACTGTAGCTGGGATCTGCCTTCCTGCTTTCTTGTAGCTCCCATACGCAGTGGTATAACCTAACCGAAAACATGTGTTTTTTTCTAATCGCAGATGAGGAGACAAAATCTGTGGTATTGAAGATAGCTCCGACACGAAAGAAGCTGCAAATGTGACACCGTGCTGGCTGATAGACTGCATGGGGACCTACTTACTATTGTAGCTGGGTTCTGCCTTCCTGCTTTCTTGTAGGTGCCATACGCAGTGGTGTAAGTTAACCGAAAACATGTATTTCTTTCAATGGGAGCTGAGGAGAAAAAATCTGTGCTATTGAAAATAGCTCCCAGACGAAAGTAGCTGCAAATGTGACACCGTTCTGGCTGATAGACTGCATGGGGACCTACCTAATACTGGAGCAGGGGTCTGCCTTCCTGCTTTCTTGTAGTTCCCATACACAGTGGTGTAACTTAAGCGATAACATGTATTTTTTGAATTGGAAATGAGGAGAAAAAGAGTGTGGTATTGAAGATAGCTCCCACACGAAAGCAGCTGCAAATGTGACACCGTGCTGGCTGATAGACTGCATGGGGACCTACTTACTACTGTAGCTAGGGTCTGCCTTCCTGCTTTCTTGTACCTCCCATACGCAGTGGTGTAACTTAACCGACAACATGTGTTTTTTCCAAACGCAGTTGAGAAGAAAAAGAGTGTGGTGTTGAAGATAGTTCCCACACGAAAGCAGCTGCAAATGTGACACCGTGCTGGCTGATAGACTGCATGGGGACCTACTTACTACTGTAGCTGGGGTCTGCCTTCCTGCTTTCTTGTACCTCCCATACGCACTGGTATAACTTAACCGACAACATCTGTTTTTTAAATGGGAGATGAGGAGAAAAAGAGTGTGGTATTGAAGATAGCTCCCACACGAAAGCAGCTGCAAATGTGACACCGTGTTGGCTGATAGACTGCATGGGGACCTACTTACTACAGTAGCTGGGGTCTTCCTTCCTGCTTTCTTGTAGGTCCGATATGCAGTGGTGTAACTTAACCTACAACATGTATTTTTTTCAATGGGAGCTGAGGAGAAAAAATCTGTGGTATTGAAGATAGCTCCCACAGGAAAGCAGCTGCAAATGTGACACCGGTCTGGCTGATAGACTGCATGGGGACATACTTACTACTGTAGCTGGGGTCTGCCTTCCTGCTTTCTTGTAGCTCCCATACGCAGTGGTGTAACTTAACCCACAACATTTATTTTTGCAATGGGATCTAAGGAGAAAAAGAGTGTGGTATTAAAGATAACTCCCACACGAAAGCAGCTGCAAATGTGATACCGTGCTGGCTGATAGACTGCATGGGGACCTACTTAATACTGTAGCTGGGGTCTGCCTTCCTGCTTTCTTGTAGCTCCCATACGCAGTGGTGTAACTTAACCAACAACATGTATTTGTTTCAATGGGACCGGAGGAGAAAAAAATCTGTGGTATTGAAGATAGCTCCGACACGAAAGCAGCTGCAATTGTGATAAAGTGCTGGCTGATAGACTGCAGGGGACCTACTTAGTACTGTAGCTGGGGTCTGCCTTCCTGCTTTCTTGTAGCTCTCATACGTTGTAGTATAAGTTAAGTGACGACATATAATTTTTTCAATGGGAGATGAAAAGAAAAAGAGTGTGGTATTGAACACAGCTCCCACACAAAAGCAGCTGCAAATGTGACACCGTGCTGGCTGATAGACTGCATGGGGACCTACTTACTACTGTAGCTGGGGTCTGCCTTCCTCCTTTCTTGTAGCTCCCATACTCAGTGGTATAACTTAACCGACAACATGTATTTTTTTCAATGGAAGATGAAGAGAAAAAGAGTGTGGGATTGAAGATAGCTCCGACACGAAAGCAGCTGCAAATGTGACACCGTGCTGGCTGATAGACTGCATGGGAACGTACTTACTACTGTAGCTAGGGTCTGCTTTCCTGCTTTCTTGTAGCTCCCATACACAGTGGTATAAGTTAACCCACAACATGTATTTTTCAAATGAGATCTAAGGAGAAAAAGAGTGTGCTGTTGAAGATAGCTCCCATACGAAAGCAGCTGCAAATGTGACACCGTGCTGGCTGATAGACTGCATGGGGACCTACTTACTACTGTAGCTGGGGTCTGCCTTCCTCCTTTCTTGTAGCTCCCATACTCAGTGGTATAACTTAACCGACAACATGTATTTTTTTCAATGGAAGATGAAGAGAAAAAGAGTGTGGTATTTACGCAGGCTGCCCTAAACCAATTCCGCAAACCCAGGCCCGCTGCGAGACTGGGAACCGTTGCCCCTCTCCTCTGTCACCCCGACAACGGGTTCATTGTAACACAGGCCGTCCCCGCCCAAACCTTGCAAACCCAGGCCTGCTGCGGGCCTTGGGTCTGTTGCCCCTATCCACCGTCACCCCGACAACGGGTTCATTGTGACACATTCCGCCCTTGATCAAATCTTTGAAACCCAGGCCTGCTGCGGGCCCGATGTTTTTTGCCCCTCTCCACCGTCACCCCGACAACGAGTTCCCTGTGACGCAGGTCACCCCCACCCAAATTCTACAAACCCAGGCCCGCTACGAGTCTGAGGACCTTTGCCCCTCTCCACCGTCACCCCGACAACAGCTTCATTGTGATGCAGACCGCCCTGCCCAAAACTTGCAAACCCAGGCCTGAAACCGGCCCGGGGTCCATTGCCCCTCTCCGCCGTTACCTAAACAACATGTTCATTGTGACGCAGGGCGCCCCCTTCCAGATCTTGTAAACCCAGGTCTGCTACTGGCACAGTGTCCGTTACCCCTCTCCGCCATCACCCCGACAACGTGTTCATAGTGACACAGGCCGCCCCGGCCCAAACCTTGCAAACCCAGGCCGGCTGCGGGCCTTGGGTCTGTTGCCTCTCTCCGCCGTCACCCCGACCACGGCTTTCTTGTGACACAGGCCGCCCCCGCCCAAATTCCACAAACCCAGGCCTGCTGCTGGCCGTTGGTCCGTTGCCCCTCTCCGCCGTCAACCTGACAACGGGTTCATTGTGATGAAGGCCACCCCCACAATAGCCTTGCAAACCCAGGCCTGCTGTGGGCCCGGTGTTTTTTGCTCCTCTCTGCCATCACCCTGACAACGACTTCCCTGTGACGCAGGCTGCTCCTGCCCAAATTCCACAAACCCAGGCCCGCTAAGAGCCTGGGGACTGTTGCCACCCTCCGCCATCACCCCCACAACAGCTTCATTGTGAGGCGGGCCGCCCCTGCCCAAACCTTACAAACCCAGGCCTGCTACGGCCCCAGGTCTGTTTCCCCTCTCCGCCGTGACCCTGACAACAGGTTCATTGTGATGCAGGATGCCCCATCCAAACCTTGCAAACCCAGGCCTGCAACCGGCCCAGGGTCCGTTGCCCCTCTCCGCCGTCACCCCGATAACGGGTTCATTGTGATGCAGGCCACCCCCGCCCAAACCTTGAAAACCCAGGACTACTGCGGGCCCGGTGTTTTTTGTCCCTCTCCGCCATTACTCCGACAACGACTTCCCTGTGACGCAGGCCGCCCCGGCCAAAATTCCGCAAACCCAGGCCTGCTGCGAGCCTGGTGATCATTGCCCCTCTCCTCTGTCACCCCGACAACGGGTTCATTGTAACACAGGCTGCCCCCGCCCAAATGCCGCAAACCCAGGCCAGCTGCAAACATGGGGACTGTTGCCCCTCTCCTCCGTCACCCCAACAACGGGTTCATTGTGACGCAGGCCGCTCCCGCCCCAACCTTGCAAACCCAGGCCTGCTGTGGGCCCTGGGTCCGTTGCCCCTCTCCACCGTCACCCCGATAACGGGTTCATTGTGACGCAGGCCGCCAACAACCAAACCTTCCAAACCCAGGCCTGATGCGGGCCCGGGGTTCGTTGCCCCTCTCTTCCGTCACCCCAACAACGGGTTCATTGTAATAGAGGCCGCCCCCGTCAAAACCTTGCAAACCAAGGCCTGCTACGGGCCCAGGATCCGTTGCCCCTTTCCACTGTCACCCCGACAACAGATTCATTGTGACGCGGGACACCCCCGCCCAAACCTTGCAAACCCAGGCCTGCTGTGGGCCCGGTGTGTTTTGCCCCTCTCCGCCGTCACCCTGACAACAACTTCCCTGTGACGCAGGCTCCCCCTGCCCAAATTCCGCAAACCCAGGCCTGCTGCGAGCCTGGGGACCGTTACTCCTCTCCGCTGTCACCACAAAAACGGGTACATTGTGACAGAGGCCGCCCCTGACCAAACTTTGAAAACCCAGGCCTGCTGCGGGTCCGGTGTTTTTTGCCCCTCTCTGCCATCGCCCCGACAACGACTTCCCTGTGACGCAGGCTGCCCCTGCCCAAATTCCGCAAACCCAGACCTGCTACAGGCCTGGGGACCTTTACCCTTCTCCACCGTAACCCCCACAACAGGTTCATTGTGACGCAGGACGCCAACAACCAAATCTTCTAAAACCAGGACTGCTGCGGGCCCGGGGTCCGTTGTCCCTCTCCTCCGTCACCCCAACAACGGGTTCATTGTGACGCAGAGCGCCCCCGCCAAAATTTCGCAAACCCAGGCCTCCTACTGGCCCAGGGTCCGTTGCCCCTCTCCGCCATCACCCCGACAACGGCTTCATTGTGACGCGGGCCGCCCCTGCCCAAACCTTACAAACCCAGGCCTGCTACGGCCCCAGGTCTGTTTCCCCTCTCCGCCGTGACCCTGACAACAGGTTCATTGTGACGCAGGATGCCCCATCCAAACCTTGCAAACCCAGGCCTGCAACCGGCCCAGGGTCCGTTGCCCCTCTCCGCCGTCACCCCGATAACGGGTTCATTGTGATGCAGGCCACCCCCGCCCAAACCTTGAAAACCCAGGACTACTGCGGGCCCGGTGTTTTTTGTCCCTCTCCGCCATTACTCCGACAACGACTTCCCTGTGACGCAGGCCGCCCCGGCCAAAATTCCGCAAACCCAGGCCTGCTGCGAGCCTGGTGATCATTGCCCCTCTCCTCTGTCACCCCGACAACGGGTTCATTGTAACACAGGCTGCCCCCGCCCAAATGCCGCAAACCCAGGCCAGCTGCAAACATGGGGACTGTTGCCCCTCTCCTCCGTCACCCCAACAACGGGTTCATTGTGACGCAGGCCGCTCCCGCCCCAACCTTGCAAACCCAGGCCTGCTGTGGGCCCTGGGTCCGTTGCCCCTCTCCACCGTCACCCCGATAACGGGTTCATTGTGACGCAGGCCGCCAACAACCAAACCTTCCAAACCCAGGCCTGATGCGGGCCCGGGGTTCGTTGCCCCTCTCTTCCGTCACCCCAACAACGGGTTCATTGTAATAGAGGCCGCCCCCGTCATAACCTTGCAAACCGAGGCCTGCTACGGGCCCAGGATCCGTTGCCCCTTTCCACTGTCACCCCGACAACAGATTCATTGTGACGCGGGACACCCCCGCCCAAACCTTGCAAACCCAGGCCTGCTGTGGGCCCGGTGTGTTTTGCCCCTCTCCGCCGTCACCCTGACAACAACTTCCCTGTGACGCAGGCTCCCCCTGCCCAAATTCCGCAAACCCAGGCCTGCTGCGAGCCTGGGGACCGTTACTCCTCTCCGCTGTCACCACAAAAACGGGTACATTGTGACAGAGGCCGCCCCTGACCAAACTTTGAAAACCCAGGCCTGCTGCGGGTCCGGTGTTTTTTGCCCCTCTCTGCCATCGCCCCGACAACGACTTCCCTGTGACGCAGGCTGCCCCTGCCCAAATTCCGCAAACCCAGACCTGCTACAGGCCTGGGGACCTTTACCCTTCTCCACCGTAACCCCCACAACAGGTTCATTGTGACGCAGGACGCCAACAACCAAATCTTCTAAAACCAGGACTGCTGCGGGCCCGGGGTCCGTTGTCCCTCTCCTCCGTCACCCCAACAACGGGTTCATTGTGACGCAGGCCGCCCCCGCCAAAATTTCGCAAACCCAGGCCTCCTACTGGCCCAGGGTCCGTTGCCCCTCTCCGCCATCACCCCGACAACGGCTTCATTGTGACGCAGAGCGCCCCTGCCCAAACTTTGCAAACCCAGGCCTGCTGTGGGCCTGGGTTTTTTTGTCCCTCTCCGCCGTCACCGCGACAACGGGCTTAATTGTGACGCAGGCCGCTCCCGACAAAAACCTTGCAAACCCAGGCCTGCTGCGGGCCCGGGGTGCGTTGCACCTCTCCGCCGTCACCCCGACAACGGCTTCATTGTGACGCAGGCTGCCCCCGCCCAAATTCCGCTAACCCAGGCCTGCTAAAGGGCCTGGGGTCTGTTGCACCCCTCCTCCGTCACCCCGAGAACGGCTTACTTGTGATGCAGGCTGCCCCCTAAAAAACCTTGCAAACCCAGGCCTGCTACGGGCCCGGGGTCCGTTGCACCTCTCCACCGTCACCCCGACAACGGGTTCTTTGTGACGAAGACCGCCCCCACCCAAATTCCACAAACCCACGGCTGCTACGGGCCCTGGGTCCGTTGCCCCTCTCCGGGTCACCCTGACAACAGGTTCATTGTAACGCAGGCTGCCCCGCCTAAACCTTGTAAACCCAGGCCTGCTACGGGCCCGGGGTCCGTTGCACCTCTCCGCCGTCACCCCGACAACGGCTTCATTGTGACGCAGGCTGCCCCCGCCCAAATTCCGCTAACCCAGGCCTGCTACGGGCCCTGGATCTGTTGCCTCTCTCCGCCGTCACCCCGACAACGACTTACCTGTGACGCAGGCCGCCCCCGCCCAAATTCCCATAACCCAGGACTGCTACGGGACCGGGGTCAATTGCATCTCTCCGCTGTCACCCCGACAACAGGGTCCTTGTGACGCGAGCCTCCCCTACCCAAACCTTGCAAACCCACGTCTCTTGCGGACCCTGGGTCCGTTGCCCCTCTCCGCCGTTAACCCGACAATGGCTTCCTTGTGTCGCAGGCTGCCCCCAGCCAACTTCAGCAAACCCTGGCCTGCTGCGGGCCGGGGTTTTTTGCCCCTGTCCGCCGTCGCTCTGAGAACAGCTTCATTGTGATGCTGGCCGCCCCCGCCCAAATCTTGCAAACCCAGCCCTGCTCCGGGCCCTGGGTCCGTTGCCCCACTTCTCCGTCACCCCAACAGCGGCTTCCTTGTGACGCAGGCCGCCCCTGGCAAAATTCCGCAAATTCAGGCTCGCTACAGGCCTGGGGACCTTTACCCCTCTACACCGTAACCCCGACAAAAGGTTCACTGTGACACAGGCCCCCCCCACCCATACCTTGCAAACCCACGCCTGCTGCGGGCCCTGGGTCCGTTGCCCCTCTCCTCCGTCACTCCGACAACGGGTTCTTTGTGACGCAGGCCGCCCCCGCCCAAATTCGGCTAACCCAGGCCTGCTACGGGCCCGGGGTCAGTTGCACATCTCCTCCGTCACCGCGACAACAGCTTCCTTGTGACGCAGGTCGCCCCCACCCAAATTCCCAAAACTTAGGACTGCTACGGGCCCGGGGTCAATTGCACCTCTCCACTGTCACCCCGAAAATGGATTCATTGTGACACAGGCCGCCCCCGCCCAAGCCTTGCAAACCGAGGCCTGCTGCGGGCCCTGGGTCCGGTGCCCCTCTCCGCCGTCACCCCGACAACGGCTTCCTTGTAACGCAGGTCGCCCCCACCAAAATTCCGCACACCCAGGACTGATACAGGCCAGGGGTTTTTTGCCCCTCTCCTCCGTCACCCCAACAACGGGTTCATTGTAACACAGGCCACCCCCGCCATTGCCTTGCAAACCCAGGCTGTTGCAGGCCTGGGGTTTTTTGCCCCTCTCCGTCGTAACCCCGAGAACGGGTTCATTGTGACTCACGCCAACCGCGCCCAAACCTTGCAAACCCAGGCCTACTGCGGGCCCTGGGTCCGTTCCCCCTCTCCGCTGTCAGCCCGACAAGAGCTTCTTTTTGACCTAGGCCACCCCGACCAAATTCCGCAAACCCAGGCCTGCTACGGGCCCGGGGTCCGTTGCACCTTTCCACCGTAACCCAAACGGCAAGTTCATTGTGACGCAGGCCGCCCCGCCAGAACCTTGCAAACCCAGGCCTACTGCGGGCCCTGGGTCTGTTGCAAGAGTGTGGTATTGAAGATAGATCCCACACGAAAGTAGCTGCAAATGTGACACCGTGCTGGCTGATAGACTGCATGGGGACCTACTTACTACTGTAGCTGGGGTCTGCCTTCCTGCTTTCTTGTAGCTCCTATACGCAGTGGTATACGTTAACCCACAACATGTATTTTTTCAAAGGGATCTAAGGAGAAAAAGAGTGTGGTATTGAAGATAGCTCCCACAGGAAAGCAGCTGCAAATGTGACACCGTGCTGGCTGATAGACTGCATGGGGACCTACTTACTACTGTAGCTGGGGTCTGCCTTCCTGCTTTCTTGTAGCTGCCATACACAGTGGTGTAACTTAACCCACAACTTGAATTTTTTTCAATGGGTGATGAGGAGAAAAACTCTGTGGTATTGAAGATAGCTCCCACACGAAAGCAGCTGCAAATGTGACACCGTGCTGGATGCTAGACTGCATGGGGACCTACTTACTACTGTAGCTGGGGTCTGCCTTCCTGCTTTCTTGTAGCTGCCATACACAGTGGTGTAACTTAACCCACAACTTGTATTTTTTTCAATGGGTGATGAGGAGAAAAACTCTGTGGTATTGAAGATAGCTCCCACACGAAAGCAGCTGCAAATGTGACACCGTGCTGGCTGATAGACTGCATGGGGATCTACTTACTACTGTAGCTGGGGTCTGATTTCCTGCTTTCTTGTAGCTCTCATACGCAGTGGTGTAACTTAACTGACAACATGTGTTTGTTTCAATGGGAGCTGAAGGGAAAAAACATGTGGTATTGAGGATAGCTACGACATGAAAGCAGCTGCAAATGTGACACCGTGCTGGCTGATAGACTGCATGGGGACCTAAGTACTACTGTAGCTGGGGTCTGCCTTCCTGCTTTCTTGTAGCTGCCATACGCAGTGGTGTAACTTAACCCACAACATGTATTTTTTTCAATGGGAGATGAGGAGAAAAAGAGTGTGTTATTTACACAGGCCGTCTTAAACCAATTCCGCAAATCCAGGCCCACTGCCAGCCTGGATACAATTGCCCCTCTCAGCCGTCAACTCGACAACGACTTCCATGTGACGCAGGCCCACCCCGCACAAATTCCGCAAACCCAGGCCTGCTACGGAGATTGGATCCCTTGCCCCTCTCTGCCGTCACCCCGAAAGCGGGTTCATTGTGAGTGAGGCAGGTCCCGCACAAACCTTGCAAACACAGGCCTGCTGCGGTCCCGGTGTTTTTTTCCCCTCTCCGTCATCACCCCAACAACAGTTTCATTGTGACGCACGCTGCCCCGCCCAAACCTTGAAAACCCAAGCCTGCTTCGGGCCCTGGGTCCGTTCCTCCTCTCCGCCATCACTTCAACAACGGCTTCCTTTTGATGCAGGCCGCTCCCGCCCAAATTCCGCAAATCCAGGCCCGCTGCAAGCCCGGCGACCGTTTCCCCTCTCCACCGTTACCCCGACAACGGGTTCATTGTGAAACAGGCCTCCCCTGACCAAACATTGCAAACCCAGGGCAGATGCGGGCCTTTGGGCCTGTTGCCCCTCTCCGCCGTCACCTCGACAACGGCTTCATTGTAATGCAGACCGCCCCCGCCCAAACTTTGCAAAGCCAGGCCTGCTGCGGGCCTGGGGTTTTTTGCCCCTCTCCGCCGACACCTCGACAACGGGTTAATTGTGACGCAGGCTGCCAACAACCAAACCTTGCAAAACCAGGCCTGCTGCGGGCCCGGGGTGCGCTGCCTCCCTCCGCCGTCACCCCGACAACGGCTTCCTTTTGACGCAGGCCGCCTCGCCCAAATTCCGCTAACCCAGGCCTGCTACAGGCCCGGGGTCCGTTGCACCTCTCCTCCGTCACCCCGAGAACGGCTTCTTTGTGACGCAGGCCGCCCCCCAAAAAAACCTTGCAAACCCAGGGCTGCTACGGGCCCGGGGTCCGTTGCACCTCTCCACCGTCACCCCGACAACGGGTTCTTTGTGACGAAGGTCGCCCCCACCCAAATTCCACAAACCCACGGCTGCTACGGGCCCTGGGTCCGTTGCCTCTCTCCGCCGTCACCCCGACAACGACTTCCCTGTGACGCAGGCCGCCCCCGCCCAAATTCCCAAAATGCAGGACTACTACGCGCCTGGGGTCAATTGCATCTCTCCGCTGTCACCCCGACAACAGGTTCCTTGTGACGCGAGCCACCCCTACCCAAACCTTGCAAACCCAGGTCTGTTACGGGTCTTGGGTCCGTTGTCTCTCTCCGCCGTTACCCCAACAACGGCTTCCTTGTGTCGCAGGCTACCCCCACCCAAATTCCGCAAACCCAGGCCCGCTGCAATCCCGGGGACCGTTTCACCTCTCCACCGTCACCCTGACAACGGATTCATTGTGAAACAGGCCGCCTCTGACCAAATATTGCAAACCCAGGGCAGATGCGGGCCCGGTGTTTTTGGCCCCTCTCCGCCGTCACCCTGACAACGGCTTCCATGTGACGCAGCTCGCTCTCGCCCAAATTCTGCAAACCCAAACCCGCTGCGAGCCTGGGGACCCTTGCCCGTCTCTGTCGTCACCCTGACAAAGGCTTCCTTGTGACGCAGGCCGCCCCCGCCCAAATTCCACCACCCAGGCCTGCTGCAGGCCCTTGGTCCGTTGCCCCTCTCTGCAGTCACCCCGACAACGGGTTCAATGTGATGCAGGCCACCCCTGCCCAAACCTTGCAATCCCAGGCCTGCTGTGGGCGCGGTGTTTTCTGCCCCTTTCTGCCTTCACCCTGACAATGACTTCCTTGTGACCCAGGTCGCCCCCGCCCAAATTCCACAATCCCAGGCCTGCTGTGAAACTGGGAACCCTTGCCCCTCTCCTCTGTCACCTCGACAACGGGTTCATTGTAACACAGGCCATCCCCGCCCAAAACTTGCAAACCCAGGCCTGCTGCAGGCCTTGCGTCTGTTGCCCCTCTCCGCTGTCACCCCAACAATGGGTTTATTGTGACACATTCCGCCCTTGAACAAACCTTTAAAACCCAGGCCTGCTGAGGGCCCGATGTTTTTTGCCCCTCTCCGCCGTCACCCCGACAACGAGTTCCCTGTGACGCAGGCCGCCCCCACCCAAATTCTGCAAACCCAGGCCCGCTAAGAGTCTGAGGACTGTTGCCCCTCTCCGCCATCAACCCCACAACAGGTTCATTGTGAGGTGGGCTGCCCCCGCCAAAACCTTGCAAACGGAGGCCTGCTACGGCCCCGGGTCCGTTGCCCCTCTCCGCCGTGACTCTGAAAACAGGTTCATTGTGACGCAGTTTGCCCCTGCCTAAACCTTGCAAACCCAGGCCTGCTGGGGGTCCTGGGTCCGTTGCCACTCTCCGCCGTCACCCCGACAACAGCTTCATTCTGACGCAGGCCGCCCTCGTCCAAATTCCGCAATCCCAGGCCTGCTACGGGCCCGGGGTCCGTTGCACATCTCCTCCGTCACCGCGACATCACTTGCCTTGTGACGCAGGCCGCCCCCACCCAAATTCCAAAAAACCCAGGACTGCTACGGGCCCGGGGTCAATTGCACCTCTCCGCTGTAACCCCGACAATGGATTCATTGTGACACAGGCCGCCCCCGCCCAAGCCTTGCAAACCGAGACCGGCTGCAGGCCCTGGGTCCGGTGCCCCTCTCCGCCGTCACCCTGACAATGGGTTCACTGTGACGCACGCCACCCCCGCCAAAACGTTGCAAACCCAGGCCTACTGCCAGCCCTGGGTCCGTTCCGCCTCTACGCTGTCACCCCGACAAGAGCTTCTTTTTAACGTAGGTCACCCCGCCCAAATTCCGCAAATCCAGGCCTGCTACGGACCCGGGGTCCGTTGCACCTTTCCACCGTAACCCCAAGGGCAAGTTCATTGTGACGCAGGCCGCCCCGCCAGAGCCTTGCAAACCTAGGCCTGCTGCGGGCCCTGGGTCTGTTGCAAGAGTGTGGTATTGAAGATAGCTCCCACACGAAAGCAGCTGCAAATGTGACACCGTGCTGGCTGATAGACTGCATGGGGACCTACTTACTACTGTAGCTGGGGTCTGCCTTCCTGCTTTCTTTTAGCTCCCATACATAGTGGTGTAACTTAACCCACAACATGTATTTTTGCAATGGGATCTAAGGAGAAAAAGAGTGTCGTATTGAAGATAGCTCCCACACGAAAGCAGCTGCAAATGTGATATCGTGCTGGCTGATAGACTGCATGCAGACCTAGTTAATACTGTAGCTGGGGTCTGCCTTCCTGCTTTCTTGTAGCTCCCATACTCAGTGGTATAACTTAACAGACACATGTATTTTTTCAATGGGAGCAAAAGGGAAAAAATATGGTATTTAAAATTGCTCCCACATAAAAGCAGCTGCAAATGTGAAACCGTGCTGGCTGATAGACTGCATGGGGACCTACCTACTACTGTAGCTGGGGTCTGCCTTCCTTCTTTTCTTGTAGCTCCCATACTCAGTGGTATAACTTAACAGACGCATGAATTTTTTCAATGGGAGCTGAGGAGAAAAAGTGTGGTATTGAAGATAGCTCCCGCAGGAAAGCAGCTGCAAATGTGACACCGTGCTGGCTGATAGACTGCATGGGGACCTACTTACTACTGTAGCTGTGGTCTGCCTTCCTGCTTTCTTGTACCTCCTATACGCAGTGGTATAAATTAACCTACAACATGTATTTTTGCAATGGTATCTTAGGAGAAAAAGAGTGTGTTATTGAAGATAGCTCCCGCAGGAAAGCAGCTGCAAATGTGACACCGTGCTGGCTGATAGACTGCATGGGGACCTACTTACTACTGTAGCTGTGGTCTGCCTTCCTGCTTTCTTGTACCTCCTATACGCAGTGGTATAAATTAACCTACAACATGTATTTTTGCAATGGTATCTTAGGAGAAAAAGAGTGTGGTATTGAAGATAGCTCCCACACGAAAGCAGCTGCAAATGTGACACCGTGCTGGCTGATAGACTGCATGGGGACCTACTTACTACTGTGGCTGGGGTCTGCCCTCCTGCTTTCTTGTAGCTGCCATACACAGTGGTGTAACTTAACCCACAACATGTATATTTTTCAATGGGAGATGAGGAGAAAAAGAGTGTGTTATTTACACAGGCCGTCTTAAACCAATTCCACAAATCCAGGCCCACTGCCAGCCTGGATACAATTGCTCCTCTCAGCCGTCAACCCGACAACTACTTCCCTGTGACACAGGCCGACCCCGCCCAAATTCCGCAAACCCAGGCCGTCTACTAGCTTGGGGACCATTTCCCCTCTCCGCCGTCACCCCGAGAACGGGTTCATTGTGAAGCAGGCCGCCCCTGACCAAACCTTGCAAACCCAGGGAAGATGCGGGCTTGGTGTTTTTGGCCCCTCTCCGCCGTCACCCCGACAACGGCTTTCTTGTGACGCAGCTCGCTCTCGCCCAAATCTTGCAAACCCAGGCCCGCTGCGAGCCTGGGGACCGTTGCGCCTCTCCGCCGTCACCCCGACAATGGCTTCCTTGTAACGCAGGCCACCCTTGCCAAATTCCGCAAACCCAGACCCGCTGGGAGCCTGGGGATCGTTGCGCCTCTCCGTCGTCACCCCGACAAAGGCTTCCTTGTGACGCAGGCCGCCCCCGCCCTAATTCCGCAAACCCAGGCCTGCTGCGGGCCCGGGGTTTTTTTCCCCTCTCCGTCATCACCCCAAGAACAGGTTCATTGTGACGCAGACCGCCCCCGCCAAAACCTTGTAAACCCAGGCCTACTGCGGGTCCTGAGTCCGTTGCCCATTTCTGCCGTTACCTCGACAACAGCTTCATTCTGACGCAGGCCGCCCCCAGCCAAATTCCGCAAACCCAGGCCTGCTGCGGGCCCGGGGTTTTTTGCCCCTCTATGCCGTCACTCTGAGAACGGCTTCATTGTGATGCTGGCCGCCCTCACCCAAATCTTGCAAACCCAGTCCTGCTGCGGGCCTTGGGTCCGTTGCCCATCTTCTTCGTCACCCCAACAGCGGCTTCCTTGTGACGCAGGCCGCCCCTGGCAAAATTCGGCAAATTCAGGCTCGCTACAGGCCTGGGGACCTTTATCCCTCTCCACCGTAACCCCGACAAAAGGTTCATTGTGACGCAGGCCCCCCCTGCCCATACCTTGTAAACCCACGCCTGCTGCGGGCCCTGGGTCTGTTGCCCCTCTCCTCCGTCACTCCGACAACGGCTTCCTGGTGACGCGGGCCTCCCCAGCCCAAATTCGGCTAACCCAGGCCTGCTACGGGCCCGGGGTCCGTTGCACATCTCCACCGTCACCGCGACAACAGCCTCCTTGTAACGCAGGCCGCCCCCGACCAAATTTCCAAAACCAGGAACTGCTACGGGCCCGTGGTCAATTGCACCTCTCCGCTGTCAACCCGACAATGGATTCATTGTTACACAGGCCGCCCCCACCCAAGTGTTGCAAACCGAGACCTACTACGGGCCCTGGGTCCAGTGACCCTCTACGCCGTCACCCCGACAACGGATTCCTTGTGACGCAGGCCACCCCCACCAAAATTCCGCAAACCCAGGACTGCTACCGGCCCGGGGTTTATTGCCCCTCTCCTCCGTCACCCCAACAACGGGTTCATTGTAAAACAGGCCGCCAACGCCATAGCCTTGAAAACCCAGGCTGTTACAGGTCCGGGATTTTTTGCCCCTCTGCGTCGTCCCATACGAAGTACTATAACTTAAGGGAAACATGTATTTTTTTCAATGGGAGCTGAGGAGAAAAAATCTGTGGTATTGAAGATAGCTCCGACACGAAAGCAGCTGCAAATGTGACACCGTGCTGGCTGATAGACTGCATGGGGACCTACTTACTACTGTAGCTGGGGTCTGCCTTCCTGCTTTCTTGTACCTCCCATACGCAGTGGTGTAATTTAACCCACAACATGTATTTTTTTCAATGGGAGATGAGGAGCAAAAGAGTATGGGACTGAAGATAGCTCCCACACAAAAGCAGCTGCAAATGTGACACCGTGCTGGGTCATTGGCTGCATGGGGACCTACTTACTACTGTAGCTGGAGTCTGCCTTCCTGCTTTCTTGTAGCTCCCATACACAGTGGTGTAACTTCAGCGATAACATGCATTTTTTCAATGGGAAATGAGGAGAAAAAATCTGTGGTATTGAAGATAGCTCCGACACGAAAGCAGCTGGAAATGTGACACCGTGCTGGCTGATAGAATGCATGGGGACCTACTTACTACTGTAGCTGGGGTCTGCCTTCCTGCTTTCTTGTAGCTCCCATACACAGTGATGTAACTTAACCCACAACATTTATTTTTGCAATGGGATCTAAGGAGAAAAAGAGTGTGGTATGGAAGATAGCTCCCACACGCAAGCAGCTGCAAATGTGACACCTTGCTGGCTGATAGACTGCATGGGGACCTACTTACTACTGTAGCTGGGGTCTGCCTTCCTGCTTTCTTGTAGCTCCCATACTCAGTGGTATAAGTTAACCCACAACATGTATTTTTTCAATGGGAGATGTGGAGAAAATAGTGTGGTATTGAAGATAGCTCCCCAACGAAAGCAGCTGCAAATGTGACACTGTGCTGGCTGATAGACTGCATGGGGACCTACTTACTACTGTAGCTGGGGTCTGCCTTCCTGCTTTGTTGTAGCTCTCATACGCAGTGGTATACCTTAAATGACAACATGTATTTTTGCAATGGGATCTAAGGAGAAAAAGAGTGTGGTATTGAAGATAGCTCCCACATGAAAGCAGCTGCAAATGTGACACCGTGCTGGCTGATAGACTGTATGGGGACCTACTTACTACTGTAGCTGGGGTCTGCCTTCCTGCTTTCTTGTACCTCCCATACGCAGTGGTATAACATAATCGACAACATGTGTTTTTTAAATGGGAGATGTGGAGAAAAAGAGTGTGGTATTGGAGATAGATCCCACATGAAACCAGATGCAAATGTGACACCGTGCTGACTGATAGACTGCAAGAGGACCTACTTATTACTGAAGTTGGGGTCTGCCTTCCTGCTTTCTTGTAGCTCCAATGTGCATTTCTTTAACTTAATAGACACATGTATTTTTGCAATGGGATCTAAGGAGAAAAAGAGTGTGGTATTGAAGATAGCTCCCACACGCAAGCAGCTGCAAATGTGACACCGTGCTGGCTGATAGACTGCATGGGGACCTACTTACTACTGTAGCTGGGGTCTGCATTTCTGCATTCTTGTAGCTCCCATTCTCAGTGGTATAACTTAACTAACAACATGTGTTTTTTCAATGGGAGCAGAGGAGAAAGAGAGTGTGATATTGAAGATAGCTCCACACGAAAGCAGATGCAAATATGACACCATGCTGGCTGATAGACTGCATGGGGACCTATTTACTACTGTAGCTGGGGTCTGCCTTCATGCTTTCTTGTAGGTCTGATATTCAGTGGTGTAACTTAACCAACAACATGTATTTTTTCAATGGGTGCTGAGGAGAAAAAATCTGTGGTATTGAAGATAGCTCCGACACGAAAGCAGCTGCAAATGTGACACCGTGCTGGCTGATAGACTGCATGGGGACCTACTTACTACTGTAGCTGGGGTCTGCCTTCCTGCCTTCTTGTAGCTCCCATACGCAGTGGTATATTTTATGCGATAACATGTATTGTTTCAATGCGAAATGAGGAGAAACAGAGTGTGGTATTGAAAATAGCTCCCACACGAAAGCAGCTGCAAATGTGACACCGTGCTGGCTGATAGACTGTATGGGGACCTAATTACTACTGTAGCTGGGGTCTGCCTTCCTGCTTTCTTGTACCTCCCATACGCAGTGGTATAACATAATCGACAACATGTGTTTTTTAAATGGGAGATGTGGAGAAAAAGAGTGTGGTATTGAAGATAGATCCCACATGGAACCAGATGCAAATGTGACACCGTGCTGACTGATAGACTGCAAGAGGACCTACTTATTACTGAAGCTGGGGTCTGCCTTCCTGCTTTCTTGTAGCTCCAATATGCATTTCTTTAACTTAATAGACACATGTATTTTTGCAATGGGATCTAAGGAGAAAAAGAGTGTGGTATTGAAGATAGCTCCCACACGCAAGCAGCTGCAAATGTGACACCGTGCTGGCTGATAGATTGCATGGGGACCTACTTACTACTGTAGCTGGTGTCTGCCTTCCTGCTTTCTTGTAGCTCCCATACGCAGTGGTACAACTTAACCGACCACATGTATTTTTTTCAATGGGAGATGAAAAGAAAAAGAGTGTCGCATTGAAGATAGCTCCCACACGAAAACAGCTGCAAATGTGACACCGTGCTGGCTGATAGACTGTCTGGGGACCTACTTAATACTGTAGCTGATGTTAGACTTCCTGCTTTCTTGTAGCTCCCATACGCATTGGTATAACTTAATCGACAACATGTATTTTTTTCAATGGGAGATGAAAAGAAAAAGAGTGTGGTATTGAAGATAGCTCCGACACGAAAGCAGCTGCAAATGTGACACCGTGCTGGCTGATAGACTGCATGGGGACCTACTTACTACTGTAGCTGGGGTCTGCCTTCCTGCCTTCTTGTAGCTCCCATACGCAGTGGTATATTTAATGCGATAACATGTATTGTTTCAATGGGAAATGAGGAGAAACAGAGTGTGGTATTGAAAATAGCTCCCACACGAAAGCAGCTGCAAATGTGACACCGTGCTGGCTGATAGACTGCATGGGGACCTACTTACTACTGTAGCTGGGGTCTGCCTTCCTGCTTTCTTGTAGCTCCCATACACAGCGGTGTAACTTAACCCACAATATGTATTTTTGCAATGGGATTTAAGGAGAAAAAGAGTGTGGTATTGAACATAGCTCCCACACGAAAGCAGCTGAAAATGTGACAACGTGCTGGCTGACAGACTGCATGGGGACCTACATACTAATGTAGCTGGCTTCTGCCTTCCTGCTTTCTTGTAGCTCCCATACGCAATGTGGTAACTTAACCCACAACATGTATTTTTTTCAATGGGAGATGAAGAGAAAAAGAATGTGGTATTGAAGATAGCTCCCACACGAAAACAGATGCAAATGTGACACCGTGATGGCTGATAGACTGCATGGGGACCTACTTACTATTGTAGCTGGGATCAGCCTTCCTGCTTTCTTATATCTCCCGTACGCAGTGGTATAAGTTAAGCGATAACATGTATTTTTTCAATGGGAAATGAGGAGAAAAAGAGTGTGGTATTGAAAATAGCTCCCACACGAAAGCAGCTGAAAATGTGACAACGTGCTGGCTGACAGACTGCATGGGGACCTACATACTAATGTAGCTGGCTTTTGCCTTCCTGCTTTCTTGTGGCTCCCATACGCAAGTGGGTAACTTAACCCACAACACGTATTTTTTTCAATGGGAGACGAAGAGAAAAAGAGTGTGGTATTGAAGATAGCTCCCACATGAAAGCAGATGCAAATGTGACACCGTTCTGGCTGATAGACTGCATGAGGACCTACTTACTACTGTAGCTGGGGTCTGCCTTCCTGCTTTGTTGTAGCTCTCATACGCAGTGGTATACCTTAAGTGACAACATGTATTTTTGCAATGGGATCTAAGTAGAAAAAGAGTGTGGTATTGAAGATAGCTCCCACAGGAAAGCAGCTGCAAATGTGACACCGTGCTGGCTGATAGACTGCATGGGAACCTACTTACTACTGTAGCTGGGGTGTGCCTTACTGCTTTCCTGTACCTCCCATACACAGTGGTATAACTTAAGCGACAACATGTGTTTTTTAAATGGGAGATGTGGAGAAAAAGAGTGTGGTATTGAAGATAGCTCCCACATGAAAGCAGCTGCAAATGTGACACCGTGCTGACTGATAGACTGCAAGAGGACCTACTTACTACTGAAGCTGGGGTCTGCCTTCCTGCTTTCTTGTAACTCCAATACGCATTTCTTTAACTTAATAGACACATGTATTTTTGCAATGGGATCTAAGGAGAAAAAGAGTGTGGTATTGAAGATAGCTCCCACACGAAAGCAGCTGCAAATGTGACACCGTGCTGGCTGATAGACTGCAGGGGGACCTTCTTACTACTGTAGCTGGGGTCTGCCTTCCTGCTTTCTTGTAGCTCCCATACGCACTGGTATAACTTAACAGACAACATGTATTTTTTTCAATGGGAGATGAGGATCAAAAGAGTGTGGTATTGAAGATAGCTCCCACACGAAAGCAGCTGCAAATGTGACACCGTGCTGGCTGATTGACTGCATGGGGACCTACTTACTACTGTAGCTTGGGTCTGCCTTCCTGCCTGCTTGTAGCTCCCATACGCAGTGGTATAACTTAAGCCATTACATGTATTTTTTCAATGGGAAATCAGGAGAAAAAGAGTGTGGTATTGAAAATAGCTCCCACACGAAAGCAGCTGCAAATGTGACACCGTGCTGGCTGATAGACTGCATGGGGAACTATTTACTACTGTAGCTGGGGTCTGCCTTCCTGCTTTCTTGTAGCTCCCATACTCAGTGGTATAACTTAACTAACAACATGTATTTTTTCAATGGGAGCAGAGGAGAAAGAGAGTGTGATATTGAAGATCGCTAAGACACGAAAGCAGATGCAAATGTGACACCATGCTGGCTGACAGACTGCATGGGGACCTCTTTACGACTGTAGCTGGTGTCTCCCTTCATGCTTTCTTGTAGGTCTGATATTCAGTGGAGTAACTTAACCGACAACATGTATTTTTTCAATGGGAGCTGAGGAGAAAAAATCTGTGGTACTGAAGATAGCTCCCACACGAAAGCAGCTGCAAATGTGACACCGTGCTGGCTGATAGACTGCATGGGGACCTACTTAATACTGTAGCTGGGGTTTGCCTTCCTGCTTTCTTGTATATCCCATACGCAGTGGTATAACTTAACGGACAACATGTATTTTTTTAATGGGAAATGAGGAGAAAAAGAGTGTGTAATTTACGAAGGCCGCTTTAAATCAATTCCGCAAACCCAGGCCCGCTGCGAGCCTGGGGACAATTGCCCCTCTCAGCCGTCAACCCGACAACGACTTCCCTGTGACGCAGGCCGGCCCCGCCCAAATTCCGCAAACCCAGGCCTCCTCCTAGCCTGGGGACCGTATCCCCTCTCCGACGTCACCCGGAGAACCGGTTCATTGTGACGCAGGCCACCCCCGTCCACACCTTTCAAACTCAGGCCTGCTGTGGGCCCGGTGTTTTTTGCCTCTCTCTGCCTTCACCCTGACAACGACTTCCCTGTGACACAGGCCGCCCCCGCCCAAATTCCACAGTCCCAGGCCTGCTGCGAGACTGGGAACCGTTGCCCCTCTCCTCTGTCACCCCGACAACGGGTTCATTGTGACACATTCCGCCCTTGACCAAACCTTGAAAACCCAAGCCTGCTGCGGGACCGATGTTTTTTGCCCCTCTCCGCCGTCACCCCGACAACGAGTTCCCTGTGACGCAGGCCACCCCCACTCAAATTCTGCAAACCCAGGCGCGCTACGAGTCTGAGGACCGTTGCCCCTCTCCGCCGTCACCCTGACAACAGCTTCATTGTGACGCAGGCCGCCTCCGTCCACACCTTGCAAACCCAGGTCTGCTACTGGCACAGTGTCCGTTCCCCCTCTCTGCCATCACCCTGACAACGGGTTCATTGTGACGCAGGCCGCCCCGGCCTAAACCTTGCAAATTCAGGTCCGCTGCGAGCCTGGGAACCGTTGCCCCTCTCCACCGTCACCCGACAACAGCTTCCTTGTGACACAAGTCGTCCCCGCCCAAATTCTGCAAAGCCAAGCGCTCTGCGAGCCTGGGGATCGTTGACCCTCTCCGCCGTCACCCCGACCATGGCTTCCTTGTGACACAGGCCGCCCCCGCCCAAATTCCAAAAACCCAGGCCTGCTGCTGGCCGGTGGTCCGTTCCCCTTCTCTGCCGTCACCCCGACAACGGGTTCATTGTGATTCAGGCCACCCCCGCAATAACCTTGCAAACCCAGGCCTGCTGTGGGCCCGGTGTTTTTTGCTTCTCTCTGCCGTCACCCCGACAACAACTTCCCTGTGATGCATGCCGCCCCTGCCCGCTGCGATACTGGGAACCGTTTCCCCTCTCCTCTGCCACCCCGACAACGGGTTCATTGTAACACAGACTGCCCCCGCCCAAATCTTGCAAACCAAGGCCTGCTGCGGTTCCTGGGTCCGTTGCCCCTCTCCACCGTCACCCTGACAACAGGTTCATTGTAACGCAGGCAACGCCGCCTAAACCTTGCAAACCCAGGCCAGCTGTGGGCCTGTTGTATTTTCCCCTTTCCGACGTCGCCCCGACAACGACTTCCCTGAGAGGCAGGCCGTCCCCACGCAAATTCCGGAAACCCAGGCTCGTTGCGAGCCTGGGGACCATTGCCCCTCTCTGCCATCACCCCCACAACAGGTTCATTGTGAGGTGGGCCGCCCCCGCCCAAATCTTACAAACCCAGGCCTGCTACGGACCCGGGGTCCGTTGCCCCTCTCCGCCGTGACCCTGACAAAAGGTTCATTGTGACGCCGGACGCCCCATCCAAACCTTCCAAAAACCCAGGCCTGCTGCTGGCCATTCGTCCGTTGCCCCTCTCCGCCGTCACCCCGATAACGGGTTCATTGTGATGCAGGCCGCCCCCGCCCAAAACTTGAAAACCCAGGACTACTGCGGGCCCGGTGTTTTTTGCCCCTCTCCGCCATTACCCCGAAAACGACTTCCCTGTGACGCAGGCCGCCCTGGCCCAAATTCCGCAAACCCAGGCCCGCTGCAAACATGGGGACTGTTGCCCCTCTCCTCTGTCACCCCAACAATGGGTTCATTGTAACAGAGGCCGGCCCCGTCATAACCTTGCAAACCCAGGCCTGTTGTGGGCCCGGGGTTTTTTCTCCCTCTCCACCGTCACCCCGACAACGGGTTCATTGTGACACAGGCTGCCAACAACCAAATCTTCCAAACCCAGGCCTGCTGTGGGCCTGGGGTCCATTGCCCCTCTTCTCTGTCACCCCGACAACGGCTTCATTGTGACGCAGGCCGCCCCCGCCCAAATTCCGCAAACCCAGGCCTGCTGCGGGTTTGTGGTTTTTTGCCCCTCTCCTCCGTCACCCCGACAACAGGTTCATTGTGACGCAGGCCCCCCCCGCACATACCTTGCAAACCCACGCCTGCTGTGGGCCCTGGTTCCGTTGCCCCTCTCCTCCGTCACTCCGACAACGGCTTCCTTGTGACGCAGGCCGCCCCAGCCCAAATTCCGCTAACCCAGGCCTGCTACGGGCCCGGGGTCCGTTGCACATCTCGTCCGTCACTCCGACAATACCTTCCTTGTGACGCAGGCCGCCCTCAACCAAATTCCGCAATCCGAGGCCTGCTACTAGCCCTGGGACCGTTGTCCCTCTACACCGTCACCCGGACAACAGTTTCATTGTGACGCGGGACGCCCCCGCCCAAAACCTGCAAACCCAGGCCTGCTGCGGGCCCTGGGTCCGTTGCCTCTCTCCGCCGTCACCCCGATAGCGGGTTCATTTTGATGCAGGCAGCCCCGTCCAAACCTTGCAAACCCAGGTCTGCTGCAGCCCCGGGTCCGTTGCTGCTCTACGCCGTCACCCCAACAACGGGTTCCTTGTGATGCAGGCTGTCCCCACCTATACCTTGCAAACCCAGGCCTACTGCAGGCCCTGGGTTCGTTGCCCCTCTCTGCCGTCTCTCCGACAACGGCTTAATTGTGACGCAAGCCGCCCCCGCCCTAATTCCGCAAACCCAGGTCTGCTGCGGGCCCGGGGTCCTTTGCCGCTCTCCGCCGTCACCCCTTCAACGGCTTCATTGTGACACAGGCCGCCCCCGACCATACTTTGCCAACCCAGTCCTGCTGCGGGCTTGATGTTTTTTGCCCGTCTCTGCCGTCACCCTGACAATGAGTTCCCTGTGACGCAGGCCACCCCCACCCAAATTCCGCAAACCCACGCCCGCTGCGAGCCTGAGGACCGTTGCCCCTCTCCCCACGTCACTCCGACAATGACTTCCCTGTGACGCAGACCGTCCCCAGGCCAAATTCTGAAAACCCAGGCCTGCTATGGGCCTGGGATTTGTTGCCCCTCTCCGCTGTCACCCCGACAACAGGTTGATTGTGACGCAGGCCGCCAACAACCAAACCTTGCAAAACCAGGCCTGCTGCGGGCCTGGGATCCGTTGCCTACCCTCTGCCATCACCCCGACAACGGCTTCCTTGTGACGCAGTCCCCCCCGCAAAAACCTTGCAAACCCAGGCCTGCTGCGGGCCCGTTTTGATTTGCCCCTCTCCGCCGTCACCCCGACAACCACGTCCCTGTGACGCAGGCCGACCCACCCAAATTCCACAAATCCAGATCCCGTTGAGAGCCTGGGGACCGTTACTCCTCTCCTCCGTCACCCTGACAACAGGTTCATTGTGACGCATGCCGCCCGGTCCACACCTTGCAAACGCAGGCCTGCTGCGAACCTGGGGACCGTTGCCCCTCTCCGCTGTCACCCTGACAACGGGTTCATTGTGACACAGGTCAGCTCTGACTAAATCTTTAAAACCCAGGCCTGCTGCGGCCCTGGGTTTTTTACCCCTCTCCGCCGTCACCCCGACGACGACTTCTCATTGAGGCAGGCCGCCCCTGCCAAAATTCCTCAAACCCAGGCCCGCTGCGAGCCTGGGGACCGATTCCCCTCTCTGCCGTCACCCCGAAAACGGCTTCCTTGTGAAGCAGGCCGCTCCCGCCCAAATTCCGCAAACCCAGGCCTCCTACGGGCCTGGGGTCTGTTGCCCCTCTCCGCCGTCAACACGACAACAGGTTCATTGTGACGCAGGCCGCCCCTGCCCAAATCCCTTGTAAAGCCAGGCCTGCTGCGGTCCCTAGGTCCATTGCCCTTCTTCGCCATCACCCCGACAACGGGTTCACTGTGATGCAGGCTGCTCTTACCCAAGCCTTGAATACACAGGCCTGTGCGGGCCCTCGGTCCATTGCCCCTCTCCGCCGTCACCCCTACAATGGCTTCATTGTGACGCAGAACACGCTCGCCCAAACCTTGCAAACCCAGGCCTGCTGCGGGCCTTGGGTCTGTTGCCCCTCTCCGCTGTCACCCCAACAATGACTTCCTTGTGACGCAGGCCGCCCCCGCCCAAATTCCGCAAACCCAGGCCAGCTACTGGCCAGGGAACCGGTAACCCTCTCCGCTGTAACCCCCACAACGGCTTCATTGTGACGTAGGCCGCGCCCGCCCAAACCTTGCAAACCCACGACTGCTGTGGGCTCTGGGTCCGTTGCCTCTCTCCTCCGTCACCCCGACAATGGCTTCCTTGTGACCCAGGATGCCCCCGCCCATATTCCGCAAACCCAGGTCTGCTACGGGCCCTGGGTCCGTTGCCCCTCTCTGCCGTCCCCCCAACAACAGGGTCATTGTGACACAGGCCGCTCCCGCCCAAGCCATGGAAACCCAGGCCTGCTGCAGACCCTGGGTCCGTTGCCCCTCTCCACCGTTACCCCGACAATGGCTTCCTTGTGACGCAGGCTGCCCCCGCTCAAATTCCACAAACCCATGCTTGCTATGGGCCCGGAGTTCGTTGCCCCTCTCCGCCGTCACCCCGACAACAGGTTCATTATGACGCAGGCCGCCCCTGACTAAACCTTGAAAACCAAGGCCTGCTGCGAGCCCGTTGTTTTTTCCCCTCTCCGCCGTCACCCCTACAATGACTTCCCTGTGACGCAGGCTGCCCCCGCCCAAATTCCGCAAACCCAGGCCCGCTGCGAGCCTGGGACCGTTGCCCCTCTCCGCCGACACCCCGACAACGGCTTCCTAGTGACGCAGGTTGCCCACGCCCAACCTTGCAAACCCAGGCCTGCTGTGAGCCCTAGGTCCGTTGTCCCTCTCCGACATCACTCCGACAACGGCTTCATTGTGACGCAGGACGCTCCCGCCCAACACCTTCCAAAACCACGCTTGCTGTGGGCCCTGGGTCCGTTGCCCCTCTCCGCTGTCACCCCGACAACGTGTTTATTGTGACACAGGCCGCCCCTCACCAAACCTTGAAAACCCAGGGCTGCTGCAGGCCCGGTGTTTTTTTGCCCCTCTCCACCGTCACCCCGACAACGACTTCCTTGTTACGGAGGAGACCCCCACCCAAATTCCGCAAACCCAGGCCCGCTGCGAGCCTGGGGACCGTTGCCCCTCTCCGCCATCACTGAAACAATAGCTTCATTGTGATGCAGACCGCCCCGCCCAAACCTTGCAAAACCACGCCTTCTGCGGGCCTTGGGTCCGTTGCCCCTCTCCGCCTTCACCCCGAAAACAGCTTCCTTGTGACGCAGGCTGCCCCCAGCCCAAATTCCGCTAACTCAGGCCTGCTGTGGGCCCAGGGTTTTTTGCCCCTCTCCGCCGTCACTCTGAGAATGGCTTCCCTGTGACGCAGACCACCCCCGCCTAAACTCCACAAACCCAGGCCTGCTACGGGTCCTGGGTCCGTTGCCCCTCTCCGCTGTCACCTGATAACAGACTAATTTTGACGCAGGCCACCCCCGCCAAAACCTTGCAAACCCAGGCCTGCTACGGGCCCGGGGTCCGTTGCCCCTCTACACCGTCACTCCGACAACAGCTTTTTTGTGACGCAGGCCGCCCCCGCCCAAACCCCGCAAACCCAGGCCCGCTGCGGGCCCGGAGTTTTTGCCTCTCTCCGCCATCACTCCGACAAATAGCTTCATTGTGACGCCGACCACCCCCGTCCAAATTCCGCAAACCCAGACCTGCTGCAAGCCCGGGGACCTTTACCCTCTCCGCCGTCACCCCGACAACGGGTTCATTGTGACACAGGACGCCCCTGACCAAATTTTGAAAACCCAGACCTGCTGCGGGCCCTGGGTTTTTTACCCCTCTCCGGCGTCACCCCGACAGCGGGTTCATTGTAACGCACGCCGCCCCCGCCCAAAAGTTGAAAACCTAGGCAACCTGCGGGCCCTGGGTCCGTTGCCCCTCTCTGTCGTCACCCTGACAACGGCTTCCTTGTGACGCAGGGCGCCCCCCCGTAAATTCTGCAAACCCAGGCCCGCTGCGAGCCTGGGGATCATTGGCCCTCTCCGCCGTCACCCCGACAATGGATTCATTGTTACACTGGCCGCCCCCGCCCAAACCTTGCAAACCCAGGCCTGCTGCGGGCCGTTAGTCCGATGCCCCTATCTGTCATCACCCCGACAATGGCTTCCTTGTGACGCAGGCCGCCCCCACCCAAATTCCGCAAACCAAGGTCTCCTGTGGGCCCTGTGTTTTTTGCCCCTCTCTGTCATCACCCCGACAACGACTTCCCTGTGATGCAGGCTGCCCCCGCCCAAATTCCATAAACCCAGGCCCACTGCGAGCCTGGGGACCGTTACTCCTCTCCTCCGTCACCCCGACAACAGCTTCCTTTGACGCAGGCCGCCCCCGCCCAAATTACGCAAACTTAGGCCTGCTGCTAGCCTGGGAATCGTTGCGCCTCTCCGCCGTCACCCGAACAACGGCTTCCTTGTGACGCAGGCCGACCCCGCCCAGATTCCATAAACCCAGGCCTGCTGCAGTCCGTTGGTCCGTTGCCCCTCTCTGCCGTCACCCCAACAACGGGTTCATTGTGATGCAGGCCGCCCCCGCCCAAATTCTGCAAACCCAGGCCTGCTACGGGCCCGGGGTCCGTTGTCCCTCCCTGCCGTCACCACGACAACAGGTTCATTGTGACGCAGGCCGCCCCGCCCAAACCTTGTAAACCCAGGCCTACTGCGGGCCCTGGGTCCATTCCCCCTCTCCGCTGTCACCCGACAAGAGCTTCTTTTTGAAATAGGCCACCCCGTCCAAATTCCGCAAACCCAGGCCTGCTACGGGCCCAGGGTCTGTTGCAAGAGTGTGGTATTGAAGATAGTTCCCAAACGAAAGCAGCTGCAAATGTGACACCGTGCTGGCTGATAGACTGCATGGGGACCTACTTACTACTGTAGCTGGGATCTGCCTTCCTGGTTTCTTGTAGCTCCCATACACAGTGGTATAAGTTAACCCACAACATGTATTTTTGCAATGGGATCTAAGGAGAAAAAGAGTGTGGTATTGAAGATAGCTCCCACACGAAATCAGCTGCAAATGTGACACCGTGCTGGCTGATAGACTGCATGGGGACCTACTTACTACTGTAGCTGGGGTCTGCCTTCCTGCTTTCTTGTAGCTCCCATACTCAGTGGTATAACTTATCTGACAACATGTGTTTTTTAAATGGGATATGAGGAGAAAAAGAGTGTGGTAATGAAGAGAACTCCCACACGAAAGCAGCTGCAAATGTGACACCGTGCTGGCTGATAGACTGCATGGGGACCTACTTACTACTGTAGCTGGGGTCTGCCTTCCTGCTTTCTTGTAGCTCCCATACGCATTTCTTTAACTTAAAAGACACATGTATTTTTGCAAAGGCATCTAAGGAGAAAAAGAGTGTGGTGTTGAAGATAGCTCCCAAACGAAAGCAGCTGCAAATGTGACACCGTGCTCGCTGATAGACTGCATGGGGACCTACTTACTACTGTATCTGGGTTCTGCCTTCCTGCTTTCTTGTAGCTCCCATACGCTGTCATATAACTTAACCCACAATACGTATATTTGGAATGGTATCTAAGGAGAAAAAGAGTGTGGTATTGAAGATAGCTCCCACACTAAAGCAGCTGCAAATGTGACACGGTGCTCGCTGATAGACTGCATGGGGACCTACTTACTACTGTATCTGGGGTCTGCCTTCCTGCTTTCTTGTAGCTCCCATACGCATTTCTTTAACTTAACAGACACATGTCTTTTTGCAATGGGAGCTAAGGAGAAAAAGAGTGTGGTGTTGAAGATAGCTCCGACACTAAAGCAGCTGCAAATGTGACACCGTGCTGGCTGATAGACTGCATGGGGACCTCCTTACTACTGTAGCTGGAGTCTGCCTTCCTCCTTTCTTGTAGCTCCCATACGTAGTGGTATAACTTAAGCGATAACATGTATTTTTTCAATGGGAAATGAGGAGAAAAAGAGTGTGGTATTGAAGATAGCTCCCACACGTAAGCAGCTGCAAATGTGACACCGGTCTGCCTTCCTGCTTTCTTGTAGCTCCAATACGGAGTACTATAACTAAAGCGACAACATGTATTTTTGCAATGGGATCTAAGGAGAAAAAGAGTGTGCTATTGAGGATAGCTACGACACGAAAGCAGCTGCAAATGTAACACTGTGCTGGCTGATAGACTGCATGGGGACCTACTTACTACTGTAGTTGGGGTCTGCCTTCCTGGTTTCTTGTACCTCCCATACGCAATGGTGTAAGTTAACCGACAACATGTATTTTTTTCAATGGGAGCACGGAAGAAAGACTCTGTGGTATTGAAGATAGCTCCGACACGAAAGCAGCTGAAAATGTGACACCGTGCTGGCTGATAGACTCCATGGGGACCTACATACTACTCTATCTGGTGTTTGCCTTCCTGCTTTCTTGTAGCTGCCATACGCAGTGGTGTAACTTAACCCACAACATGTATTTTTTTCAATGGGAGATGAGGAGAAAAAGAGTGTGGTATTAAAGATAGTTCCCACACGAAAGCAGCTGCAAATGTGACACCGTGCTGGCTGATAGACTGCATGGGGAGCTACTTACTACTGTAGCCGGGGTCTGTCTTCCTGCTTTCTTATAGCTCCCATACTCAGTGGTATAACTTAAGCGATAACATGTATTTTTTCAATGGGAAATGGGGAGAAAACGACTGTGGTATTGAAGATAGCTCCCACACGGAAGCAGCTGCAAATGTGACACCGTGTTGGCTGATAGACTGCTGGGGTTCTACTTACTACTGTAGCTGGGGTTTGCCTTCCTGCTTTGTTGTAGCTCCCATACACAGTGGTGCAACTTAACCGACAACATGTATTTGTTTCAAAGGGAGCTGACGAGAAAAAATCTGTGGTATTGAAGATAGCTCCGACACGAAAGGAGCTGCAAATGTGACAACGTGCTGGCTGATAGACTGCAGGGGGACCTATATACTCCTGTAGCTGGGGTCTGCCTTCCTGCTTTCTTGTAGCTCCCATACGTAGTGGTATAACAGCAGCTGCAAATATCACAATCCCAGGCCCGCTGCGAGACTGGGAACCGTTGCCCCTCTCCTCTGTCACCCCGACAACGGGTTCATTGTAACACAGGCTGTCTCCGCCCAAACCTTGCAAACCCAGGCCTGCTGCGGGCCTTAGGTCTGTTGCCCCTCTCCGCTGTCTCCCCGACAATGGTTTCCTTGTGACACATTCCGCCCTTGACCAAACCTTTAAAACCCAGGCCTGCTGCGGGCCTTGGGTCTTTTGCCTCTCTTCGCTGTCACTCCGACAATGGCTTCCAAGTGACGCAGGCCGCCCTTGCCCAAATTCTGTAAACCCAGGCCCGCTGCGAGCCTGGGGACCGTTGCCTCTCTCAGCCGTCACCCGACAACGGCTTCCTTGTGACGCAAGCCGCCCCCGCCCAAATTCTGCAAACCGAGGCATGCTGCGAGCCTGGGGATCGTTGCCCCTCTCCGCTGTCATCCCGACAACGGGTTTATTGTATTTTTGCAATGGGATATAAGGAGAAAAAGAGTGTGGTATTGAACATAGCTCCGACATAAAAGCAGCTGCAAATGTGACACCGTGCTGACCGATAGACTGCATGGGGACCTACTTACTACTGTAGCTGGCGTCTGCCTTCCTATTTTCTTGTAGCTCCCATACGCAGTGGTGTAACTTAACCGACAACATGTATTTGTTTCAATGGGAGCTGAGGAGAAGAAATCTGTGGTATTGAAGATAGCTGCCACACGAAAGCAGCTGTAAATGTGACTCCGTGCTGGCTGATAGACTGCATGGGGACCTACTTACTACTGTAGCTGGGGTCTGCCTTCCTGCTTTCTTGTAGCTCCCATACGCAGTGGTGTAATTTAACTCGCAACATGTATTTTTTTAAATGGGAGATGACGAGAAAAAGAGTGTGGTATTGAAGATAGCTCCCACCGGAAAGCAGCTGCAAATGTGACACCGTGCTGGCTAATAGACTGCATGGAGACCTACATACTACTGTAGCTGGGGTCTGCCTTCCTGCTTTCTTGTCGCTACCATACGCAGTGGTATATTTAAGCGATAACATGTATTTTTTCAATGGGAAATGAGGAGAAAAAGAGTGTGGTATTGAAGATAGCTCCCACACGAAATCAGCTGCAAATGTGACACCATGCTGGCTGATAGAATGCATAGGGACCTACTTACTACAGTAGCTGGTGTCTGCCTTCCTACTTTCTTGTAGCTCCCATACTCCGTGGTATAACTTAACAGACACATGTATTTTGTCAATGGGAGCTAAGGAGAAAAAGAGTGTGGTATTGAAGATAGCTCCGACACGAAAGCAGCTGCAAATGTGACACCGTGCTGGCTGATAGACTGCATGGGGACCTACTTACTACTGTAGCTGGGGTCTGCCTTCCTGCTTTCTTGAAGCTCCCATACACAGTGGTGTAAGTTAACCGAAAACATGTATTTTTTTCAATGCGAGCTGAGGAGAAAAACGTTTGGTATTGAAGATAGCTCCCACACGAAAGCAGCTGCAAATGTGACACCGTGCTGGCTGATAGACTGCATGGGGACCTACTTACTACTGTAGCTGGGGTCTGCCTTCTTGCTTTCTTGTAGGTGTGATATGCAGTGGTGTAAGTTAACCGACAACATGTATTTTTTTCAATGGGAGCTGAGGAGAAAAACTCTATGGTATTAAACATAGCTCCCACAGGAAAGCTGCTGCAAATGAGACACCGTGCTCGCTGATAGACTGCATGGGGACCTACTTACTACTGTAGCTGGGGTCTGCCTTCCTGCTTTCTTGTAGCTCCCATACTCAGTGGTATAACTTAACCCACAACATGTATTTTTGCAAAGGGAACTATGGAGAGAAAGAGTGTAGTATTAAACATAGCTCCCACACGAAAGCAGCTGCAAATGTCAAATCGTGCTGGCTCATAGAGTGCATGGGGACCTACTTACTACTGTAGCTGGGGTCTGCCTTCCTGCTTTCTTGTATCTCCCACACTCAGTGGTATAACTTAACCGAAAACATATATTTTTTTCAATGGGAGATGAGGAGCAAAAGAGTGTAGGATTGAAGATAGCTCCCAAACGAAAGCAGCTGCAAATGTGACACCGTGCTGGCTGATAGACTGCATGGGGACCTACTTACTACTGTAGCTGTGGTCTGCCTTCTTGCTTTCTTGTAGCTCCTATACGCATTGGTATAACTTAACCCACAACATGTATTTTTTCAATGCGATCTAAGGAGAAAAAGAGTGTGGTATTTAAGATAGCTCCCACACGAAAGCAGCTGAAAATGTGACACCGTGCTGGCGGGTAGACTGCATGGGGACCTACTTACTACTGTAACTGGGGTCTGCCTTCCTGGTTTCTTGTAGCTCCCATACGCAGTGGTGTAACTTAACCCACAACATTTATTTTTGCATTGGGATCTAAGGAAAATAAGAGTGTTGTATTGAAGATAGTTCCCACACGAAATCAGCTTTAAACGTGACACCGTGCTGGCTGATAGACTGCATGGGGACCTACTTACTACTGTAGCTGGGGTCTGCCTTCCTGCTTTCTTGTAACTCCCATACGTAGTTGTATAACTTAACCGAAAACATGTATTTTTTTCAATGGGAGATGAAAAAAAAAAAAGAGTGTGGTATTGAAGATAGCTCCCACACGAAAGCAGCTGCAAATGTGACACCGTGCTGGCTAACAGACTGCATGGGGACCTACTTACTACTGTAGTTGGGGTCTGCCTTCCTGCTTTCTTGTAGCTCCCATACGCAGTGGATAAACTTAACAGACACATGTATTTTTTCAATGGGAGCTAAAGAGAAAAAGAGTGTGGTATTGAAGATAGCTCCCACACGAAAGCAGCTGCAAATGTGACACTGTGCTGGTTGATAGACTGCATGGGGACCTACTTACTAATGAAGCGGGGGTCTGCCTTCCTGCTTTCTTGTACCTCCCATACGCAGTGGTATGGGAGGTACCTAAAACATGTATTTTTTTCAATGGGAGATGAAAAGAAAAAGAGTGTGGTATTGAACACAGCTCCCACACAAAAGCAGCTGCAAATGTGACACCGTGCTGGCTGATAGACTGCATGGGGAACTAGTTACTACTGTAGCTGGGGTCTGTCTTCCTGCTTGCTTGTAGCTCCCATACTCAGTGGTATAACTTAACCGACAAAATGTATTTCTTTCAATGGGAGTAGAGGAGCAAAAGATTGTGGGATTTAAGATAGCTCCCACACGAAAGCAGCTGCAAATGTGACACCGTGGTGGCTGATAGACTGCATGGGGACCTACTTACTACTGTAGCTGGGGTCTGCCTTCCTGCTTTCCTGTACCTGCCATACACAGTGGTATACCTTAACAGACACATGTATTTTTTGAATGGGAGCTAAGGAGAAAAGACTGTGGTATTGAAGATAGCTCCCACACGAAAGCCGCCGCAAATGTGACACTGTGCTGGCTGATAGACTGCATGGGGACCTACTTACTACTGTAGCTGGGGTCTGCCTTCCTGCTTTCTTGTACCTCCCATACACAGTGATGTAACTTAACCGACAACATGTATTTTTGCAATGGTATCTAAGGAGAAGAAGAGTTTGGTATTGAAGATAGCTCTCACACGAAAGCAGCTGCAAATGTGACACCGTGCTGGCTGATAGACTGCATGGGGACCTACTTACTACTGTAGTTGGGGTCTGCCTTCCTGCTTTCTTGTAGCTCCCATACGCAGTGGTATAAGATAACACACAACAGGTACTTTTGTAATGAGATATAAGGAGAAAAAGAGTGTGGTATTGAAGATAGCTGCTACACGAAAGCAGCTGCAAATGTGACACCGTGCTGGCTGATAGACTGCATGGGGACTTACTTACTACTGAAGCTGGGGTCAGCCTTCCTGCTTTCTTGTAGCTCCCATACGCAGTGGTATAACCTAACCGAAAACATGTATTTTTTTCAATGGGAGATGAAAAGAAAAAGAGTGTGGTATTGAAGATATCTGCCACACGAAAGCAGCTGCAAATGTGACACCGTGCTGGCTGATAGACTGCATGGAGACCTACCTACTACTGGAGCTGGGGTCTGCCTTCCTGCTTTCTTGTAGCTCCCATACACAGTGGTGTAAGTTAACCCACAACATGTATTTTTGCAATGGGATCTAAGGAGAAAAAGAGTGTGGTATTGAAGATAGCTCCCACACGAAAGCAGCTGAAAATGTGACACCGTGCTGGCTGATAGACTGCATGGGGTCCTACTTACTACTGTAGCTGGGGTCTGCCTTCCTGCTTTCTTGTAGCTCCCATACGTATTGGTATAACTTAACCGACAACATGTATTTTTTCAATGGGAGATGAAAGGAAAAAAAAATGTGGTATTGAAGATAACTCCCACACGAAAGCAGCTGCAAATGTGACACCGTGCTGGCTTATAGACTGCATGGGGACCTACCTACTACTGGAGCTGGGGTCTGCCTTCCTGCTTTCTTGTAGCTCCCATACACAGTGGTGTAAGTTAACCCACAACATGTATTTTTGCAATGGGATCTAAGGATAAAAAGAGTGTGGTATTGAAGATAGCTCCCACAGGAAAGCAGCTGCAAATGTGACACCGTGCTGGCTGATAGACTGCATGGGGACCTACTTACTACTGAAGCTGGGGTCTGCCTTCCTGCTTTCTTGTAGTTCCCATACGCAGTGGTATAACTTAACCGAAAACATGTATTTTTTTCAAAGGGAGATGAAAAGGAAAAGAGTGTGGTATTGAAGATAGCTCCCACACCAAAGCAGCTGCAAATGTGACACCGTGCTGCCTGATAGACTGCATGGGGACCTACTTACTACTGTAGCGGGGGTCTGCCTTCCTGCTTTCTTGTAGCTCCCATACACAGTGGTGTAACTTATCCCACAACATGTATTTTTGCAATGGGATCTAAGGAGAAAAAGAGTGTGGTATTGAAGATAGCTCCCACACGAAAGCAGCTGCAAATGTGACACCGTGCTGGCTGATAGACTGCATGGGGACCTACTTACTACTGTAGCTGGGGTCTTCCTTCCTGCTTTCTTGTAGCTCCCATACGCAGCGGTGTAACTTAACCGACAACATGTGTTTTTTTCTAATCGCACATGAGGAGACAAAATCTGTGGTATTGAAGATAGCTCCAACACGAAAGCAGCTGCAAATGTGACACCGTGCTGGCTGATAGACTGCATGGGGACCTACTTACTACTGAAGCTGGGGTCTGCCTTCCTGCTTTCTTGTAGCTCCCATACGCAGTGGTGTAACTTAACACAGAACATGTATTTTTGCAATGGGATCTAAGGAGAAAAAGAGTGTGGTATTGAAGATAGCTCCCACACGAAATCAGCTGCAAATGTGACACCGTGCTGGCTGATAGACTGCATGGGGACCTACTTACTACTGTAGCTGGGGTCTGCCTTCCTGCTTTCTTGTACCTCCCATACACAGTGATGTAACTTAACCGACAACATGTATTTTTTTGAATGGGAGCTGAGGAGAAAAACTCTGTGGTATTGAAGATAGCTCCGACACGAAAGCAGCTGCAAATGTGACACCGTGCTGGCTGATAGACTGCATGGGGACCTACTTACTACTGTAGCTGGGGTCTGCCTTCCTGCTTTCTTGTAGCTCTCATACGTAGTACTATACCTTATTCCACATAATGTATTTTTGCAATGGTATCTAAGGAGAAGAAGAGTTTGGTATTGAAGATAGCTCTCACACGAAAGCAGCTGAAAATGTGACACCGTGCTGGCTGATAGACTGCATGGGGACCTACTTACTACTGTAGCTGGGGTCTGCCTTCCTGCTTTCTTGTAGCTCCCATACACAGTGGTGTAACTTATCCCACAACATGTATTTTTGCAATGGGATCTAAGGAGAAAAAGAGTGTGGTATTGAAGATAGCTCCCACACGAAAGCAGCTGCAAATGTGACACCGTGCTGGCTGATAGACTGCATGGGGACCTACTTACTACTGTAGCTGGCGTCTTCCTTCCTGCTTTCTTGTAGCTCCCATACGCAGCGCTGTAACTTAACCGACAACATGTGTTTTTTTCTAATCGCAGATGAGGAGACAAAATCTGTGGTATTGAAGATACCTCCAACACGAATGCAGCTGCAAATGTGACACCATGCTGGCTGATAGACTGCATGGGGACCTACTTACTACTGTAGCTGGGGTCTTCCTTCCTGCTTGCTTGTACCTCCCATACGCAGT
Organism: Colius striatus; assembly: GCF_028858725.1. Classification (NCBI taxonomy): domain Eukaryota; kingdom Metazoa; phylum Chordata; class Aves; order Coliiformes; family Coliidae; genus Colius; species Colius striatus. The sequence goes on from NW_026908535.1 coordinate 65,084, forward strand.
GGTGTAACTTAACCCACAACATGTGTTTTTTCCAAACGCAGATGGGAAGAAAAAGAGTGTGGTGTTGAAAATAGTTCCCACACGAAAGCATCTGCAAATGTGAAAACCGTGCTGGGTCATAGACTGCATGGAGACCTACTTACTACTGTAGCTGGGGTCTGCCTTCCTGCTTTCTTGTAGATCCCATACACAGTGGTGTAAGTTAACCCACAACATGTATTTTTTTCAAGGGGAGCTGAGGAGACAAAATCTGTGGTATTGAAGATAGCTCCAACACGAAAGCAGCTGCAAATGTGACACCGTGCTGGCTGATAGACTGCATGGGGACCTACTTAATACTGTAGCTGGGGTCTGCCTTCCTGGTTTCTTGTAGCTCCCATACACAGTGGTATAACTTAACGCACAACATGTATTTTTGCAATGGGACATGAGGAGAAAAAGAGTGTGGTGTTGAAGATAGCTCCCACACGAAAGCAGCTGCAAATGTGACACCATGCTGGGTGATAGACTGCATGGGGACCTACTTACTACTGTAGCTGGGGTCTGCCTTCCTGCTTTCTTATAGCTCCCATACACATTTCTTTAACTTAACAGACACATGTATTTTTGCAATGGGATCTAAGGAGAAAAAGAGTGTGATATTGAAGATAGCTCCCACACGAAAGCAGCTGCAAATGTGACACCGTGCTGGCTGATAGACTGCATGGGGACCTACTTACTACTGTAGCTGGGGTCTGCCTTCCTGCTTTCTTGTAGCTCCCATACGCAGTGCTGTAACTTAACTGACAACATGTGTTTTTTCCAATCGAAGATGAGGAGAAAAATAGTGTGGTGTTGAAGATAGCTCCCACACAAAAGCAGCTGCAAATGTGACACCGTGCTGGCTGATAGACTGCATGGGGACCTACTTACTACTGTAGCTGGGGTCTGCCTTCCTGCTTTCTTGTAGCTCCAATACGCAGTGGTATAACTTAACCGAAAACATGTATTTTTTTCAATGGGAGATGAAAAGAAAAAGAGTGTGGTATTGAAGATAGCTCCCACACGAAAGCAGCTCCAAATGTAACACCGTGCTGGCTTATAGACTGCATGGGGATCTACTTACTACTGTAGCTGGGATTTGCCTTCCTGCTTTCTTGTAGCTCCCATACACAGTGGTGTAAGTTAACCCACAACATGTATTTTTGCAATGGGATCTAAGGAGAAAAAGAGTGTGGTATTGAAGATAGATCCCACACCAAAGCAGCTGCAAATGTGACACCGTGCTGGCTGATAGACTGCATGGGGATCTACTTACTACTGTAGCTGGGGTCTGCCTTCCTGCTTTCTTGTAGCTCCCATACTCAGTGGTATAACTTAACAGAAACATGTATTTTTTCAATGGTTGCAAAAGGGAAAAAAATGTGGTATTGAAGATAGCTCCGACACGAAAGCAGCTGCAAATGTAACACCGTGCTGGCTGATAGACTGCATGGGGACCTACTTACTACTGTAGCTGGGGTCAGCCTTCCTGCTTTCTTGTACCTGCCATACGCAGTGGTGTAACTTGACTCACAACATGTATTTTTTTCAATGGGATATGAGGAGAAAAAGAGTGTGATATTGAAGATAGCTCCCACACGAAAGCAGCTGCAAATGTGACACCGTGCTGGCTGATAGACTGCATGGGGACCTACTTACTACTGTAGCTGGGGTCTGCCTTCCTGCTTTCTTGTACCTGCCATACGCAGTGGTGTAACTTGACTCACATGTATTTTTTTCAATGGGAGATGAGGAGAAAAAGAGTGTGGTGATGAAGATAGCTCCCACACGAAAGCAGATGCAAATGTGACACCGTGCTGGCTGATAGACTGCATGGGGATCTACTTACTACTGTGGCTGGGGTCTGCCCTCCTGCTTTCTTGTAGCTGCCATACACAGTGGTGTAACTTAACACACAACATGTATATTTTTCAATGGGAGATGAGGAGAAAAAGAGTGTGGTATTTACGCAGGCCGCCCTAAACCAATTCCGCAAACCTAGGCCCGCTGTGAGCCTGGGGACAATTGCTCCTCTCAGCCGTCAACCCGACAACTACTTCCCTGTGACACAGGCCGACCCCGCCCAAATTCCGCAAACCCAGGCCGTCTACTAGCTTGGGGACCATTTCCCCTCTCCGCCCTCACCCCGAGAACGGGTTCATTGTGAAGCAGGCCGCCCCTGACCAAATCTTGCAAACCCAGGGCAGATGCGGGCCCGGTGTTTTTGGCCCCTCTCCGCCGTCACCCCGACAACGGCTTTCTTGTGACGCAGCTCGCTCTCGCCCAAATCTTGCAAACCCAGGCCCGCTGCGAGCCTGGGGACCGTTGCCTCTCTCCGCCGTCACCCCGACAATGGCTTCCTTGTAACGCAGGCCACCCTTGCCAAATTCCGCAAACCCAGACCCGCTGGGAGCCTGGGGATCGTTGCGCCTCTTCGTCGTCACCCCGACAAAAGCTTCCTTGTGACGCAGGCCGCCCGCGCCCTAATTCCGCAAACCCAGGCCTGCTGCGGGCCCGGGGTTTTTTTCCCCTCTCCGTCATCACCCCAAGAACAGGTTCATTGTGACGCAGACCGCCCCCGCCTAAACCTTGTAAACCCAGGCCTACTGCGGGCCCTGAGTCCGTTGCCCCTTTCTGCCGTCACCTCGATAACAGCTTCATTCTGACGCAGGCCGCCCCCAGCCAAATTCCGCAAACCCAGGCCTGCTGCGGGCCCGGGGTTTTTTGCCCCTCTATGCCGTCGCTCTGAGAACGGCTTCATTGTGATGCTGGCCGCCCTCACCCAAATCTTGCAAACCCAGTCCTGCTGCAGGCCTTGGGTCCGTTGCCCATCTTCTTCGTCACCCCAACAGCGGCTTCCTTGTGACGCAGGCCGACACTCGCAAAATTCGGCAAATTCAGGTTCGCTACAGGCCTGGGGACCTTTACCCCTCTCCACCGTAACCCCGACAAAAGGTTCATTGTGACGCAGGCCCCCCCTGCCCATATGTTGCAAACCCACGCCTGCTGCGGGCCCTGGGTCTGTTGCCCCTCTCCTCCGTCACTCCGACAAGGGCTTCCTGGTGACGCAGGCCTCCCCAGCCCAAATTCGGCTAACCCAGGCCTGCTACGGGCCCAGGGTCCGTTGCACATCTCCACCGTCACCGCGACAACAGCCTCCTTGTGACGCAGGCCGCCCTCGCCCAAATTTCCAAAACCTAGGAACTGCTACGGGCCCGGGGTCAATTGCACCTCTCTGCTGTCACCCCGACAATGGATTCATTGTGACACAGGCCGCCCCCGCCCAAGTGTTGCAAACCGAGACCTCCTACGGGCCCTGGGTCCAGTGACCCTCTCCGCCGTCACCCCGACAACAGATTCCTTGTGACGCAGGTCACCCCCACCAAAATTCCGCAAACCCAGGACTGCTACCGGCCCGGGGTTTATTGTCCCTCTCCTCCGTCACCCCAACAACGGGTTCATTGTAAAACAGGCCGCCAACGCCATAGCCTTGAAAACCCAGGCTGTTACAGGTCCGGGGTTTTTTGCCCCTCTGCGTCGTCCCATACGAAGTACTATAACTTAAGGGAAACATGTATTTTTTTTCAATGGGAGCTGAGGAGAAAAAATCTGTGGTATTGAAGATAGCTCCGACACGAAAGCAGCTGCAAATGTGACACCGTGCTGACTGATAGACTGCATGGGGACCTACTTACTACTATAGCTGGGGTCTGCCTTCTTGCTTTCTTGTACCTCCCATACGCAGTGGTGTAATTTAACCCACAACATGTATTTTTTTCAATGGGAGATGAGGAGCAAAAGAGTATGGGATTGAAGATAGCTCCCACACAAAAGCAGCTGCAAATGTGACACGGTGCTGGGTCATTGACTGCATGGAGACCTTCTTACTACTGTAGCTGGGGTCTGCCTTCCTGCTTTCTTGTAGCTCCCATACACAGTGGTGTAACTTCAGCGATAACATGTATTTTTTCAACGGGAAATGAGGAGAAAAAATCTGTGGTATTGAAGATAGCTCCCACACGAAAGCAGCTGGAAATGTGACACCGTGCTGACTGATAGAATGCATGGGGACCTACTTACTACTGTAGCTGGGGTCTGCCTTCCTGCTTTCTTGTAGCTCCCATACACAGTGATGTAACTTAACCCACAACATTTATTTTTGCAATGGGATCTAAGGAGAAAAAGAGTGTGGTATTGAAGATAGCTCCCACACGCAAGCAGCTTGAAATGTGACACCGTGCTGGCTGATAGACTGTATGGGGATCTACTTACTAGTGTAACTGGGGTCTGCCTTCCTGCTTTCTTGTAGCTCCCATACTCAGTGCTATAACTTAACCCACAACATGTATTTCTGCAATGGGATCTAAGGAGAAAAAGAGTATGGGATTGAAGATAGCTCCCACACAAAAGCAGCTGCAAATGTGACACCGTGCTGGCTGATAGACTGCATGGGGACCTACTTACTACTGTAGTTGGGGTCTGCCTTCCTGCTTTCTTGTAGCTCCCATACACAGTAATGTAAGTTCAGCGATAACATGTATCTTTTCAATGGGAAATGAGTAGAAAAAGAGTGTGCTATTGAACATAGCTCCCACACGAAAGCAGCTGCAAATGTGACACCGTGCTGGCTGATAGACTGCATGGGGACCTACTTACTATTATAACTGGGGTCTGCCTTCCTGCTTTCTTGTACCTCCCATACACAGTGGCGTAAGTTAACCGACAACACGTATTTTTTTCAATGGGAGATGAGGAGCAAAAGAGTATGGGATTGAAGATAGCTCCCATACAAAAGCAGCTGCAAATGTGACACCGTGCTGGGACATTGACTGCATGGGGACCTACTTACTACTGTAGTTGGGGTCTGCCTTCCTGCTTTCTTGTAGCTCCCATACGCAGTGGTGTAAATTAATCGACAACATGTATTTGTGTCAATGGGAGCTGAGCAGAAAAAATCTGTGGTATTGAAGATAGCTCCCACACGAAAGCAGCTGCAACTGTGACACCGTTCTGGTTGATAGACGGCATGGGGACCTACTTACTACTGTAGCTGGGGTCTGCCTTCCTGCTTTCTTGTAGCTGCCATACGCAGTGGTGTAACTTAACCCACAACATGTATTTTTTTCAATGGGAGATCAGGAGAAAAAGAGTGTGGTATTGAAGATAGCTCCCACACGAAAGCAGCTGCAAATGTGACACCGTGCTGGCTGATAGACTGCATGGGGACCTACTTACTACTGTAGCTGGGGTCTGCCTTCCTGCTTTCTTGTAGCTCCCATACACAGTGATGTAACTTCAGCGATAACATGTATTTTTTCAAAGGGAAATGAGTAGAAAAAGAGTGTGGTATTGAACATAGCTCCCACACGAAAGCAGCTGCAAATGTGACACTGTGCTGGCTGATAGACTGCATGGGGACCTACTTACTACTGAAGCTGGGGTCTGCCTTCCTGCTTTCTTGTACCTCCCATACGCAGTGGTGTAACTTAACCGACAACATATATTTGTTTCAATGGGAGGTGAGGAGAAAAAATCTGTGGTATTGAAGATAGCTCTGACATGAAAGCAGCTGAAAATGTGACACCGTGCTGGCTGATAGACTGCATGGGGACCTACTTACTACTATAGCTGGGGTCTGCCTTCCTGCTTTCTTGTAGCTCCCATACGCAGTGGTGTAACTTAACCCACAACATGTATTTGTTTCAATGGGAGCTGAGGAGAAACAATCTGTGGTATTGAAGATAGCTCCCACACGAAAGCAACTGGAAATGTAACACCGTGCTGGCTGATAGACTGCATGGATACCTACTTACTACTGTAGCTGGGGTCAGCCTTCCTGCTTTCTTGTAGCTCCCATACGCAGTGGTGTAATTTAACCGACAACATGTATTTTTTTCAAAGGGAGATGAGGAGAAAAAGAGTGTGATATTGAAAATAGCTCCCACAGGAAAGCAGCTGCAAATGTGACACCGTGCTGGCTGATAGACTGCATGGGGACCTACTTACTACTGTAGCTGGGGTCTGCCTTCCTGCTTTCTTGTAGCTCCCATACACAGTGGTGTACCTTAACCCACAACATGTATTTTTGCAATGGGATCTAAGGAGAAAAAGAGTGTGGTATTGAAGATAGCTCCGACATGAAAGCAGCTGCAAATGTGACACCGTGCTGGCTGATAGACTGCATGGGGTCTTACTTACTACTGTAGCTGGGGTCTGCCTTCCTGCTTTCTTGTACCTCCCATAAGCGGTGGTGTGACTTAACCCACAACATGTATTTTTTTCAATGGGAGATGAGGAGCAAAAGAGTGTGGGGTTGAAGATAGCTCCGACACGAAAGCAGCTGCAAATGTTACACCGTACTGGCTGATAGACTACTTGGAGACCTTCTTAGTAATGTAGATGGGGTCTGCCTTCCTGTTGTCTTGTAGCGGCGATAAGCAGTGGTGTAACTTAACCCACAACATGTATTTGTTTCAATGGGAGCTGAGGAGAAAAAATCTGTGGTATTGAAGATAGCTCCCAGACGAAAGCAGCTGCAAATGTGACACCATGTTGGCTGATAGACTGCATGGGGACCTACTTACTACTGTAGCTGGGGTCTGCCTTCCTGTCTTCTTGTAGCTCCCATACGCAGTGGTATAATTTAAGTGATAACAGGTATTTTTTCAATGGGAAATGAGGAGAAAAAGAGTGTGGTATTGAAAATAGGTCCCAAACGAAAGCAGCTGCAAATGTGACACCGTGCTGGCTGATAGACTGCATGGGGACCTACTTACTACTGTAGCTGGGGTCTGCCTTCCTGCTTTGTTGTAGCTCTCATACGCAGTGGTATACGTTAAGTGACAACATGTATTTTTGCAATGGGATCTAAGGAGAAAAAGAGTGTGGTATTGAAGATAGCTCCCACATGAAAGCAGATGCAAATGTGACACCGTGCTGACTGATAGACTGCAAGAGGACCTACTTACTACTGAAGCTGAGGTCTGCCTTCCTGCTTTCTTGTAGCTCCCATACGCACTGGTATAACTTAACAGACAACATGTATTTTTTTCAATGGGAGATTAGGAGCAAAAGAGTGTGGTATTGAAGATAGCTCCCACACGAAAGCAGCTGCAAATGTGACACCGTGCTGGCTGAGTGACTGCATAGGGACCTACTTACTACTGTAGCTTGGGTCTGCCTTCCTGCCTGCTTGTAGCTCCCATACGCAGTGGTATAACTTAAGCCATTACATGTATTTTTTCAATGGGAAATGAGGAGAAAAAGAGTGTGGTATTGAAAATAGCTCCCCCACGAAAGCAGCTGCAAATGTGACACCGTGCTGGCTGATAGACTGCATGGGGACCTACTTACTACTGTAGCTGGGGTCTGCCTTTCTGCATTCTTGTAGCTCCCATACTCAGTGGTATAACTTAACTAACAACATGTATTTTTTCAATGGGAGCAGAGGAGAAAGAGAGTGTGATATTGAAGATAGCTAAGACACGAAAGCAGATGCAAATGTGACACCATGCTGGCTGACAGACTGCATGGGGACCTATTTACGCCTGTAGCTGGTGTCTCCCTTCATGCTTTCTTGTAGGTCTGATATTCAGTGGAGTAACTTAACCTACAACATGTATTTTTTCAATGGGAGATGAGGAGAAAAAGATTGTGTTGTTGAAGATAGCTCCCACACGAAAGCAGCTGCAAGTGTGACACCGTGCTGGCTGATAGACTGCATGGGGACCTACTTACTACTGTAGCTGGGGTCTGTCTTCCTGCTTTCTTGTCGCTCCCATACGCATTTCTTTAACTTAACAGACACATGTATTTTTTCAATGCGAGCTAAGGAGAAAAAGAGTGTGGTATTGAAGATAGCCCCTACACGAAAGCAGCTGCAAATGTGACACCGTGCTGGCTGATAGACTGCATGGGGACCTACTTAATACTGTAGCTGGGGTCCTCCTTTCTGCTTTCTTGTATATCCCATACTCAGTGGTATAACTTAACTAACAACATGTATTTTTTCAATGGGAGCAGAGGAGAAAGAGATTGTGATATTGAAGATAGCTAAGACACGAAAGCAGATGCAAATGTGACACCATGCTGGCTGACAGACTGCATGGGGACCTATTTACGCCTGTAGCTGGTGTCTCCCTTCATGCTTTCTTGTAGGTCTGATATTCAGTGGAGTAACTTAACCTACAACATGTATTTTTTCAATGGGAGATGAGGAGAAAAAGATTGTGTTGTTGAAGATAGCTCCCACACGAAAGCAGCTGCAAATGTGACACCGTGCTGGCTGATAGACTGCATGGGGACCTACTTACTACTGTAGCTGGGGTCTGCCTTCCTGCTTTCTTGTCGCTCCCATACGCATTTCTTTAACTTAACAGACACATGTATTTTTTCAATGCGAGCTAAGGAGAAAAAGAGTGTGGTATTGAAGATAGCCCCTACACGAAAGCAGCTGCAAATGTGACACCGTGCTGGCTGATAGACTGCATGGGGACCTACCTAATACTGTAGCTGGGGTCCTCCTTTCTGCTTTCTTGTATATCCCATACGCAGTGGTATAACTTAACGGACAACATGTATTTTTTTAATGGGAAATGAGGAGAAAAAGAGTGTGTAATTTACGCAGGCCGCCCTAAACCAATTCCGCAAACCCAGGCCCGCTGCGAGCCTGGGGAGAATTGCCCCTCTCAGCCATCAACCCGACAACGACTTCCCTGTGACGCAGGCCGACCCCGCCCAAATTCCGCAAACCCAGGCCTCCTGCTAGCCTGGGGACCGTTTACCCTCTCCGACGTCACCCGGAGAACTGGTTCATTGTGACGCAGGCCACCCCCGTCCACACCTTTCAAACCCAGGCCTGCTGTGTGCCCGGTGTTTTTTGCCTCTCTCTGCCTTCACCCTGACAACGACTTCCCTGTGACACAGGCTGCCCCCGCCCAAATTCCGCGAACCCAGGTCTGCTACGAGCCTGGGGACCCTTGCTCCTCTCCTCTGTCACCACGACAACGGGTTTATTGTAACACAGGCCGCCCCCGCCCAAATTCCACAGTCCCAGGCCTGCTGCGAGACTGGGAACCGTTGCCCCTCTCCTCTGTCACCCCGACAACGGGTTCATTGTGACACATTCCGCCCTTGACCAAACCTTGAAAACCCAGGCCTGCTGCGGGACCGATGTTTTTTGCCCCTCTCCGCCGTCACCCCGACAACGAGTTCCCTGTGACGCAGGCCACCCCCACTCAAATTCTGCAAACCCAGGCCCGCTACGAGTCTGAGGACCGTTGCCCCTCTCCGCCGTCACCCTGACAACAGCTTCATTGTGACGCAGGCCGCCCCCGTCCACACCTTGCAAACCCAGGTCTGCTACTGGCACAGGGTCCGTTACCCCTCTCTGCCATCACCCTGACAATGGGTTCATTGTGACGCAGGCCGCCCCGGCCTAAACCTTGCAAATTCAGGTCCGCTGCGAGCCTGGGAACCGTTCCCTCTCTCCGCCGTCACCCGACAACAGCTTCCTTGGACGCAAGTCGTCCCTGCCCAAATTCCGCAAAGCCAAGCGCTCTGCGAGCCTGGGGATCGTTGACCCTCTCCGCCGTCACCCCGACCATGGCTTCCTTGTGACACAGGCCGCCCCCGCCCAAATTCCAAAAACCCAGGCCTGCTGCTGGCCGGTGGTCCGTTCCCCTTCTCTGCCCTCACCCCGACAACGGGTTCATTGTGATGCAGGCCACCACCGCAATAACCTTGCAAACCCAGGCCTGCTGTGGGCCCGGTGTTTTTTGCTTCTCTCTGCCGTCACCCCGACAACAACTTCCCTGTGATGCATGCCGCCCCTGCCCAAATTCCGCAATCCCAGGCCCGCTGTGATACTGCGAACCGTTGCCCCTCTCCTCTGCCACCCCGACAACGGGTTCATTGTAACACAAACCGCCCCCGCCCAAATCTTGCAAACTAAGGCCTGCTGCGGTCCCTGGGTCCGTTGCCCCTCTCCACCGTCACCCTGACAACAGGTTCATTGTAACGCAGGCAACGCCGCCTAAACCTTGCAAACCCAGGCCAGCTGCGGGCCCGTTGTGTTTTCCCCTTTCCGACGTCGCCCCGACAACGACTTCCCTGAGAGGCAAGTCGTCCCCACGCAAATTCCGGAAACCCAGGCTCGTTGCGATCCTGGGGACCGTTGCCCCTCTCTGCCATCACCCCCATACAGGTTCATTGTGAGGCGGGCCGCCCCCGCCCAAACCTTACAAACCCATGGCCTGCTACGGGCCCGGGGTCCATTACCCCTCTCCGCCGTGACTCTGACAAAAGGTTCATTGTGACGCCGGACGCCTCATTCAAACCTTCCAAAAACCCAGGCCTGCTGCTGGCCGTTGGTCCGTTGTCCCTCTCCGCCCTCACCCCGATAACGGGTTCATTGTGATGCAGGCCGCCCCCGCCCAAACCTTGAAAACCCAGGACTGCTGCGGGCCCGGTTCTTATTGCCCCTCTCCGCCATTACCCCGACAACGACTTCCCTGTGACGCAGGCCGCCCCGGCCCAAATTCCGCAAACCCAGGCCCGCTGCAAACATGGGGATTGTTGCCCCTCTCCTCCGTCACCCCAACAACAGGTTCATTGTGACGCAGGCCCCCCCCGCACATACCTTGCAAACCCACGCCTGCTGAGGGCCCTGGTTCCGTTGCCCCTCTCCTCCGTCACTCCGACAACGGCTTCCTTGTGACGTAGGCCGCCCCATTCCAAATTCCGCTAACCCAGGCCTGCTACTGGCCCGGGGTGCGTTGCACATCTCGTCCGTCACCGCGACAACAGCTTCCTTGTGACGCAGGCCGCCCCCAACCAAATTCCGCAAACCGAGGCCTGCTACGAGCCCTGGGACCGTTGTCCCTCTACACCGTCACCCCGACAACAGTTTCATTGTGACGCGGGACGCCCCCGCCCAAAACCTGCAAACCCAGACCTGCAAACGGGCCCTGGGTCCGTTGCCTCTCTCCGCCGTCACCCCGATAGCGGGTTCATTTTGATGCAGGCAGCCCCGTCCAAACCTTGCAAACCCAGGTCTGCTGCAGCCCCGGGTCCGTTGCTGCTCTACGCCGTCACCCCGACAACGGGTTCCTTGTGACGCAGGCTGCCCCCACCTATACCTTGCAAACCCAGGCCTGCTGCAGGCCCTGGGTCCGTTGCCCCTCTCTGCCCTCACTCCGACAACGGCTTAATTGTGACGCAAGACGCCCCCGCCCTAATTCCGCAAACCCAGGTCTGCTACGGGCCCGGGGTCCTTTGTCGCTCTCCGCCGTCACCCCTTCAACGGCTTCATTGTGACACAGGCCGCCCCCGACCATACTTTGCAAACCCAGTCCTGCTGCGGGCTCGATGTTTTTTGCCTGTCTCCGCCGTCACCCTGACAACGAGTTCCCTGTGACGCAGGCCACCCCCACCCAAATTCCGCAAACCCACGCCCGCTGCGAGCCTGAGGACCGTTGCCCCTCTCCCCGTCACTCCGACAATGACTTCCCTGTGATGCAGACCACCCCCAGGCAAAATTCCGAAAACCCAGGCCTGCTATGGGCCCGGGATCTGTTGCCCCTCTCCGCCGTCACCCCGACAACAGGTTGATTGTGACGCAGGCCGGCAACAACCAAACCTTGCAAAACCAGGCCTGCTGCGGGCCTGGGATCCATTGCCTCCCTCTACCGTCACCCCGACAACGGTTTCCTTGTGACGCAGTCCCCCCCGCAAAAACCTTGCAAACCCAGGCCTGCTGCGGGCCCGTTTTGATTTGCCCCTTTCCGCCGTCACCCCGACAACCACGTCCCTGTGACGCAGGCCGACCCACCCAAATTCCACAAATCCAGATGCCGTTGAGAGCCTGGGGACCGTTACCCCTCTCCTCCGTCACCCTGACAACGGGTTCATTGTGACGCAGGGCGCCCGGTCCACACCTTGCAAACGCAGGCCTGCTGCGAACCTGGGGACCGTTGCCCCTCTCCGCTGTCACCCTGACAATGGGTTCATTGTGACACAGGTCAGCCCTGACCAAATCTTTAAAACCCAGGCCTGCTGCGGCCCTGGGTTTTTTACCCCTCTCCGCCGTCACCCCGACGACGTCTTCCCATTGAGGCAGGCCGCCCCTGCCAAAATTCCTCAAACCCAGGCCCGCTGCGAGCCTGGGGACCGATTCCCCTCTCTGCCGTCACCCCGACAACGGCTTCCTTGTGAAGCAGGCCGCCCCCGCCCAAATTCCGCAAACCCAGGCCTGCTACGGGCCTGGGGTCTGTTGCCCGTCCCCGCCGTCAACACGACAACAGGTTCATTGTGACGCAGGCCGCCCCTGCCCAAATCCCTTGTAAACCCAGACCTGCTGCGGTGCCTAGGTCCATTGCCCTTCTTCGCCATCACCCCGACAACGGGTTCACTGTGACGCAGGCCGCTCCCACCCAAACCTTGAATACACAGGCCTGTGCGGGCCCTCGGTCCATTGCCCCTCTCCGCCGTCACCCCTACAATGGCTTCATTGTGACGCAGACCACGCTCGCCCAAACCTTGCAAACCCACGACTGCTGTGGGCTCTGGGTCCGTTGCCTCTCTCCGTCACCCCGAAAATGGCTTCCTTGTGTCCCAGGATGCCCCCGCCCATATTCCGCAAACCCAGGTCTGCTATGGGCCCTGGGTCCGTTGCCCCTCTCTGCCGTCCCCCCAACAACAGGGTCATTGTGACACAGGCCGCTGTCGCCCAAGGCCTCCTGCGAGCCCGTTGTTTTTTCCCCTCTCCGCCGTCACCCCTACAATGACTTCCCTGTGACGCAGGCTGCCTCCGCCAAAATTCTGCAAACCCAGGCCCGCTGCGAGCCTGGGGACCATTGCCCCTCTCCGCCGACACCCCGACAACGTGTTTATTGTGACACAGGCTGCCCCTCATCAACCCTTGAAAACCCAGGCCTGCTGCAGGCCCGGTGTTTTTTGCCCCTCTCCACCGTCACCCCGACAACGACTTCCTTGTTATGCAGGCGGCCCCCACCCAAATTCCGCAAACTCTGGCCCGCTGCGAGCCTGGGGCCCGTAGCCCCTCTCCGCCTTCACTGAAACAATAGCTTCATTGTGACGCAGACCGCCCCGCCCAAACCTTGCAAAACCACGCCTTCTGCGGGCCTTGGGTCCGTTGCCCCTCTCTGCCTTCACCCCGAAAACAGCTTCCTTGTGACGCAGGCTGCCCCCAGCCCAAATTCCGCTAACTCAGGCCTGCTGTGGGCCCGGGGTTTTTTGCCCCTCTCCGCCGTCACTCTGAGAATGGCTTCCCTGTGACGCAGACCACCCCCGCCTAAACTCCGCAAACCCAGGCCTGCTACGGGTCCTGGGTCCGTTGCCCCTCTCCGCTGTCACCTGACAACAGCTTAATTTTGATGCAGGCCGCCCCCGCCCAAACCCCGCAAACCCAGGCCCGCTGCGGGCCCAGAGTTTTTGCCTCTCTCCGGCATCACTCCGACAAATGACTTCATTGTGACGCCGACCACCCCCGTCCAAATTCCGCAAACCAAGGTCTCCTGTGGGCCCTGTGTTGTTTGCCCCTCTCTGTCATCACCCCGACAACGACTTCCCTGTGACGCAGGCTGCCCCCGCCCAAATTCCATAAACGCAGGCCCGCTGCGAGCCTGGGGACCGTTACTCCTCTACTCCGTCACCCTGACAATGGCTTCCTTGTGACGCAGGCTGCCCCCGCCCAAATTCAGCAAACCCAGGCCCTCTGTGAGCCTGAGGATCGTTGTAACTCTCCGCCGTCACCCCGACAACGACTTCCCTTTGACGCAGGCCGCCCCCGCCCAAATTACGCAAACCTAGGCCAGCTGCTAGCCTGGGGATCGTTGCGCCTCTCCACCATCACCCCGACAACGGGTTCATTGTGATGCAGGCCGCCCCCGCCCAAATTCTGCAAACACAGGCCTGCTATGGGCCCGGCGTCCGTTGCCCCTCTCCCCTGTAACCCTGACAACGGCTTCATTGTGACGCAGGCCGCCCCTGACCAAACCTGGAAAACCCAGGCCTGCTGCGGGCCCTGGGACCATTGCAATTCTCAGCCGTCAACCCGACAACAGCTTGATTGTGACGCAGGCCGCCCCAAACCAAACCTCGCAAACCCAGGCCTGCTGTGGGCACGGTGTTTTTTGCCCCTCTCTGCCGTCACCCCGACAACGACTTTCCTGTGACGCAGGCTGCCCCCGCCCAAATTCCGCAATCCGAGCCTCGCTGCGAGCCTGGGGACCGTTGCCCCTCTCCCCTGTAACCCTAACAACGGGTTCATTGTGACGCAGGCCGCCCCTGACTAAACATTGAAAACCCAGGCCTCCTGCGGGCCCTGGGACCGTTGCCATTCTCGGCCGTCACCCCGACAACGGCTTCCTTGTGACGCAGGCCGCCCCTGACCAAACCTTGCAAACCCAGGCCTGCTACGGGCCCGGGGTCCGTTACCCGTCTCCGTTATCACCCTGACAACAGCTTGATTGTGACGCAGGCCGCCCCCGCCCAAACGTCGCAAACCCAGCCCTGCTGTGGGCCCGGTGTTTTTTGCCCCTCTCTGCCGTCACCCCGACAACGACTGCCCTGTGACGCAGGCTGCCCCCGCCCAAATTCCGCAAACCCAGGCCCGCTGCGATCCTGGGGACCGTTGCTCCTCTCTGCCGTCACCCCGTCAACGGGTTCATTGTAAAACACCCGCCGCCACCCAAATTCCGCAATCCCAGCCCCGCTGCGAGCCTGGGGACCGTTGCCCCTCTCCTCTGATACCCCGACAACGGGTTCATTGTGACACATTCCGCCCCTGACCAAACCTTGAAAACCCAGGCCTGGTGCGGGCCCTGGGTCCGTTGCCTGTCTCGACTGTCACCCCGACAAGGGCTTCCTTGTGACGCAGGCCGCCCCAAACCAAACCCAGACCTGCTGCAGGCCCAGGGTCCGTTGCCCCTCTCCGTCGTCACCCCGACAACAGCTTCATTGTGACGCAGGCCGTCCCCGCCCAAACCTCTCAAATCCAGGCCTGCTGTGGGCCCTGGGTTTGTTGCCCCTCTCCGCTGTCTCCCCGACAACGGTTTCTTTGTGATGCAAGCCACCCCCGCCCAAATTCCGCAAACCCAAGCCCATGGTGAGCCTTGGAACTTTGCCCCTCTCCGTCGTCACCTGACAACGGTTTCATTGTGACACAGGCCACCCCTGATAAAACCTTGAAAACCCAGGACTTCTGCGGGCCCTGGGTCTGTTGCCCCCCTTGCTATAACCCTGACAACGGCTTCCTTGTGACAGAGGCTGCCCCCACCCCAATTCCGAAAACCCTGGCCTACTACGGGCCCAGGGTCCATTGCCCTCTACACCGTCACCACGACAACAGGTTCATTGTGACGCAGGCCGCCCCTGATCAAAGCTTGCAAAGCCAGGCCTGATGCAGGCCCTGGGTTCGTTGCTCCTCTCCACCGTCACCCCGACAACGGCTTCCTTCTGACGCAGGCCGCCCCTGCCCAAATTTTGAAATCTCAGGCCTGCTACGGGTCCGGTGTCCTTTGCCCTTCTCATCCGTCACCCCGACAAGGGGTTCATTTTGACGCAGGCCGCCCCCGGCAAAACCTTGCAAACCCAGGCCGGCTACGGGCCTGGGGACTGTTGCCCCTCTCCGCTGTCACCCCGACAACGACTTCCATGTGACGCAGGTCGCCCCCGACCAAATTCCGTAAAACCAGGCCCGCTACGAACCTGGGGACCGTTTTCCTTCTCCGCCGTCACCACGACAACGGCTTCCTTGTGACACAGGCTGCCCCCGCCAAAATTCTGAAAACCCAGGTCTGTTACGGGCCCGGGGTCCATTGCCCCTCTCCGCCGTCACCCCAACAACGGGTTAATTGTGAGGCAGGCTGCCAACAACCAAACTTTGCAAAACCAGGCCTGCTGCGGGCCCGGGGTCCGTTGCCTCCCTCCGCCGTCACCCCGACAATGGCTTCCTTGTGACGCAGGCCGCCCCCGCGCAAATTCCGCTAACCCAGGCCTGCTAAAGGGCCCGGGGTCCGTTGTCCCTCTCCTCTGTCACCCCGAGAACGGCTTCTTAGTGACGTAGGCCGCCCCCCACATAAACCTTGCAAACCCAGGCCTGCTACGTGCCCGGGGTCCGTTGCACCTCTCCGCCGTCACCCTAACAACGGCTTCCTTGTGACACAGGCCACCCCACACCAAATTCCGCAAACCCAGACCCGCTGCTAGCCTGGGGACTGTTGCCCGTCTCCGCCGTCACCTCGACAACGGCTTCCTTGTGACGCAGGCCGCCCCCGCCCTAATTCCGCAAACCAAGGCCTGCTGCGGGCCCGGGATTTTTTTCCTCTCTCCGTCATCACCCCAACAAAGGGTTCATTGTGACGCACGCCGCCCCCGCCCAAACTTTGCAAACCCACGCCTGCTGCAGGCCCTGAGACCGTTGCCCCTCTCCGTCGTCAACACGACAACAGGTTCATTGTGACGCAGGCCGCCCCCGCCCAAATTCTGCAAACGCATGCCCGCTACTACCCTCGGGACCTTTGCCCCTCTCCGCCGTCACCCCGACAAAAGCTTCATTGTGACGCAGGTCGCCCCTGCTAAACCTTCCAAACCCAGGCCTGCTACAAACCTGGGGTCAGTTTCCCCTCTCTGCCGTCACCACGACAACAGGTTCATTGTGATGCAGGTCGCCCCTGACTAAACCTTGCAAACCCAGGTCTGCTACGGGCCCTGGGTCCATTGTCCCTCTCCGCCGTCACCCCGACAACAGCTTCATTCTGACGCAGGCCGCCCCCGCCCAAATTCCGAAAACCCAGGCCTCCTGCGGGCCCGGGGTTTTTTGCCACTCTCCGCCGTCACCCCAACAGCGGCTTCCTTGTGACGCAGGCCGCCCCTGGCAAAATTCCGGAAATTCAGGCTCGCTACAGGCCTGGGGACCTTTACCCCTCTCCACCGTAACCCCGACAACAGGTCCATTGTGACGCAGGCCCCCCCCGCCCATACCTTGCAAACCCACGCCTGCTGCGGTCCCTGGGTCCGTTGCCCCTCTCCTCCGTTACTCCAACAACGGCTTCCTTGTGACGCAGGCCGCTCCAGCCCAAATTCGGCTAACCCAGGCCTGCTACGGGCCCGGGGTCCGTTGCACATCTCCTCCGTCACCGCGACAACAGCTTCCTTGTGACGCAGGCCGCCCCCGCCCAAATTCCCAAAACCCAGGACTGCTACGGGCCCGGGATCAATTGCACCTCTCCGCTGTCACCCCGACAATGGATTCATTGTGACAGAGGCCGCCCCCGCCCAAGCCTTGCAAATCGAGGCCTGCTGCGGGCCCTGGGTCTGGTGCCCCTCTCTGCCATCTCCACGACAACAGGTTCATTGTGACGCAGGCCGCCCCCGCCCAAACCTTGTAAACCCAGACTTACTGCGGGCCCTGGGTCTGGTGCCCCTCTCTGCCGTCACCACGACAACAGGTTCATTGTGACGCAGGCTGCCCCGTCCAAATTCCGCAAACCCAGGCCTACTGCGGGCCCTGGGTCCGTTCCCCCTCTCCGCTGTCACCCCGACAAGAGCTTCTTTTTGAACTAGGCCACGCCATCCAAATTCCGCAAACCCAGGCCTGCTACGGGCCCAGGGTCTGTTGCAAGAGTGTGGTATTGAAGATGGTTCCCAAACGAAAGCAGCTGCAAATGTGACACCGTGCTGGCTGATAGACTGCATGGGGACCTACTTACTACTGTAGCTGGGGTCTGCCTTCCTGCTTTCTTGTAGCTCCCATACACAGTGGTATAAGTTAACCCACAACATGTATTTTTGCAATGGGATCTAAGGAGAAAAAGAGTGTGGTATTGAAGATAGCTCCCACACGAAAGCATCTGCAAATGTGACACCGTGCTGGCTGATAGACTGCATGGGGACCTACTTACTACTGTAGCTGGGGTCTGCCTTCCTGCTTTCTTGTAGCTCCCATACTCAGTGGTATAACTTAACTGACAACATGTGTTTTTTAAATGGGAGATGAGGAGAAAAAGAGTGTGGTAATGAAGATAACTCCACCACGAAAGCAGCTGCAAATGTGACACCGTGCTGGCTGATAGACTGCATGGGGACCTACTTACTACTGTAGCTGGGGTCTGCATTCCTGCTTTCTTGTATATCCCATACGCAGTGGTATAACTTAACGGACAACATGTATTTTTTTAATGGGAAATGAGGAGAAAAAGAGTGTGGCATTTACGCAGGCGGCCCTAAACCAATTCCGGAAACCCAGGCCCGCTGCCAGCCTGGGGACAATTGCCCCTCTCAGCCGTCAACCCGACAACGACTTTCCTGTGACGCAGGCCGGCCCCGCCCAAATTCCACAAACCCAGGCTTCCTGTGAGCCTGGGGACCGTTTACTCTCTCCGCCGTCACCCCGAGAACAGGTTCATTGTGACGCATGCGGCCCCGCCCAAGCCTTGCAAACCCAGGCCTGCTACGGACATTGGATCCCTTGCCTATCTCCGCCGTCACCCCGAAAGCGGGTTCATTGTGACTCAGGCAGGCCCCGCCCAAATTCCAAAAACCCACGTCAGCTGCAAACATGGGGACTGTTGCCCCTCTCCTCCGTCACCCCAACAACGGGTTTATAGTAACACAGGGTTCATTATAACAGAGGCCGCCCCGGTCATAACCTTGCAAACCCAGGCCCGCTGCGGGCCCGGTGTTTTTTACACCTCTCTGCCTTCACCCCGACAACGACTTCCCTGTGACACAGGCCGGCTCCGCCCAAATTCCGCAAACCCAGGCCCGCTGCGAGCCTGGGGACCGTTGCCTCTCTCCGCCATCACCCCCACAACAGGTTCATTGTGAGGCGGGCCGACACCGCCCAAACCTTACAAATCAAGGCCTGCTATGGGCCCGCGGTCCGTTGCCTCTCTCCGCCGTGACCCTGACAACAGGTTCATTGTGACGCAGGACGCCCCATCCAAACCTTGCAAACCCAGGCCCGCTGCGAGCCTGGTGATCGTTGCCCCTCTCCGGCGTCACCCCGACAACGGGTTTATTGTAACACAGGCCGCCCCCGCCCAAATTCTGCAAACCCAGGCCAGCTGCAAACATGGGGACTGTTGCCCCTCTCCTCCGTCACCCCAACAACGGGTTCATTATAACAGAGGCCGCCCCGGTCATAACCTTGCAAACCCAGGCCTATTTTGGGCCTGGGGTTTTTTCTCCCTCTCCGCCGTTACCCCGACAGCGGGTTCATTGTGACATACGCCTCCACAGCCTTAACCTTGCAAACTCACACCTGCTGCGGGCCCTGGGTCCGTTGCCCCTCTCCGCCGTCACCCCGACAATGGTTTCCTTGTGACGCAGGCTGCCCCCACCCAAACCTTGCAAACCCAGACCCGCTACAGGCCTGGGGACCTTGACCCTTATCCACCGTAACCCCGACAACAGGTTCATTGTGAAGCAGGCCGCTCCCGCCCAAACCTTGAAAACCCAGGCCTGCTGCGGGCCCGTTGTGTTTTGCCCCTCTCCACCGTCACCCCGACAACAACTTCCCTGTGACGCAGGCCACCCCCGCCGCAATTCTGCAAACCCAGGCCTGCTGCGAGCCTGGGGACTGTTACTCCTCTCCGCTGTCACCACAAAAACGGGTTCATTGTGACACAGCCCGCCCCTGACCAAACTTCGAAAACGCAGGCCTGCTGCGGGCCCGGTGTTTTTTGCCCCTTTCCACCGTCGCCCCGACAACGGTTTCCTTGTGACGCAGGCCGCCCCCGCCCAAATTCCGCAAACCCAGACCCGCTATGGGCCTGGGGACCTTTACCCTTCTCCACCGTAACCCCAAATACAGGTTAATTGTGACGCAGGCCGCCAACAACCAAATCTTCCAAACCCAGGCCTGCTGCGGGCCCGGGGTCCGTTGTCCCTCTCCTCCGTCACCCCAACAACGGGTTCATTGTGACGCAGGCCGCCCCCGCCCAAACCTTGCAAACCCAGGCATACTGCGGTCCCTGGGTCCGTTGCCCCTCTCCGCAGTCACCCCGACAACGGCTTCCTTGTGACACAGGCCGCCCCTGACCACAATCCGCAAACATCAGGCCCGCTGCTAGCCTGGGGACCGTTGCCCCTCTCCGCTGTCACCCCGAAAACGGGTTCTTTGTGACAAAGGCCGTCCCCACCCAAATTCGACGAACCCACGGCTGCTACGGGCCCTGGGTCCGTTGCAGCTCTCCGGGTAACCCTGACAACAGGTTCATTGTAACGCAGGCCGCCCCGCGTAAACCTTGTAAACCCAGGCCTGCTACGGGCCCTGGGTCTGTTGCCTCTCTCCGCTGTTATCCCGACAATGACTTCCCTGTGACGCAGGCCGTCCCCGCCAAAATTCCCAAAACCCAGGACTACTACGCCCCCGGGGTCAATTGCATCTCTTCGCTGTCACCCCGACAACAGGTTCTTTGTGACGCGAGCCGCCCCTACCCAAACCTTGCAAACCTACGTCTGTTGCGGGCCCTGGGGACGATTGCCCCTCTCAGCCGTTAGCACGATAACGGCTTCCTTGTGACACAGGCCGCCCCCGTCCTAATTCCGCAAACCCAGGCCTGCTGCGGGTCCGGGGTTTTTTTCCCCTCTCCGTCATCACCCCAAGAAAGGGTTCATTGTGACGCACGCCGCCCCCGCCCAAACCTTGCAAACCCATGCCTGCTGCAGGCCCTGGGACCGTACAGTACTTACTACTGTAGCTGGGATCTGCCTTCCTGCTTTCTTGTAGCTCCCATACGCAGTGGTGTAATTTAACTGACAACATCTGTTTTTTCCAATCGGAGATGAAGAGAAAAAGAGTGTGGTGTTGAAGATAGCTCCCACAGGAAAGCAGCTGCAAATGTGACACCGTGCTGGCTGATAGACTGCATGGGGACCTACTTACTACTGTAGCTGGGGTCTGCCTTCCCGCTTTCTTGTAGCTCCCATACTCAGTGGTGTAACTTAACCCACAACATGTATTTTTTTCAATGGGAGATGAGGAGAAAAAGAGTGTGGTATTTATTCAGCCCGCCTTAAACCAATTCCGCAAACCCAGGCCCGCTGCGAGCATGGGGACAATTGCCCCTCTCAGCCGTCAACCCGACAACGACTTCCCTGTGATGCAGGCCGGCCCCGCCCAAATTCTGCAAACCCTGGCCTTCTACAAGCCTGGGGACCATTTCCCGTCTCCGCCGTCACCCCGAGAACGGGTTCATTGTGACGCACGCGGCCCCGCCCAAGCCTTGCAAACCCAGGCCTGCTACGGAGTTTGGGTCCCTTGCCCCTCTCCGCCGTCACCCCAAAAGCGGGTTCATTGTGACTCAGGCAGTCCCCGCGCAAACCTTGAAAACCCAGGCCTGCTGCGGTCCCGGGGTTTTTTTCCGCTCTCCGTCGTACCCCAACAACAGGTTTATTGAGACACACGCTGCCCTGCCCAAACCTTGAAAACCCACGCCTGCTGCGGACCCTGGGTCCGTTCCCCCTCTCCGCCATTACTCCAACAACGGCTGCCTTTTGACGCAGGCTGCTCCCGCCTAAATTCTGCAAACCCAGGCCCGCTGCAAGCCCGGGGACCATTTCCCCTCTCCACCATCACCCCGACAACGGGTTCATTGTGAAACAGGCCACCCCTGCCCAAATTCCGAAAACCCAGGGCAGATGCGGGCCCGGTGTTTTTTGTCCCTCTCCGCCATTACCCCGACAACGCCTTCCCTGTGACGCAGGCCGCCCCGGCCCAAATTCCGCAAACCCAGGCCCGCTGCGATCCTGGTGATCGTTGCCCCTCTCCGCCGTGACCCCGACAACGGGTTCATTGTAACACAGGCCGCCCCTGCCCAAAGTCCGCAAACCCAGGCTAGCTGCAAACATGGGGACTGTTGCCCCTCTCCTCCGTCACCCCAACAACGGTTTCATTGTGACACAGGCCGCTCCCGCCCAAACCTTGCAAAACCAGGCCTGCTGCGGACCCTGGGTCCGTTGCCCCTCTCCACCGTCACCCTGACAACAGGTTCATTGTGATGCAGGCCGCCAACAACCAAACCTTCCAAATCCAGGCCTGCTGCGGGCCCGGGGCTCATTGCCCCTCTCTTCCGTCACCCGAACAACGGGTTCATTGTAACAGAGGCCGCCCCCGTCATAACCTTGCAAACCCAGGCCTGCTACGGGCCCGGGATCCGTTGCCCCTTTCCGCTGCCACCCCGACAACAGATTCATTGTGAGGCGGGACGCCCCCGCCCAAAACTTGCAAATCCAGGTCTGCTGTGGGCCCTGGTTCCGTTGCTCCTATCCTCCGTCACTCCGACAACGGCTTCCTTGTTATGCAGGCCGCCCCAGCCCAAATTCGGCTAACCCAGGCCTGCTACGGGCCCGGGGTCCGGTGCACATCTCCTCCGTCACTGCGACAACAGCTTCCTTGTGACGCAGGCTGTCCCCACCCAAATTCCCAAAACCCAGGACTGCTACGGGCCCGGGGTCAATTGCACCTCTCCGCTGTCAACCCGAAAATGGATTCATTGTGACACAGGCCGCCCCCACCAAAATTCCGAAAACCCAGGACTGCTACGGGCCCAGGGTTTTTTGCCCCTCTCCTCCGTCACCCCAACAATGGGTTCATTGTAACACAGGCCACCCCCGCCATAGCCTTGCAAACCCAGGCTGTGGCAGGTCCCGGGTTTTTTGCCCCTATCTGTCGTCACCTCGACAACGGGTTCATTGTGACGCACGCCACCCCTGCCCAAATCTTGCAAACCCAGGCCTACTGCGGGACCTGGGTCCGTTCCCCCTCTCCGCTGTCACCCCGACAAGAGCTTCTTTTTGACCTAGGTCACCCCGTCCAAATTCCGCAAACCCAGGCCTGCTTAACAGACGCATGATTTTTTTCAATGGGAACTGAGGAGAAAAAGAGTGTGGTATTGAAGATAGCTCCCACACGAAAACAGCTGCAAATGTGACACCGTGCTGGCTGATAGACTGCATGGGGACCTACTTACTACTGTAGCTGGGGTCTGCCTTCCTGCTTTCTTGTACCTCCCATACGCAGTGGTGTAACTTAACCCACAACATGTATTTTTTTCAACGGGAGATGAGGAGAAAAAGAGTGTGGCATTTACGCAGGTCGCTCTAAACCAATTCCGGAAATCCAGGCCCGCTGCAAGCTTGGGGACAATTGCCCCTCTCAGCCGTCAACCCGACAACGACTTCCCTGTGACGCAGGACGGCCCCGCCCAAATTCCCCAAACCCAGGCCTCCTGCGAGCCTTGGGACCATTTCCCCTCTCCCCTGTCACCCGGAGAACGGGTTCATTGTGACGCACGCGGCCCCGCCCAAGCCTTGCAAACACAGGCCTTCTACGGACATTGGGTCCCTTGCCCCTCTCCCCCGTCACCTTGAAAGCGGGTTCATTGTTACTCAGGCAGCCCCCGCACAAAACTTGCAAACCCAGGCCTGCTGCGGGCCCGGGGTTTTTTTCCCCTCTCCGTCTAACCCCAACAACAAGTTCATTGTGACGCTCGCTGTCCCGCCCAAACCTTGCAAACCCATGCCTACTGCGGGCCCTGGGTCTGTTCCCCCTCTCCGCCATCACTCCAACAACGGCTTCCTTTTGACGCAGCCTGCTCCCGCCCAAATTGCGCAAACCCAGGCCTGCTGCAATCCCAGGGACCGTTTCCTCTATCCACCATCACCCTGACAACGGGTTCATTGTGAAACAGGCCGCCCCTGACTAAACATTGCAAACCCAGGGCAGATGCGGGCCCGGTGTTTTTGGCCCCTCTCTGCCGTCACCCCGACAACGGCTTCCATGTGACGCAGCTCGCTCTCGCCCAAATTCTGCAAACCCAAACCCGCTGCGAGCCTGGGGACCCTTGCCCGTCTCTGTCGTCACCCTGACAAAGGCTTCCTTGTGACGCAGGCCGCCCCCGCCCAAATTCCACAAACCCAGGCCTGCTGCAGGCCCTTGGTCCGTTGCCCCTCTCTGCAGTCACCCCGACAACGGGTTCAATGTGATGCAGGCCACCCCTGCCCAAACCTTGCAAACCCAGGCCTGCTGTGGCCCCGGTGTTTTTTGCCCCTTTCTGTCTTCACCCTGACAATGACTTCCTTGTGACCCAGGTCGCCCCCGCCCAAATTCCACAATCCCAGGCCCGCTGTGAAACTGGGAACCCTTGCCCCTCTCCTCTGTCACCTCGACAACGGGTTCATTGTAACACAGGCCGTCCCCGCCCAAAACTTGCAAACCCAGGCCTGCTGCAGGCCTTGCGTCTGTTGCCCCTCTCCGCTGTCACCCCGACAATGGGTTTATTGTGACACATTCCGCCCTTGACCAAACCTTTAAAACCCAGGCCTGCTGAGGGCCCGATGTTTTTTGCCCCTCTCCGCCGTCACCCCGACAACGACTTCCCTGTGACGCAGGCCGCCCCCACCCAAATTCTGCAAACCCAGGCCCGCTACGAGTCTGAGGACCATTGCCCCTCTCCGTCATCAGCCCCACAACAGGTTCATTGTGAGGTGGGCTGCCCCCGCCCAAACCTTGCAAACGGAGGCCTGCTACGGCCCCGGGTCCGTTGCCCCTCTCCACCGTGACCCTGAAAACAGGTTCATTGTGACGCAGGATGCCCCATCAAAACCTTGCAAACCCAGGACTGCAACCGGCCCGGGGTCCGTTGCCCCTCTCCGCCGTCACCCCGATAACGGGTTCATTGTGATGCAGGCCGCCCCCGCCCAAACCTTGAAAACCCAGGACTACTGCGGGCCCGCTGTTTTTTGTCCCTCTCCGCCATTACCCCGACAACGTCTTCCCTGTGACGCAGGCTGCCCTGGCCAAAATTCCGCAAACCCAGGCCACCTGCAAACATGGGGACTGTTGCCCCTCTCCTCCGTCACCCCAAAAACGGTTTCATTGTGACGCAGGCCACTCCCGCCCAAACCTTGCACACCCAGGCCTGCTGCGGACCCTGGGTCCGTTGCCCCTCTCCACCGTCACCCTGACAACAGGTTCATTGTGACGCAGGCCACCAACAACCAAACCTTCCAAACCCAGGCCTGCTGCGGGCCCAGGGTTCGTTGCCCCTCTCTTCCGTCACCCCAACAACGGGTTCATTGTAACAGAGGCCGCCCCCGTCATAACCTTGCAAACCCAGGCCTGCTACGTGCCCGGGATCCGTTGCCCCTTTCCGCTGTCACCCCGACAACAGATTTATTGTGACACGGGACGCCCCGCCCAAAACTTGCAAACCCAGGTCTGCTGTGGGCCCTGGGTCCGTTGCCCCTTTCCGCCGTCACCCCGACAGTGGGTTCATTGTGACGCAGGCCGCCCCGCCCAAACCTTGCAAACCCAGGCCTGCTGCGGGCCCGTTGTGTTTTGCCCCTCTCCGCCGTCACCCCGAACACAACTTCCTTGTGACGCAGGCCACCCCCGCCCAAATTTCGCAAACCCAGGCCTGCTGCGAGCCTGGGGACCGTTACTCCTCTCCGCTGTTACCACAAAAACGGGTTCATTGTGACACAGGCTGTCCCTGACCAAACTTCGAAAACCCAGGCCTGCTGCGGGCCCGGTGTTTTTTGCCCCTTTCCGCCGTCGTCCCGACAACGGCTTCCTTGTGACGCAGGCCGCCCCCGCCCAAATTCCGCAAACCCAGACCTGCTACAGGCCTTGGGACCTTTACCCTTCTCCACTGTAACCCCGACAACAGGTTCATTGTGACGCAGGCCGCCAACACCCAAACCTTGTAAACCCAGGCCTGCTGCGGGCCTTGGGTCTGTTGCCCCTCTCCACCGTCACCCCGACAACGGGTTAATTGTGACGCAGGCTGCCAACAACCAAACCTTGCAAACCCGATCCTGCTGCGGGCCCGGGGTCCATTGCCTCCCTCCGCTGTCACCCCGACAACGGCTTCCTTGTGACGCACGCCTCCCCCACGCAAATTCCGCTAACCCAGGCCTGCTACAGGCCCGGGGTTCGTTGCACCTCTCCTCCGTCACCCCGAGAACGGCTTCTTTGTGACGCAGGCCACCCCCCACAAAAACCTTGCAAACCCAGGACTGCTACGGGCCCGGGGTCCGTTGCCCCTCTCCGCCATCACCCCAACAACGACTTCCTTGTGACGCAGACCGCCCCCGCCCAAATTCCACAAACCCACGACTGCTACGGGCCCTGGATCCGTTGCCCATCTCCTCCATCACCCCAACAAATGCTTCCTTGTGACGCACGCCGCCCCTGCCCAAACCTTGCAAAGCCACGCCTGCTGCAAGCCCTGGGACCATTGCCCCTCGCTGCCGTCACCCCGACAACGGCTTCCTTGTGACGCGGGCGCCCCCGTCCAAATTCCGCTAACCCAGGCCTGCTACGGGCCTGGGGTCTGTTGCCCCTCTCCGCCGTCAACACGACAACAGGTTCATTGTGACGCAAGCCGCCCCCGACCAAATTTTGCAAACCCAGCCCCGCTGCGACCCTGGGGACCGTTGTCCCGCTCCGCCGTCACCACGACAACAGGTTCATTGTGAGGCAGGCCGCCCCGCCCAAAACTTTTAAATCCAGGCCTACTGCAGGCCCTGGGTCCGTTGCCCCTCTCTGCCGTCACCACGACAACAGGTTCATTGTGACGCAGTTTGCCCCTGCCTAAACCTTGCAAATCCAGGCCTGCTGGGGGTCCTGGGTCTGTTGGCACTCGCTGCCGTCACCCCGACAACAGCTTCATTCTGACGCAGGCCGCCCCCGCCCAAATTCCGCTAACCCAGGCCTGCTACGGGCCTGGGGTCTGTTGCCCCTCTCCGCCGTCAACACGACAACCGGTTCATTGTGACGCAGGCCGCCCCCGACCAAATTCCGCAAACCCAGCCCCGCTGCGAACCTGGGGACCGTTGTCCCGCTCCACCGTCACCACGACAACAGGTTCATTGTGACGCAAACCCAGGCCTGCTACGGGCCCGGGGTCCGTTGCACATCTCCTCCGTCACCGTGACATCACTTGCCTTGTGACGCAGGCCGCCTCCACCCAAATTCCGAAAACCCAGGACTGCTACGGGCCCGGGATCAATTGCACCTCTCCACTGTCACCCCGACAATGGATTCATTGTGACAGAGGCCGCCCCTGCCCAAGCCTTGCAAACCGAGACCTGCTGCAGGCCCTGGGTCCGGTGCCCCTCTCCGCCGTCACCCCGACAACGGCTTCTTTGGGACGCAGGACGCCCCCACCAAAATTCGGAAAACCCAAGACAGCTACGGGGCCGAGGTTTTTTGCCCCTCTCCTCCGTCACCCCAACAACGGGTTCATTGTAACACAGGCCACCACCGCCATAGCCTTGAAAACCCAGGCTGTTGCAGGCCCGGGGTTTTTTGCCCATCTCCGTCGTCACCCCGAAAATGGGTTCACTGTGACGCACGCCACCCCCACCCAAACCTTACAAACCCAGGCCTACTGCGGGCCCCGGGTCCGTTCCGCCTCTCCACTGTCACCCCGACAAGAGCTTCTTTTTAACGTAGGTCACCCAGCCCAAATTCCGCAAATCCAGGCCTGCTACGGACCCGGGGTCCATTGCACCTTTCCGCCGTAATCCCAAGGGCAAGTTCATTCTGATGCAGGCCGCCCCGCCAAAGCCTTGCAAACATAGGCCTGCTGCGGGCCCTGGGTCTGTTGCAAGAGTGTGGTATTGAAGATAGCTCCCACACGAAAGCAGCTGCAAATGTGACACCGTGCTGGCTGATAGACTGCATGGAGACCTACTTACTACTGTAGCTGGGGTCTGCCTTCCTGCTTTCTTGTAGCTCCCGTACACAGTGGTGTAAGTTAACCAACAACATGTATTTTTTCCAATCGGAGATGAGGAGAAAAATAGTGTGGTGTTGAAGATAGCTCCCACACGAAAGCAGCTGCAAATGTGACACCGTGCTGGCTGATAGACTGCATGGGGACCTACTTACTACTGTAGCTGGGGTCTGCCTTCCTGCTTTCTTGTATCTCCCATAAGCAGTGGTATAACTTAAGCGATAACATGTATTTTTTCAATGGGAAATGAGGAGAAAAAGAGTGTGGTATTGAAGATAGCTCCCACACGAAAGCAGCTGGAAATGTGACACCGTGCTGGCTGATAGACTGCATGGGGACCTACTTACTACTATAGCTGGGGTCTGCCTTCCTGCTTTCTTGTACCTCCCATACGCAGTGGTGTAAGTTAACTGACAACATGTATTTTTTTCAAAGGGAGCGGAGGAGAAAAAATCTGTGGTATTGAAGATAGCTCCCACACGAAAGCAGCTGCAAATGTGACACCGTGCTGGCTGATAGACTGCATGGGGACCTACTTAGTACTGTAGCTGTTGTCTGCCTTCCTGCTTTCTTGTACCTCCCATACGCAGTGGTATAAGTTAACCCACAACATATATTTTTTCAATGGCAGCTAAGGAGAAAAAGAGTGTGGTATTGAAGATAGCTCCGACATGAAAGCAGCTGCAAATGTGACACCGTGTTGGCTGATAGACTGCATGGGGACCTACTTAATACTGTAGCTGGGGTCTGCCTTCCTGCTTTCTTGTAGCTCCCATACAGAGTGGTGTACCTTAACCCACAACATGTATTTTTGCAATGGGATCTAGGGAGAAAAAGAGTCTGGTATTGAAGATAGCTCCGACACGAAAGGAGCTGCAAATGTGACACCGTGCTGGCTAATAGATTGCATGGGGACCTACTTACTACTGTAGCTGGAGTCTGCCTTCCTGCTTTCTTGTAGCTCCCATACCCAGTGATATAATTTAACAGACACATGTATTTTTTCAATGGGAGCTAAGGTGAAAAAGACTCTGGTATTGAAGAGAGCTCCCACACGAAAGCAGCTGCAAATGTGACACCGTGTTGGCTGATAGACTGCATGGGGACCTACTTAGTACTGTAGCTGGGGTCTGCCTTCCTACTTTTTTGTAGCTCCCTTACACAGTGATGTACCTTAACCCACAATATGTATTTTTGCAATGGGATCTAAGGAGAAAAAGAGTGTGGTATTGAAGATAGCTCCGACATGAAAGCAGCTGCAAATGTGACACCGTGCTGGCTGATAGACTGCATGGGGACCTACTTACTACTGTAGCTGGGGTCTGCCTTCCTGCTTTTTTATAGCTTCCATACGCAGTGGTGTAACTTAACCCACAACATGTATTTTTTTCAATGGGAGATGAGGAGAAAAAGAGTGTGGTATTAAAGACAGCTCCCGCAGGAAAGCAGCTGCAAATGTGACATCGTGCTGGCTGATAGACTGCATGGGGACCTACTTACTACTGTAGCTGGGGTCTGCCTTCCTGCTTTCTTGTACCTCCCATACGCAGTGGTATAACTTAAGCGATAACATGTATTTTTTAAATGGGAAATGAGGAGAAAAAGAGTGTGGTATTGAAGATAGCTCCCACGCGAAAGCAGCTGCAAATGTGACACCATGTTGGCTGATAGACTGCATGGGGACTTACTTAATACTGTAGCTGGGGTCTGCCTTCCTTCTTTCTTGTAGCTCCCATACGCATTTCTTTAACTTAACAGACACGTATTTTTCCAATGGAATCTAAGGAGAAAAAGAGTGTGGTATTGAAGATAGCTCCCACACGAAAGCAGCTGCAAATGTGACACCGTGCTGGCTGATAGACTGCATGGGGACCTACTTACTACTGTAGCTGGGCTCTGCCTTCCTGCTTTCTTGTTTATCCCATACGCAGTGGTATAACTTAACGGACAACATGTATTTTTTTAATGGGAAATGAGGAGAAAAAGAGTGTGTAATTTACGCAGGGCGCCCTAAACCAATTCCGCAAACCCAGGCCCTCTGCGAGCCTGGGGATCGTTTCGCCTCTCCGTCGTCAACCCGACAACGACTTCCCTGTGACGCCGGCCGGCCTCGCGCAAATTCTGCAAACCCATGCCTCCTGCTAGCCTGGGGACCGTTTCCCCTCTCCGACGTCACCCGGAGAACTGGTTCATTGTGACGCAGGCCACCCCCGTCCACACCTTGCAAACCCAGGCCTGCTGTGGGCCCGGTGTTTTTTGCCTCCCTCTGCCTTCACCCTGACAACGACTTCCCTGTGACACAGGCTGCCCCCGCCGAAATTCCGCAAACCCAGGTTCGCTGCGAGCCTGGGGACCCTTGCTCCTCTCCTCTGTCACCCGGACAACAGGTTTATTGTAACACAGGGCGCCCTTGCCCAAATTCCACAGTCCCAGGCCTGCTGCGAACCTGGGGACCGTTGCCCCTCTCCTCTGTCACCCCAACAACGGGTTCATTGTGACACA
This sequence comes from Colius striatus, assembly GCF_028858725.1. Taxonomy (NCBI): domain Eukaryota; kingdom Metazoa; phylum Chordata; class Aves; order Coliiformes; family Coliidae; genus Colius; species Colius striatus. The sequence goes on from NW_026908535.1 coordinate 95,377, forward strand.
TTCCGCCCTTGACCAAACCTTGAAAACCCAGGCCTACTGCGGGCCCGATGTTTTTTGCCCCTCTCCGCCGTCACCCCGACAACGAGTTCCCTGTGACGCAGGCCACCCCCACTCAAATTCTGCAAATTCAGGCCCGCTGCGAGCCTGGGAACCGTTCCCTCTCTCCGCCGTAACCCGACAACAGCTTCCTTGTGACGCAAGTCGTCCCCGCCCAAATTCCGCAAAGCCAAGTACGCTGCGAGCCTGGGAATCGTTGCCCCTCTCCGCCGTCACCCCGACCACGGCTTCCTTGTGACACAGGCCGCCCCCGCCCAAATTCCAAAAACCCAGGCCTGCTGCTGGCCGGTGGTCCGTTGCCCTTCTCTGCCGTCACCCCGACGCAAATTCCGGAAACCCAGGCTCGTTGCGAGCCTGGGGACCGTTGCCCCTCTCTGCCATCATCCCCACAACAGGTTCATTTTGAGGTGGGCCGCCCCCGCCCAAACCTTAGAAACCCAGGCCTGCTACGGACCCGGGGTCCGTTGCCCCTTTCCGCCGTGACCCTGACAACAGCTTCCCTGTGACGCAGGACGCCCCATCCAAACCTTCCAAAAACCCAGGCCTGCTGCTGGCCGTTGGTCCGTTGCCCATCTGCGCCGTCACCCCCAGAACGGGTTCATTGTAATGCAGGCCGCCCCCGCCCAAACCTTGAAAACCCAGGACTACTGCGGGCCCGGTGTTTTTTGCCCCTCTCCGCCATTACCCCGACAACGACTTCCCTGTGACGCAGGCCGCCCCGGCCCAAACTCCGCAAACCCAGGCCCGCTGCAAACATGGGGACTGTTGCCCCTCTCCTCCGTCACCCCAACAACGGGTTCATTGTAACAGAGGCCGCCCCCGTCATAACCTTGCAAACCCAGGCCTGTTGTGGGCCCGGGGTTTTTTCTCCCTCTCCACCGTCACCCCGACAACGGGTTCATTGTGACACAGGCCGCCAACAACCAAATCTTCCAAACCCAGGCCTGCTGTGGGCCCGGGGTCCATTGCCCCTCTGCTCTGTCACCCCGACAACGGCTTCATTGTGACGCAGGCCGCCCCCGCCCAAACCTTGCAAACCCAGGCCTGCTGCAGGTTTGGGGTTTTTTGCCCCTCTCCTCCGTCACCCCGACAACAGGTTCATTGTGACGCAGGCCCCCCCCGCACATACCTTGCAAACCCACGCCTGCTGGGGGCCCTGCTTTTGTTGCCCCTCTCCTCCGTCACTCCGACAACGGCTTCCTTGTGACGTAGGCCGCCCCCAACCAAATTCCGCAAACCGAGACCTGCTACGAGCCCTGGGACCGTTGTCCCTCTACACCGTCACCCCGACAACAGTTTCATTGTGACGCGGGACGCCCCCGCCAAAAACCTGCAAACCCAGGCCTGCTGCGGGCCCTGGGTCCGTTGCCTCTCTCCGCCGTCACCCCGATAGCGGGTTCATTTTGATGCAGGCAGCCCCGTCCAAACCTTGCAAACCCAGGTCTGCTGCAGCCCCGGGTCCGTTGCTGCTCTACGCCGTCACCCCAACAACGGGTTCCTTGTGATGCAGGCTGTCCCCACCTATACCTTGCAAACCCAGGCCTACTGCAGGCCCTGGGTTCGTTGCCCCTCTCTGCCGTCACTCCGACAACGGCTTAATTGTGACGCAAGCCGCCCCCGCCCTAATTCCGCAAACCCAGGTCTGCTACGGGCCCGGGGTCCTTTGCCGCTCTCCGCCGTCACCCCTTCAACGGCTTCATTGTGACACAGGCCGCCCCCGACCATACTTTGCAAACCCAGTCCTGCTGCGGGCTCGATGTTTTTTGCCCGTCTCCGCCGTCACCCTGACAACGAGTTCCCGGTGACGCAGGCCACCCCTGCCCAAATTCCGCAAACCCAGGCCTGCTACGGGCCTGGGGTCTGTTGCCCCTCTCCGCCGTCAACACGACAACAGGTTCATTGTGACGCAGACCGCCCCTGCCCAAATCCCTTGTAAACCCAGGCCTGCTGCGGTCCCTAGGTCCATTGCCCTTCTTCGCCATCACCCCGACAACGGGTTCACTGTGACGCAGGCTGCTCCCACCCAAGCTTTGAATACACAGGCCTGTGCGGGCCCTCGGTCCATTGCCCCTCTCCGCCGTCACCCCTACAATGGCTTCATTGTGACGCAGAACACGCTCGCCCAAACCTTGCAAACCCAGGCCTGCTGCGGGCCTTGGGTCTGTTGCCCCTCTCCGCTGTCACCCCAACAATGACTTCCTTGTGACGCAGGCCGCCCCCGCCCAAATTCCGCAAACCCAGGCCAGCTACTGGCCAGGGAACCGGTAACCCTCTCCGCCGTAACCCCCACAACGGCTTCATTGTGACGTAGGCCGCCCCCGCCCAAACCTTGCAAAACCCACGACTGCTGTGGGCTCTGGGTCCGTTGCCTCTCTCCTCCGTCACCCCGACAATGGCTTCCTTGTGACCCAGGATGCCCCCGCCCATATTCCGCAAACCCAGGTCTGCTACGGGCCCTGGGTCCGTTGCCCCTCTCTGCCGTCCCCCCAACAACAGGGTCATTGTGACACAGGCCGCTCCCGCCCAAGCCATGCAAACCCAGGCCTGCTGCGGACCCTGGGTCCGTTGCCCCTCTCCACCGTTACCCCGACAATGGCTTCCTTGTGACGCAGGCTGCCCCCGCTCAAATTCCACAAACCCATGCTTGCTATGGGCCCGGAGTTCGTTGCCCCTCTCCGCCATCACCCTGACAACAGGTTCATTATGACGCAGGCCGCCCCTGACTAAACCTTGAAAACCAAGGCCTGCTGCGAGCCCGTTGTTTTTTCCCCTCTCCGCCGTCACCCCTACAATGACTTCCCTGTGACGCAGGCTGCCCCCGCCCAAATTCCGCAAACCCAGTCCCGCTGCGAGCCTGGGACCGTTGCCCCTCTCCGCCGACACCCCGACAACGGCTTCCTAGTGACGCAGGTTGCCCACACCTAACCTTGCAAACCCAGGCCTGCTGTGAGCCCTAGGTCCGTTGTCCCTCTCCGACATCACTCTGACAACGGCTTCATTGTGACGCAGGACGCTCCCGCCCAACACCTTCCAAAACCACGCCTGCTGTGGGCCCTGGGTCCGTTGCCCCTCTCCGCTGTCACCCCGACAACGTGTTTATTGTGACACAGGCCGCCCCTCACCAAGCCTTGAAAACCCAGGCCTGCTGCAGGCCCGGTGTTTTTCTGCCCCTCTCCACCGTCACCCCGACAACGACTTCCTTGTTACGCAGGAGACCCCCACCCAAATTCCGCAAACCCAGGCCCGCTGCGAGCCGGGGGACCGTTGCCCCTCTCCGCCGTCACTGAAACAATAGCTTCATTGTGACGCAGACCGCCCCGCCCAAACCTTGCAAAACCACGCCTTCTGCGGGCCTTGGGTCCGTTGCCCCTCTCCGCCTTCACCCCGAAAACAGCTTCCTTGTGACGCAGGCTGCCCCCAGCCCAAATTCCGCTAACTCAGGCCTGCTGTGGGCCCACGGTTTTTTGCCCCTCTCCGCCGTCACTCTGAGAATGGCTTCCCTGTGACGCAGACCACCCCCGCCTAAACTCCGCAAACCCAGGCCTGCTACGGGTCCTGGGTCCGTTGCCCCTCTCCGCTGTCACCTGATAACAGACTAATTTTGACGCAGGCCACCCCCGCCAAAACCTTGCAAACCCAGGCCTGCTCCGGGCCCGGGGTCCGTTGCCCCTCTACACCGTCACTCCGACAACAGCTTTTTTGTGACGCAGGCCGCCCCCGCCCAAACCCCGCAAACCCAGGCGCGCTGCGGGCCCGGAGTTTTTGCCTCTCTCCGCCATCACTCCGACAAATGGCTTCATTGTGACGCCGACCACCCCCGTCCAAATTCCGCAAACCCAGACCCGCTGCAAGCCCGGGGACCTTTACCCTCTCCGCCGTCACCCCGACAACGGGTTCATTGTGACACAGGACGCCCCTGACCAAATTCTGAAAACCCAGACCTGCTGCGGGCCCTGGGTTTTTTACCCCTCTCTGGCGTCACCCCGACAGCGGGTTCATTGTAACGCACGCCGCCCCCGCCCAAAAGTTGAAAACCTAGGCAAACTGCGGGCCCTGGGTCCGTTGCCCCTCTCTGTCGTCACCCTGACAACGGCTTCCTTGTGACGCAGGGCGCCCCCCCGTAAATTCCGCAAACCCAGGCCCGCTGCGAGCCTGGGGATCATTGCCCCTCTCCGCTGTCACCCCGACAATGGATTCATTGTTACACTGGCCGCCCCCGCCCAAACCTTGCAAACCCAGGCCTGCTGCGGGCCGTTAGTCCGATGCCCCTATCTGTCATCACCCCGACAACGGCTTCCTTGTGACGCAGGCCGCCCCCACCCAAATTCCGCAAACCAAGGTCTCCTGTGGGCCCTGTGTTTTTTGCCCCTCTCTGTCATCACCCCGACAACAACTTCCCTGTGACGCAGGCTGCCCCCGCCCAAATTCCATAAACCCAGGCCTGCTGCGAGCCTGGAGACCGTTACTCCTCTCCTCCGTCACCCCGACAACGACTTCCCTTTGACGCAGGCCGCCCCCGCCCAAATTACGCAAACCTAGGCCTGCTGCTAGCCTGGGGATCGTTGCGCCTCTCCGCCGTCACCCGAACAACGGCTTCCTTGTGACGCAGGCCGCCCCCGCCCAGATTCCATAAACCCAGGCCTGCTGCAGTCCGTTGGTCCGTTGCCCCTCTCTGCCGTCACCCCAACAACGGGTTCATTGTGATGCAGGCCGCCCCCGCCCAAATTCTGCAAACACAGGCCTGCTATGGGCCCGGCGTCCGTTGCCGCAATCCGAGCCTCGCTGCGAGCCTGGGGGCCGTTGCCCCTTTCCCCTGTCACCCTAACAACGGGTTCATTGTGACGCAGGCCGCCCCTGACTAAACCTTGAAAACCCAGGCCTGCTGCGGGCCCTGGGACCGTTGCCATTCTCGGCCGTCACCCCGACAACGGCTTCCTTGTGACGCAGGCCGCCCCTGACCAAACCTTGCAAACCCAGGCCTGCTACGGGCCCGGGGTCCATTACCCGTCTCCGCTATCACCCCAACAACAGCTTGATTGTGACGCAGGCCGCCCCCGCCCAAACGTCGCAAACCCAGCCCTGCTGTGGGCCCGGTGTTTTTTGCCCCTCTCTGCCGTCACCCCGACAACGACTGCCCTGTGACGCAGGCTGCCCCCGCCCAAATTCCGCAAACCCAGGCCCGGTGCGGGCCTGGGGACCGTTGCTCCTCTCTGCCGTCACCCCGTCAACGGGTTCAATGTAACACACCCGCCACCACCCAAATTCCGCAATCCCAGCCCCGCTGCGAGCCTGGGGACCGTTGCCCCTCTCCTCTGATACCCCGACAACGCGTTCATTGTAACACACGCCGCCCTCGCTCAAACCTTGCAAACCCAGGTCTGCTGCGGGCCTTGGGTCTGTTTCCCCTCTCCGCTGTCACCCCGACAACGGGTTCATTGTGACACATTCTTCCCCTTACCAAACCTTGAAAACCCAGACCTACTGTGGGCCTGGGGTTTTTTGCCCCTCTCTGCAATCACCCCAAAAACGGCTTCCTTGTGACGCAGGCCGCCCCCGACAAAATCCCACAAGCCCAGGCCTGCTGCAGGCCCAGGGTCGGTTGCCCCTCTCCGTCATCACTCCGACAACAGCTTGATTGTGACGCCGACCGCCCCTGCCCCAATTCCACAAATCAAGGTCCGCTGCGGGCCTGGGGACCGTTGCCCCTCTCCGTCGTCACCCCGACAACAGCTTCATTGTGACGCAGGCCATCCCCGCCCAAACCTCTCAAATCCAGGCCTGCTGTGGGCCCTGGGTTTGTTGCCCCTCTCCGCTGTCTCCCCGACAACGGTTTCTTTGTGATGCAAGCCACCCCCGCCCAAATTCCGCAAACCCAGGCCCGTGGTGAGCCTTGGAACGTTGCCCCTCTCCGTCGTCACCTGACAACGGGTTCATTGTGACACAGGCCACCCCTGATAAAACCTTGAAAACCCAGGACTTCTGCGGGCCCTGGGTCTGTTGCCCCCCTTGCTGTAACCCTGACAACGGCTTCCTTGTGACAGAGGCTGCCCCCACCCTAATTCCGAAAACCCTGGCCTGCTACGGGCCCAGGGTCCATTGCCCTCTACACCGTCACCACGACAACAGGTTCATTGTGACGCAGGCCGTCCCTGATCAAAGCTTGCAAAGCCAGGCCTGATGCAGGCCCTGGGTCCATTGCACCTCTCCGCCATCACCCTGACAACGGCTTCCTTGTGACACAGGCCACCCCACACCAATTTCTGCAAACCCAGGCCCGCTTCTAGCCTGGGGACTGTTGCCCGTCTCCGCCGTCACCTCGACAACGGCTTCCTTGTGACGCAGGCCGCCCCCGCCCTAATTCCGCAAACCAAGGCCTGCTGCGGGCCTGGGATTTTTTTCCCCTCTCCGTCATCACCCCAACAAAGGGTTCATTGTGACGCACGCCGCCCCCGCTGAAACCTTGCAAACCCACACCTGCTGCAGGCCCTGAGACCATTGCCCCTCTCCACCGTCAACACGACAACAGGTTCATTGTGACGCAGGCCGCCCCCGCCCAAATTCTGCAAACGCAGGCCCGCTACTACCCTGGGGACCGTTGCCCCTCTCCGCCGTCACCCCGACAAAAGCTTCCTTGTGACGCAGGTCGCCCCTGCCTAAACCTTCCAAACCCAGGCCTGCTACAAACCCGGGGTCCGTTGCCCCTCTCTGTCGTCACCACGACAACAGCTTCATTCTGACGCAGGCCGCCCGCGCCCAAATTCCGAAAACCCAGGCCTGCTGCGGGCCCGGGGTTTTTTGCCACTCTCCGCCGTCACCCCAACAGCGGCTTCCTTGTGATGCAGGCCGCCCCTGGCAAAATTCCGCAAATTCAGGCTCGCTACAGGCCTCGGGACCTTTATCCCTCTCCACCGTAACCCCGACAACAGGTTCATTGTGACGCAGGCCCCCCCCGCCCATACCTTGCAAACCCACGCCTGCTGCGGTCCCTGGGTCCGTTGCCCCTCTCCTCCGTTACTCCAACAACGGCTTCCTTGTGACGCAGGTCGCCTCAGCCCAAATTCGGCTAACCCAGGCCTGCTACGGGCCCGGGGTCTGTTGCACATCTCCGCCGTCACCGCGACAACAGCTTCCTTGTGACGCAGGCCGCCCCCGCCCAAATTCCCAAAACTCGGGACTGCTACGGGCCCGGGGTCAATTGCAACCTCTCTGCCGTCACCCCGACAACGGCTTCCTTGTGACGCAGGCCGCCCCCACCAAAATTCCGCAAACCAAGGACTGTTACGGGCCTGGGGTTCTTTGCCCCTCTTCTCCGTCACCCCAACAAAGGGTTCATTGTAACACAGGCCGCCCCCGCCGTAGCCTTGCAAACCCAGGCTGTTGCAGGCCCCGTAGTTTTTTGCCCCTCTCCGTGGTCACACCGACAACAGGTTCATTGTGACGCACGCCGCCCCCGCCCAAACCTTGCAAACCCAGGCTTGCTACGGGCCCGGAGTCTGTTGCAAGACTGTGGTATTAAAGATAGCTCCCACACAAAAGCAGCTGCAAATGTGACACCGTGCTGGCTGATAGACTGCATGGGGACCTACTTACTACTGTAGCTGGGGTCTGCCTTCCTGCTTTCCTGTAGCTCCTATACGCAGGTGTATAAGTTAACCAACAACATATATTTTTTCAATGGGATCTAAGGAGAAAAAGAGTGTGGTATTGAAGATAGCTCCGACACGAAAGCAGCTGCAAATATGAAAGCGTGCTAGCTTATAGACGGCATGGGGACCTACTTACTCCTGTAGCTGGGGTCTGCCTTCCTGCTTTCTTGTAGCTCCCATACACAGTGGTGTAACTTAACCCACAACATGTATTTTTGCAATGGGATATAAGGAGAAAAATCTGTGGTATTGAAGATATCTCCCACACGAAAGCAGCTGCAAATGTGCTGGCTGATAGACTGCATGGGGACCTACTTACTACTGTAGCTGGGGTCTGCCTTCCTGCTTTCTTGTAGCTCCCATACACAGTGGTGTAACTTAACCCACAACATGTATTTTTGCAATGGGATCTAAGGAGAAAAATCTGTGGTATTGAAGATAGCCCCCACACGAAAGCAGCTGCAAATGTGACACCGTGCTGGCTGATAGACTGCATGGGGACCTACTTACTACTGTAGCTGAGGTCTGCTTTCCGGCTTTCTTGTAGCTCCCATAAGCAGTGTTATAACTTAACCAACAACATGTATTTTTTTCAATGGGAGATGGAAAGAAAAAGAGTGTGGTATTGAAGATAGCTCCCACACGAAAGCAGCTGCAAATGTGACACTGTACTGTCTGATAGACTGCATGGGGACCTACTTACTACTGTAACTGTGGTCTGTCTTCCTGCTTTCTTGTAGCTCCAATACGCTGTGGTATAACTTAAGCGATAACATGTATTTTCTCAGTGGGAAATGAGGAGAAAAAGAGTGTGGTATTGAAGATAGCTCCCACACGAAAGCAGCTGCAAATGTGACACCGTGCTGGCTGCTAGACTGCATGGGGACCTACTTACTACTGTAGCTGGGGTCTGCCTTCCTGCTTTCTTGTAGCTCCCATACGTTTTCTTTAACTTAACAGACACATGTATTTTTGCAATGCGATCTAAGGAGAAAAAGAGTGTGGTATTGAAGATAGCTCCCACACGAAAGCAGCTGCAAATGTAACACCGTGCTGGCTGATAGACTGCATGTGGACCTACTTAGTACTGTAGCTGGGATCTGCCTTCCTGCTTTCTTGTAGCTCCCATACGCAGTGGTGTAACTTAACCCAAAACATGTATTTTTTTCAAAGGAATATGAGGAGAAAAAGAGTGTTGTATTTACGCAGACCGCCCTAAACCAATTCCGCAAACGCAGGCCCGCTATGAGTCTGGGGACAATTGCCCCTCTCAGTCGTCAACCAGACAACGACTTCCCTGTGACTCAGGCCGGACCCGTCCAAATTCCGCAAACCCAGGCCTCCTGTGAGCCTGGGGACCGTTTCCTCTCTCCGCCGTCACACCGAGACCGGGTTCATTGTTACGCACGCGGCCCAGCCCAAGCCTTGCAAACCCAGGCCTGCTACAGACATTGGGACCCTTGCCCCTCTCCGCCGTCACCCCGAAAGGAGGTTCATTGTGACTCAGGCAGCCCCCGCACAAACCTTGCAAACCCAGGCCTGGGTTTGCAGTCCCGGTGTTTTTTTCCCCTCTTCGTCGTCACCCCAACAACAGGTTCATTCTGACGCACGCTGTCCCGCCCAAACCTTGCAAACCCACACCTGCTCCGGGCCCTGGGTCCGTTCCCCCTCTCCGCCATCACTCCAACAACGGCTTCCTTTTGACGCAGGCCGCTCCCGCCCAAATTCCGCAATCCCAGGTACGCTGCAAGCCCGGGGACCGTTTCCCCTCTCCACCGTCACCCCGACAACGGGTTCATTGTGAAACAGGCCGCCCCTAACCAAACATTGCAAACCCAGGGCAGATGCGGGCCCGGTGTTTTTGGCCCCTCTCCGCCGTCACCCCGACAACATCTTCCTTGTGACGCAGCTCGCTCTCGCCCAAATTCTGCAAACCCAGACCCACTGCGAGCCTGGGGACCGTTGCCCCTCTCCGCCATCACCCCGACAACGGCTTCCTTGTGGCGCAGGCCCCCCCCGCCAAATTCCGCAAACCCAGGCCCGCTGCGAGCCTGGGGATCGTTTCGCCTCTCCGTCGTCACCCCGACAAAGGCTTCCTTGTGACGCAGGCCGCCCCCGCCATAATTCCAGAAACCCAGGCCGGCTGCTGGCCGTTGGTCCGTTGCTCCTCCCTGCCGTCACCCCGACAACGGGTTCATTGTGATGCAGGCCAGCCCCGCCCAAACCTTGCAAACCCAGGCCTGATGTGGGCCCTGTGTTTTTTGCCCCTCTCTGCCTTCACCCTGACACCGACTTCCTTGTGACACAGGCCGCCCCTGCCCAACTTCCACAATCCCAGGCCCGCTACGAGACTGGGAACCCTTGCCCCTCTCCTCTGTCACTCCGACAACGGGTTCATTGTAACACAGGCCGTCCCCGCCCAAACCTTGCAAACCCAGGCCTGCTGCGGGCCTTGGGTCTGGTGCCCCTCTCCGTTGTCACCCCGACAATGGGTTCATTGTGATACATTCCGCCCTTGACCAAACCTTGAAAACGCAGGCCTGCTGCTGGCCCGCTGTTTTTTGCCCCTCTCCGTCGTCACCCCGACAACAAGTTCCCTGTGACGCAGACCACCCCCACCCAAATTCTGGAAACCCAGGCCAGCTACGAGTCTGAGGACCGTTGCCCCTCTCCGCCGTCAACCCGACAACAGCTTCATTGTGACGCAGACTGCCCCGCCCAAATCTTGCAAACCCAGGCCTGCAAACGGCCCGGGGTCCGTTGCCCCTCTCCGCCGTTACCTCTACAACAGGTTCATTGAGACGCAGGCCGCCCCCGTCTACACCTTGCAAACCCAGGTCTCCTACTGGCACAGGGTCCGTTACCCCTCTCCGCCATCACCCCGACAACGGGTTCATTGTGACGCAGGCCACCCCGGCCCAAACCTTGCGAACCCAGGCCGACTGCGGGCCTTGGGTCCGTTGCCTCTCTCCGCCGTTACCCCGACAACGGCTTCCAAGTGACGCAGGCCGCCCTTGCCGAAATTCCACAAACCCAGGCCTGCTGCTGGCCGTTGGTTCGTTGCCCCTCTCTGCCATCACCCCGACAACGGGTTCATTGTGATGCAGGCCACCCCCGCAATAACCTTGCAAACCCAGGCCTGCTGTGGGCCCGATGTTTTTTGCTCCTCTCTGCCGTCACCCCGACAACGACTTCCCTGTGACGCAGGCTGCCCCTGCCCAAATTCCGCTAACCCAGGCCCGCTGCGATACTGGGAACCTTTGCCCCTCTCCTCTGTCACACCGACAACGGGTTCATTGTAACACAGACCGCCCCCGCCCAAATCTTGCAAATCCAGGTCTGTTGTGGGCCCGGGGTTTTTTCTCCCTCTTCACCCTCACCCCGACAACGGCTTCCTTGTGACGCAGGCCGCCCCCGTGCAAATTCCGCTAACCCAGGCCTGCTGTGGGCCTGGGGTCCATTGCCCCTCTCCTCCGTCACCCCAACAACGGCTTCATTGTGACGCTGGCCGCCCCCGCCCAAACCTTGAAAACCCAGGCCTGCTTCGGGCCCAGGGTCCGTTGCACCTCTCCGCCGTCACCCCGACAACGGCTTCCTTGTGACGCAGACCGCCCCTGACCAAATTACGGAAACCCAGGCCCGCTGCTAGCCTGGGAAGCGTTGCCCCTCTCCGCCGTCCCCCCGACAACGGCTTCCTTCTGACGCAGGCCGGCCCCACCCAAATTCTACTAACCCAGGCCTGCTAAAGGGCCCGGGGTCTGTTCCACCTCTCCTCCGTCACCCTGAGAACGGCTTACTTGTGATGCAGGCCGCCCCCGCAAAAACCTTGCAAACCCAGGCCTGCTACGGGCCCGGGGTCCATTGCAACTCTCCACCGTTACCCCGACAACGGGTTCTTTGTGATGAAGGCCGCCCCCACCCAAATTCCACAAACCCACGGCTGCTACGGGTCCTGGGTCCGTTGCCCCTCTCCGGGTCACCCTGACAACAGGTTCTTTGTGACGCGAGCCGCCCCTACCCAAACCTTGCAAACCCACTCCTGTTGCGGGTCCTGGGTCCGTTGCCCATCTCTGCCATCACCCTGACAATGGCTTCCTTGTGATGCAGACCGCCCCCGCCCAAATTCCACTAACCCAGGCCTGCTACGGGCCGGGGGTCCGTTGTCCCTCTCTGCTGTCATCCCGACAACAGGTTCATTGTGACGCAGGTTGCCCCGCCTAAACCTTGCAAACCCAGGCCTACTGTGGGCCCTGGGTCCGTTGCCCCTCTTCTCCATCACCCCAACATCGATTTCCTTGTGACACAGGTCGCCCCTGGCAAAATTCCGCAAATGCAGGCTCGCTACAGGCCTGGGGACCTTTACCCCTCTCCACCGTAACCCCAAAAACAGGTTCATTGTGACGCACGCTCCCCCCGCCAAAACCTTGAAAACCCACGCCTGCTGCGGGCCCTGGGTCCGTTGCCCCTCTCCTCCGTCACTCCGGCAATGCCTTCCTTGTGACGCAGGCCGCCCCAGCCCAAATTCCGCTAACCCAGGCCTGCTACGGGCCCTGGGTCCGTTGCCCCTCTCCTCCGTCACTCCGGCAATGCCTTCCTTGTGACGCAGGCCGCCCCAGCCCAAATTCCGCTAACCCAGGCCTGCTACGGGCCCGGGGTCAATTGCACCTCTCCGCTGTCACCCCAAAAATGGATTCATTGTGACACAGGCCGCCCCTGCCCAAGCCTTGCAAACCGAGGCCTGCTGCGGGTTTGGGGTTTTTTTCCCGTCTCCGCCGTCACCCCGACAACGGGTTAATTGTGACGCAGGCTACCAACAACCAAATCTTCCAAACCCAGGCCTTCTGCGGGCCCGGGGTCCGTTGTCCCTCTCCTCCGTCACCCCAACAACGGCTTCATTGTGACGCAGGTCGTCCCCGCCCAAATTCCGCTAACCCAGGCTTGCTAAAGGGCCCAGGTTCTGTTGCACCTCTCCTCCCTCACCCCGACAACGACTTCCCTGTGACGCAGGCCGCCCCCGGTCCAAATTCCCAAAATCCAGGACTGCTACGGGCCCGGGGTCAATTGCACCTCTCCGCTGTCACCCCGAGAACAGGTTCTTTGTGACGCGAGCCGCCCCTACACAAACCTTTCAAACCCACACCTGTTGCGGGCCCTGGGTCCGTTGTCCCTCTCCGCCGTTACCCCGACAACGGCTTCCTTGTGACGCAGGCTGCCCCCGCCCAAATTCCGCAAACCCAGGCCAGCTGCGAGCCTGGGGACGGTTGTCCCTCTCAGCCGTTACCGAGACAACGGCTTCCTTGTGACACAGGCCGCCCCCGGCCAAATTCCGCTAACCCAGGCCTGCTACGGGCCCGGGGTCCGTTGTCCCTCTCTGCCGTCACCACGACAACAGGTTCATTGTGACGCAGGCCGCCCCTGCCCAAACCTTGTAAACCCAGGCCTACTGCGGGCCCTGGGTCCGTTGACCCTCTCTGCCATCTCCACGACAACAGGTTCATTGTGACGCAGGTCGCCGCTGCCTAAACCTTGCAAACCCACGCCTGCTGCAGGCCTTGGGACCGTTGCCTCTCTCTACCGTCACCCTGACAACGGCTTCTTGTGTCGCAGGCCGCTCCCGCCAAAATTCCGCTAACCCAGGCCTGCTACGGGCCCGGGATCCGTTGCCCCTCTCCGCCGTCACCGCGACAACAGGTTCATTGTAACGCAGGGCGCCCCCGCCCAAATTCCGCAAACCCAGGCCCGCTGCTACCCTGGAGACCGTTGTCCCTCTCCGCCGTCACCCCGACAAATTCTTCATTGTGACGCAGGTCGCCCCTACCTAAACCTTGCAAACCCAGGCCTGCTACGGGCCCGGGATCCGTTGTCCCTCCCTGCCGTCACCACGACAACAGGTTCATTGTGACGCAGGCCGCCCCGCCCAAACCTTGTAAACCCAGGCCTACTGCGGGCCCTGGGTCCGTTCCCCCTCTCCGCTGTCAACCCGACAAGAGCTTCTTTTTGAACTAGGCCACCAGTCCAACTTCCACAAACCCAGGCCTGCTACGGGCCCAGGGTCTGTTGCAAGAGTGTGGTATTGAAGATAGTTCCCAAACGAAAGCAGCTGCAAATGTGACACCGTGCTGGGTCATAAACTGCATGGGGACCTACTTACTACTGTAGCTGCGGTCTGCCTTCCTGCTATCTTGTAGCTCCTATACACAGTGGTATAAGTTAACCCACAAAATGTATTTTTGCAATGGGATCTAAGGAGAAAAAGAGTGTGGTATTGAAGATAGCTCCCACAGGAAAGCAGCTGCAAATGTGACACCGTGCTGGCTGATAGACTGCATGGGGACCTACTTACTACTGTAGCTGGGGTCTGCCTTCCTGCTTTCTTGTAGCTCCCATAAGCAGTAGTGTAAGTTAACCGACAACATGTATTTTTTTCAATGGGAGCTGAGGAGAAAAAATCTGTGGTATTGAAGATAGCTCCGACACGAAAGCAGCTGCAAATATGACACCGTGCTGGCTGATAGACGGAATGGGGACCTACTTACTACTGTAGCTGGGGTCTGCCTTCCTGCTTTCTCGTAGCTCCCATACGCAGTGGTATAAGATAACACATAACATGTATTTTTGTAATGGGATCTAAGGAGAAAAAGAGTGTGGTATTGAAGATAGCTCCCACACGAAAGCAGCTGCAAATGTGACACCGTGCTGGCTGATAGACTCCATGGAGACCTACTTACTACTGTTGCTGGGGTCTGACTTCTTGCTTTCTTGTAGCTCCCATACACAGTGCTATAACTTAACCCACAACATGTATTTTTGCGATGGGATCGAAGGAGAAAAATCTGTGGTATTGAAGATAGATCCCACACGAAAGCAGCTGCAAATGTGACACCCTGCTGGCTCATAGACTGCATGGGAACCTACTTACTACTGTAGCTGGGGTCTGCCTTCCTGCTTTCTTGTAGCTCCCATACGCACTGGTGTAACATAACCGACAACATGTGTTTTTTCCAATTGCAGATGAGGAGAAAAAGAGTGTGGTGTTAAAGATAGCTCCCACACGAAAGCAGCTGCAAATGTGACACCCTGCTGGCTCATAGACTGCATGGGGACTTACTTACTACTGTAGCTGGGGTCTGCTTTCCTGCTTTCTTGTAGCTCCTGTACACAGTGGTGTAACTTAACCCACAACATGTATTTTTGCAATGTGATCTAAGGAGAAAAATCTGTGGTATTGAAGGTAGCTCCCACACGAAAGCAGCTGCAAATGTGACACCGTGCTGGCTGATAGACTGCATGGGGACCTACTTACTACTGTAGCTGGTGTCTGCCTTCCTGCTTTCTTCTAGCTCCCATACACAGTGGTATAAGTTAGCCCACAACGTATTTTTTCAATGGGAGCTAAGGTTAAAAAGAGTGTGGTATTGAAGACAGCTCCGACACGAAAGCAGCTGCAAATGTGACACCGTTCTGGCTGGTAGACTGCATGGGGACCTACTTACTACTGTAGCTGTGGTCTGCCTTCCTGCTTTCTTGTAGCTCCTATACGCAGTGGTGTAAGTTACCCCACAAAATGTATTTTTTCAATGGGATCTAAGGAGAAAAAGTGTGGTATTGAAGACTGTTCCCACACGAAAGCAGCTGCAAATGTGACACCGTGCTGGCTGATAGACTGCATGGGGACCTACTTACTACTGTAGCTGGGGTCTGCCTTCCTGCTTTCTTGTAGCTCCCATACTCAGTGGTTTAACTTAACCGACAACATGTATTTTTTTCAATGGGAGCTGAGGAGAAAAAATCTGTGGTATTGAAGATAGCTCCGACACGAAAGGAGCTGCAAATGTGACACCGTGCTGGATGGTAGACTGCATGGCGACCTACTTACTACTGTAGCTGGGGTCTGCCTTCCTGCTTTCTTGTAGCTCCCATACTCAGTGGTGTAACTTAACCCACAACATGTATGTTTTTCAATGGGAGCTGAGAACAAAAACTCTGTGGTATTGAAGATTGCTCCCACACGAAAGTAGCTGCAAATGTGACACCGTGCTGTCTGATAGACTGCATGGGGACCTACTTACTACTGTAGCTGGGGTCTGCCTTCTTGCTTTCTTGTAGCTGCCATACGCAGTGGTGTAACTTAACCAAGAACATGTATTTTTTTCAATGGGAAATGAGGAGAAAAAGAGTGTGGTATTGAAGATAGCTCCCACAGGAAATCAGCTGCAAATGTGACACCGCGCTGGCTAATAGATTGCATGGGGACCTACTTACTACTGTAGCTGCGGTCTGCCTTCCTGCTTTCTTGTAGCTCCCATACTCAGTGGTATAACTTAACAGACACATGTATTTTTTCAATGGGAGCTGAGAACAAAAACTCTGTGGTATTGAAGATAGCTCCGACACGAAAGCAGCTGCAAATGTGACACCGTGCTGGCTGATAGACTGCATGGGGACCTACTTAGTACTGTAGCTGTTGTCTGCCTTCCTGCTTTCTTGTAGTTGCCATACGCAGTGGTGTAACTTAACTCACAGCATGTATTTTTTTCAATGGGAGATGAGGAGAAAAAGACTGTGTTATTTACACAGGCCGCCCTAAACCAATTCCGCAAACCCAAGCCCGCTGCGAGCCTGGGGACAATTGCCCCTCTCAGCCGTGAACCCGACAACGACTTCCCTGTGACGCAGGCCGGTCCCGCCCAAATTCCGCAAACCCAGGCCTGCTACGGACATTGGGTCCCTTGCCACTCTCCGCCGTCACCCCGAAAGCGGGTTCATTGTGACTCAGGCAGCACCCGCACAAACCTTGCAAACCCAGGCCTGCTGCGGGCCCGGTGTTTTTTTCCCCTCTCTGTCGTCACCCCAACAACAGGTTCATTGTGACACACGCTGCCCCGCCCAAACCTTGCAAACCCACGCCTGCTGCGGGCCCTGGGTCCGTTCCCCCTCTCCGCCATCACTCCAACAACGGCTTCCTTTTGACGCAGGCCGCTCTTGCCCAAATTCCGCAAACCCAGGCCCGCTGCAAGCCCGGGGACCGTTTCCCCTCTCCACCGTCACCCCGACAACGGGTTCATTGTGAAACAGGCCGCCCCCGCCCAAATTCCCAAAACCCAGGGCAGATGTGGGCCCCGTGTTTTCGGCCATTCTCTGCCGTCACCCCGAGAACGGCTTCCTTGTGACGCAGCTCGCTCTCGCCCAAATTCTGCAAACCCAGGCCTGCTGCGACCCTGGGGACCGTTGTCCCTCTCCGCCGTCACCCCGACAACGGCTTCATTGTGACGCAGGTTGCCCCTGACTAAACCTTGCAACCCAGACCTGCTACGGACCCGGGGTCCGTTGCCCCTCTCTGCCGTCACCACGACAACAGGTTCATTGTGACGCAGGCCGCCCCGCCCAAACCTTGTAAACCCAGGCCTACTGCGGGCCCTGGGTCCGTTGCCCCTCTAAACCGTCACCCCGACAACAGCTTCATTCTGACGCAGGGCGCCCCCGCCCAAATTCCGAGAAACCAGGCCTGCTGCGGGTCCGGGGTTTTTTGCCCCTCTCCGCCGTCACTCTGAGAACGGCTTCATTGTGATGCTGGCTGCCCGTGCCCAAATCTTGCAAACCCAGTCCTGCTGTGGGCCCTGGGTCCGTTGTCCCTCTTCTCTGTCACCCCAACAGCAGCTTCCTTGTGACGCAGGCCGCCCCTGGCAAAATTCAGGCTCGCTATATGCCTGGGGACCTTTACCCCTCTCCACCGTAACCCCGACAACAGGTTCATTGTGACGCAGACTCCCCCCGCCCATACCTTGAAAACCCACGCCTGCTGCGGGCCCGGGGTCTGTTGCACCTCTCCTCCGTCACCCCGAGAACGTGTTCTTTGTGACGAAGGCCGGCCCCGCCCAAATTCCGCTAACGCAGGACCGCTAGGGGCCCGGGGTCCGTTGCCTCTCTCCACGGTCACCCCAACAAGAGCTTCTTTTTCACGTAGGCCACCCGGACCAAATTCCGCAAACCCACGCCTGCTACGGGCCCGGGGTCTGTTGCACCTTTCTGCCGTAACCCCAACGGCAAGTTCATTGTGACGCAGGCCGCCGCGCCAGAACCTTGCAAACCCAGGCCTGCTGCGGGCCCTGGGTCTGTTGCAAGAGTGTGGTTTTGAAGATAGCTCCCACACGAAAGCAGCTGCAAATGTGACACTGTGCTGGCTCATAGACTGCATGGTGACCTACTTACTACTGTAACTGGGGTCTGCCTTCCTTCTTTCTTGTAGGTCGATATGCAGTGGTGTAACTTAACCTACAACATGTATATTTTTCAATGGGAGATGAGGAGAAAAAGAGTGTGTTATTTACACAGGCCGCCCTAAACCAATTCCGCAAACCCATGCCCGCTGCCAGCCTGGGGACAATTGCCCGTCTCAGCCGTCAACCCCACAACGACTTCCCTGTGAAGCAGGCCGGCCCCGCCCAAATTCTTCAAACCCAGGCCTGCTACGGACATTGGGTCCCTTGCCCCTCTACGCCGTCACCCCGAAAGCAGGTTCATTGTGACTCAGGCAGTTCCCGCACAAACCTTGCAAACCCAGGCCTGCTGCGGTCCTGGTGTTTTTTTCCCCTCTCTGTCATCACCCCAACAACAGGTTCATTGTGATGCACGCTGCCCCGCCCAAACCTTGCAAACCCACTCCTGCTGCGGGCCCTGGGTCCGTTCCCCCTCTCCGCCATCACTCCAACAACGGCTTCCTTTTGACGCAGGCCGCACCCGCCCAAATTCCGCAATCCCAGGCCCGCTGCAAGCCCGGGGACCGTTTCCCCTCTCCACCGTCACCCCGACAACGGGTTCATTGTGAAACAGGCCGCCCCTAACCAAACATTGCAAACCCAGGGCAGATGCGGGCCCGGTGTTTTTGGCCCCTCTCCGCCATCACCGCGACAACGGCTTCCTTGTGACGCAGCTCGCTCTTGCCCAAATTCTGCAAACCCAGGCCCGCTGCGAGCCTGGGGACCGTTGCCCCTCTCCGCCGTCACCCCGACAACGGCTTCCTTGTGACGCAGGCCACCCCCGCCAAATTCTGCAAACCCAGGCCCGCTGCGGGCCTGATGTTTTTTGCCCCTCTCCGTCGTCATCCCGACAACGAGTTCCCTGTGACGCATGCCACCCCCACCCAAATTCTGCAAACCCAGGCCCGCTACGAGTCTGAGGACCGTTGCCCCTCTCCGCTGTCACCCCGACAACAGCTTCATTGTGACGCAGACCGCTCCGCCCAAAACTTGCAAACCCAGGCCTGTAACGGGCCCGGGGTCCGTTGCCCCTCTCCGCCGTTACCTCGACAACAAGTTCATTGTGACGCAGACCGCCCCCGTCCACAACTTGCAAACCCAGGTCTGCTACTGGCACAGGGTCCGTTACCCCTCTCTGCCATCACCCTGACAACGGGTTCACTGTGACGTAGGCCGGCTGCGGGCCTTGGGTCCGTTGCCTCTCTCCGCCGTCACTCCGACAATGGCTTCCTAGTGACGCAGGCCGCCCTTGCCAAAATTCTGCAAACCCAGGCCCTCTGCGAGCCTGGGGACCGTTGCCCCTCTCCTCCGTCACACCAACAACGGGTTCATTGTAACAGAGGCCGCCCCCATCATAACCTTGCAAACCCAGGCCTGTTGTGGGCCCGGGGTTTTTTCTCCCTCTCCGTCGTCACCCCGACAACGGGTTCATTGTGACATACGCCGCCAGAGCCTAAACCGTGCAAACGCAGGCCTGCTACGGGCCCGGCGTCCGTTGCACCTCTCCGCCGTCATCCCGACAATGACTTCCCTGTGACGCAAGCCGCCCCCGCCTAAATTCCGCAAACCCAGGCCCGCTGCGACCCTGGGGACCGTTGCCCCTCTCCGCCGTCACCCCGACAAAAGCTTCATTGTGACGCAGGTCGCCACTGCCTAAACCTTTGAAACCCAGGCCTGTTACGGACCCGGGGTCCGTTGCACCTCTCTGTCGTCACCAGACAACAGGTTCATTGTGACGCAGGCCGCCCCGCCCAAACCTTGTAAACCCAGGCCTACTGCGGGCCCTGGGTCCGTTGCCCCTCTAAACCGTCACCCCGACAACAGCTTCATTCTGACGCAGGGCCCCCCCGCCCAAATTCCGAGAAACCAGGCCTGCTGCGGGTCCGGGGTTTTTTGCCCCTCTCCGCCGTCACTCTGAGAACGGCTTCATTGTGATGCTGGCTGCCCGCGCCCAAATCTTGCAAACCCAGTCCTGCTGTGGGCCCTGGATACGTTGCCCCTCTTCTCCGTCACCACAACAGCGGCTTCCTTGTGACACAGGCCGCCCCTGGCAAAATTCAGGCTCGCTATATGCCTGGGGACCTTTACCCCTCTCCACCGTAACCCCGACAACAGGTTCATTGTGACGCAGACTCCCCCCGCCCATACCTTGAAAACCCACGCCTGCTGCGGGCCTGGGGTCTGTTGATAGCTCCCACATGAAAGCAGCTGCAAATGTGACACCGTGCTGGCTGGTAGACTGCATGGGGACCTACTTACTACTGTAGCTGGGGTCTGCCTTCCTGCTTTCTTGTAGCTCCCATACGCAGTCGTATAACTTAACCGAACACATCTATTTTTTAAATGGGAACTAAGGAGAAAAAGAGTGTGGTGTTGAAGATAGCTCCCACACGAAAGCAGCTGCAAATGTGACACCGTGCTGGCTGATAGACTACATAAGGAGCCAATTAATACTGTAGCTGGGATCTGCCTTCCTGCTTTCTTGTGGCTCCCATACTCAGTGGTATAACTTAACAGACACATGTATTTTTTCAATGGGAGCAGAGGAGGAAAAGAGTGTGGTATTCCAGATAGCTCCCACACGAAAGCAGCTAAAAATGTGACGCTTTGCTGGCTGATAGACTGCATGGGTACCTACTTACTACTGTAGCTGGGGTCTGCCTCCCTGCTTTCTTGTAGCTCCCATATTCAGTGGTATAACTTAAACCGACAACGTGTATTTTTGCAATGGGATCTAAGGAGAAAAAGACTGTGGTATTGAAGATAGCTCCCACACGAAAGCAGCTGCAAACGTGACACCGTGCTGGCTGATAGAGTGCATGGGGACCTACTTACTACTGTAGCTGGGGTCTGCGTTCCTGCTTTCTTGTAGCTCCCATACTCAGTGGCATAACTTAACAGACAAAATGTATTTTTTCAATGGGAGCTGAGGGGGAAAAGTGTGGTATTGAAGATAGCTCCCACAGGAAAGGAGCTGCAAGTGTGACACCGTGCTGGATGGTAGACTGCATGGGGACCTACTTACTACTGTAGCTGGGGTCTGCCTTCCTGCTTTCTTGTAACTCCCATACTCAGTGGCATAACTTAACAGACAAAATGTATTTTTTCAATTGGAGCTGAGGAGAAAAAGTGTGGTACTAAAGATAGCTCCCACGCGAAAGCAGATGCAAATGTGACACCGTGCTGGCTGATAGACTGCATGGGGACCTACTTACTACTGTAGCTGGGGTCTGCCGTCCTGCTTTCTTGTAGGTCCCATTCTCAGTGGTATACCTTAATAGACACATGTATTTTTTCAATGGGAGCTGAGGAGTAAAAGTGTGGTATTGAAGATAGCTCCCACAGGAAAGCACCTGCAAATGTGACACCGTGCTGGCTGATAGAGTGCATGGGGACCTACTTACTACTGTAGCTGGGGTCTGCCTTCCTGCTTTCTTGTAGCTCCCATACTCAGTGGCATAACTTAACAGACAAAATGTATTTTTTCAATGGGAGCTGAAGGGAAAAAGTGTGGTATTGAAGATAGCTCCCACAGGAAAGGAGCTGCAAGTGTGACACCGTGCTGGCTGATAGACTGCCTGGGGACCTACTTACTACTGTAGCTGGGGTCTGCCTTCCTTCTTTCTTGTAGGTCGATATGCAGTGGTGTAACTTAACCTACAACATGAATTTTTTTCAATAGGAGCTGAGGAGAAAAAATGTGTGGTAGTGAAGATAGCTCCCATAGGAACGCAGCTGCAAATGTGACACCGTGCTGCCTGATAGACTGCATGGGGACCTACTTACTACTGTAGCTGGGGTCTGCCGTCCTGCTTTCTTGTAGGTCCCATTCTCAGTGGTATACCTTAATAGACACATGTATTTTTTCAATGGGAGCTGAGGAGTAAAAGTGTGGTATTGAAGATAGCTCCCACAGGAAAGCACCTGCAAATGTGACACCGTGCTGGCTGATAGAGTGCATGGGGACCTACTTACTACTGTAGCTGGGGTCTGCCTTCCTGCTTTCTTGTAGCTCCCATACTCAGTGGCATAACTTAACAGACAAAATGTATTTTTTCAATGGGAGCTGAAGGGAAAAAGTGTGGTATTGAAGATAGCTCCCACAGGAAAGGAGCTGCAAGTGTGACACCGTGCTGGCTGATAGACTGCCTGGGGACCTACTTACTACTGTAGCTGGGGTCTGCCTTCCTTCTTTCTTGTAGGTCGATATGCAGTGGTGTAACTTAACCTACAACATGAATTTTTTTCAATAGGAGCTGTGGAGAAAAAATGTGTGGTAGTGAAGATAGCTCCCATAGGAACGCAGCTGCAAATGTGACACCGTGCTGCCTGATAGACTGCATGGGGACCTACTTACTACTTTAACTGGGGTCTGCCTTCCTTCTTTCTTGTAGGTCGATATGCAGTGGTGTAACTTAACCTACAACATGAATTTTTTTCAATAGGAGCTGAGGAGAAAAAATGTGTGGTATTGAAGATAGCTCCCACAGGAAAGCAGCTGCAAATGTAACACCGTGCTGGCTGATAGACTGCATGGGGACCTACTTACTACTGTAGCTGGTGTCTGCCTTCCTGCTGTCTTGTAGCTCCCATACACAGTGGTATAAGTTAAACGACAACATGTATTTTTTTCAATGGGAGATGAGGAGAAAAAGAGTGTGGGATTGAAGATAGCTCCGACACGAAAGCAGCTGCAAATGTGACACTGTGCTGGCTGATAGACTGCATGGGGACCTATTTACTACTGTAGCTGGGGTCTGCCTTCCTTCTTTCTTGTAGCTCCCATACACATTTCTTTAACTTAACGGACAACATGTATTTTTTTAATGGGAAATGAGGAGAAAAAGAGTGTGGTATTTACGCAGGCCGCCCTAAACCAATTCCGCAAACCCAGGCCTGCTGCCAGCCTGGGGACAATTGCCCCTCTCAGCCTTCAACCCAAGAACGAATTCCTTTTGATGCAGGGCCACCCCGCCCAAATTCTGCAAACCGAGGCCTTCTACGAGCCTGGGGACCGTTTCCCGTCTCCGCCGTCACCCCGAGAACGGGTTCATTGTGACGCACGCGGCCCCGCCCAAGCCTTGAAAACCCAGGTCTGCTACAGACTTTGGGTCACTTGCCCCTCTCCGCCGTCACCCCGAAAGCGGGTTCATTGTGACTCAGGCAGCCCCCGCCCAAACCTTGCAAACCCAGGCCTGTTGCGGTCCCGGTGTTTTTTTCCCCTCTCCGTCGTCACCCCAACAACAGATTCATTGTGACGCACGCTGCCCCGCCCAAACCTTGAAAACCCACGCCTGCTGCGGACCCTGGGTCCGTTCCCCCTCTCCGCCATTACTCCAACAACGGCTTCCTTTTGACGCAGGCCGCTCCAGCCCAAATTCCGCAAACCCAGGCCCGCTGAAAGCCCGGGGACCGTTTCCCCTCTCCACCGTCACCCCGACAATGGGTTCATTGTGAAACAGGCCGTCCCTGACCAAACATTGCAAACCCAGGGCAGATGCGGGCCCGGTGTTTTTGGCCCCTCTCCGCCGTCACCCCGACAACGGCTTCCTTGTGACGCAGCTCGCTCTCGCCCAAATTCTGCAAACCCAGGCCGGCTACGTGCCTGGGGACCGTTGCCCGTCTCCGCCGTCACCCCGACAACGGCTTCCTTGTGACGCAGGCTGCCCCCGCCAAATTCCGCAAACCCAGGCGCGCTGCGAGCCTGGGGATCGTTGTGGCTCTCCGTCGTCACCCCGACAAAGGCTTCCTTGTGATGCAGGCCGCCCCCGACCAAATTCCACAAACCCAGGCCTGCTGCTGGCCGTTGGTCCGTTGCCCCTCTCTGCCGTCACCCCGACAACGGGTTCATTGTGATGCAGGCCACCCCCGCCCAAACCTTGCAAACCCAGGCGTGCTGTGGGTCTGGTGTTTTTTGACCCTTTCTGCCTTCACCCCGACAACGACTTCCCTGTAACACAGGCTGCCCCGGCCCAAATTCAGCAAACCCAGGCCCACTGCGAGCCTGGGGACCGTTGCTCCTCTCCGCCATCACCCCCACAAGAGCTTTATTGTGAGGCGGGCCGCCCCCGCCGAAACCTTACAAACCCAGGCCTGCTATGGCCCCGGGTCCATTGCCCCTCTCCGCCGTGACCGTGACAACAGGTTCATTGTGACGCAGGATGCCCCATCAAAACCTTGCAAACCCAGGCCTGCTGCGGGCCGTTGGTCCGTTGCCCCTCTCCGCCGTCACCCCGATAATGGGTTCATTGTGATGCAGGCCACCCCCGCCCAAACCTTGAAAACCCAGGACTACTGCGGGCCCGGTGGTTTTTGCCCCTCTCCGCCGTCACCCCGACAACGGCTTCCTTTTGACACAGGCCGCCCCCGCCCAAATTCCGCAAACCCAGGCCAGCTGCAAACATGGGGACTGTTGCCCCTCTCCTCCGTCACCCCAACAATGGGTTCATTGTGACGCAGGCCGCTCCCGCCCAAACCTTGCAAACCCAATCCTGCTGTGGACCCTGGGTCCGTTGCCCCTCTCCACCGTCACCCTGACAACAGGTTCATTGTGACGCAGGCCGCCAACAACCAAACCTTCTAAACCCAGGCCTGCTGCGGGCCCGGGGTTCGTTGTCCCTCTCCTCCGTCACCCCAACAACGGGTTCAGTGTAATAGAGGCCGCCCCCATCATAACCTTGCAAACCCAGGCCTGCTACGGGCCCAGGATCCGTTGCCCCTTACCGCTGTCACCCCGACAACAGATTCATTGTGACGCGGGACGCCCCCGCCCAAAACTTGCAAACCCAGGCCTGCTACGGGCCCGGGGTCCGTAGCACTTTTTCCACCGTAACCCCAACGGCAAGGTCATTGTGTCGCAGGCCGCCCCGCCAGAACCTTGCAAACACAGGCCTGCTGTGAGCCCTGGGTCTGTTGCAAGAGTGTGGTATTGAAGATAGCTCCCACGCGAAAGCAGATGCAAATGTGACACCGTGCTGGCTGATAGACTGCATGGGGACCTACTTACTACTGTAGCTGGGGTCTGCCTTCCTGCTTTCTTGTAGCTCCCATACACAGTGATGTAACTTAACCACAACATGAATTTTTGCAATGGGATCTAAGGAGAAAAAGACTGTGGTATTGAAGATAGCTCCCACACGAAAGCAGCTGCAAATGTGACACCGTGCTGGCTGATAGACTGCATGGGGACCTACTTACTACTGTAGCTGGGGTCTGCCTTCCAGCTTTCTTGTAGCTCCCATACGCAGTGGTATAACTTAACCGACAACATGTGTTTCTTCCAATCGCAGATGAGGAGAAAAAGAGTGTGGTATTGAAGATAGCTCCCACACGAAAGCAGCTATAAATGTGACACCGTGCTGGCTGATAGGCTGCATGGAGACCTACTTACTACTGTAGCTTGGGTCTGCCTTCCTTCTTTCTTGTAGCTCCCACACGCAGTCATATAACTTAACCCACAATACGTATATTTGGAATGGTATCTAAGGAGAAAAAGAGTGTGGTATTGAAGATAGCTCCCAAAGGAAATCAGCTGCAAATGTGACACCGTGCTCGCTGATAGACTGCATGGGGACCTACTTACTACTGTAGCTGGGGTCTGCCTTCCTGCTATCTTGTAGCTCCCATACGCATTTCTTTAACTTAACAGACACATGTATTTTTGCAATGGGAGCTAAGGAGAAAAAGAGTGTGGTGTTGAAGATAGCTCCCAAACGAAAGCAGCTGCAAATGTGACACCATGCTGACTGAAAGACTACATGGGGACCTACTTAGTACTGTAGCTGGGGTCTGACTTCCTTCTTTCTTGTAGCTCCCATACGCAGTCATATAACTTAACCCACAATACGTATATTTGGAATGGTATCTAAGGAGAAAAAGAGTGTGGTATTGAAGATAGCTCCCAAAGGAAATCAGCTGCAAATGTGACACCGTGCTCGCTGATAGATTGCAAGGGAACCTACTTACTACTGTATCTGGGGTCTGCCTTCCTGCTTTCTTGTAGCTCCCATACGCATTTCTTTAACTTAACAGACACATGTATTTTTGCAATGGGAGCTAAGGAGAAAAAGAGTGTGGTGTTGAAGATAGCTCCGACACGAAAGCAGCTGCAAATGTGACACCGTGCTGGCTGATAGACTGCATGGGGAGCTACTTACTACTGTAGCTGGTGTCTGCCTTCCTGCTTTCTTGTTGCTGCCATACACAGTGGTGTAACTTAACCCACAACATGTATTTTTTTAAATGGGAGATGACGAGAAAAAGAGTGTGGTATTGAAGATAGCTCCCACACGAAATCAGCTGTAAATGTGACACCGTGCTGGCTAATAGACTGCATGGGGACCTACATACTACTGTATCTGGGGTCTGCCTTCCTGCTGTCTTGTAGCTCCCATACGCAGTGGTGTAACTTAAATCACAGCATGTATTTTTTTCAATGGGGAATGAGGAGAAAAAGAGTGTGTTATTTACACAGGCCGCCCTAAACCAATTCCGCAAACCCAGGCCCGCTGCGAGCCTGGGGACAAATGCCCCTCTCAGCCGTCAACCCGACAACGAATTCCCTGTGACGCAGGCCGGCCCCGCCCAAATTCCGAAAACCTAGGCCTGCTACAGACATTGATTCCCTTGTCCATCTCCGCTGTCACCCCAAAAGCGGGTTCATTGTGACTCAGGCAGTTCCCGCACAAACCTTGCAAACCCAGGCCTGCTGCGGTCCTGGTGTTTTTTTCCCCTCTCTGTCATCACCCCAACAACAGGTTCATTGTGATGCACGCTGCCCCGCCCAAACCTTGCAAACCCACTCCTGCTGCGGGCCCTGGGTCCGTTCCCCCTCTCCGCCATCACTCCAACAACGGCTTCCTTTTGACGCAGGCCGCACCCGCCCAAATTCCGCAATCCCAGGCCCGCTGCAAGCCCGGGGACCGTTTCCCCTCTCCACCGTCACCCCGACAACGGGTTCATTGTGAAACAGGCCGCCCCTAACCAAACATTGCAAACCCAGGGCAGATGCGGGCCCGGTGTTTTTGGCCCCTCTCCGCCATCACCGCGACAACGGCTTCCTTGTGACGCAGCTCGCTCTTGCCCAAATTCTGCAAACCCAGGCCCGCTGCGAGCCTGGGGACCGTTGCCCCTCTCCGCCGTCACCCCGACAACGGCTTCCTTGTGACGCAGGCCACCCCCGCCAAATTCTGCAAACCCAGGCCCGCTGCGGGCCTGATGTTTTTTGCCCCTCTCCGTCGTCATCCCGACAACGAGTTCCCTGTGACGCATGCCACCCCCACCCAAATTCTGCAAACCCAGGCCCGCTACGAGTCTGAGGACCGTTGCCCCTCTCCGCTGTCACCCCGACAACAGCTTCATTGTGACGCAGACCGCTCCGCCCAAAACTTGCAAACCCAGGCCTGTAACGGGCCCGGGGTCCGTTGCCCCTCTCCGCCGTTACCTCGACAACAAGTTCATTGTGACGCAGACCGCCCCCGTCCACAACTTGCAAACCCAGGTCTGCTACTGGCACAGGGTCCGTTACCCCTCTCTGCCATCACCCTGACAACGGGTTCACTGTGACGTAGGCCGGCTGCGGGCCTTGGGTCCGTTGCCTCTCTCCGCCGTCACTCCGACAATGGCTTCCTAGTGACGCAGGCCGCCCTTGCCAAAATTCTGCAAACCCAGGCCCTCTGCGAGCCTGGGGACCGTTGCCCCTCTCCTCCGTCACACCAACAACGGGTTCATTGTAACAGAGGCCGCACCCATCATAACCTTGCAAACCCAGGCCTGTTGTGGGCCCGGGGTTTTTTCTCCCTCTCCGTCGTCACCCCGACAACGGGTTCATTGTGACATACGCCGCCAGAGCCTAAACCGTGCAAACGCAGGCCTGCTACGGGCCCGGCGTCCGTTGCACCTCTCCGCCGTCATCCCGACAATGACTTCCCTGTGACGCAAGCCGCCCCCGCCTAAATTCCGCAAACCCAGGCCCGCTGCGACCCTGGGGACCGTTGCCCCTCTCCGCCGTCACCCCGACAAAAGCTTCATTGTGACGCAGGTCGCCACTGCCTAAACCTTTGAAACCCAGGCCTGTTACGGACCCGGGGTCCGTTGCACCTCTCTGTCGTCACCAGACAACAGGTTCATTGTGACGCAGGCCGCCCCGCCCAAACCTTGTAAACCCAGGCCTACTGCGGGCCCTGGGTCCGTTGCCCCTCTAAACCGTCACCCCGACAACAGCTTCATTCTGACGCAGGGCCCCCCCGCCCAAATTCCGAGAAACCAGGCCTGCTGCGGGTCCGGGGTTTTTTGCCCCTCTCCGCCGTCACTCTGAGAACGGCTTCATTGTGATGCTGGCTGCCCGCGCCCAAATCTTGCAAACCCAGTCCTGCTGTGGGCCCTGGGTACGTTGCCCCTCTTCTCCGTCACCACAACAGCGGCTTCCTTGTGACACAGGCCGCCCCTGGCAAAATTCAGGCTCGCTATATGCCTGGGGACCTTTACCCCTCTCCACCGTAACCCCGACAACAGGTTCATTGTGACGCAGACTCCCCCCGCCCATACCTTGAAAACCCACGCCTGCTGCGGGCCTGGGGTCTGTTGATAGCTCCCACATGAAAGCAGCTGCAAATGTGACACCGTGCTGGCTGGTAGACTGCATGGGGACCTACTTACTACTGTAGCTGGGGTCTGCCTTCCTGCTTTCTTGTAGCTCCCATACGCAGTCGTATAACTTAACCGAACACATCTATTTTTTAAATGGGAACTAAGGAGAAAAAGAGTGTGGTGTTGAAGATAGCTCCCACACGAAAGCAGCTGCAAATGTGACACCGTGCTGGCTGATAGACTACATAAGGAGCCAATTAATACTGTAGCTGGGATCTGCCTTCCTGCTTTCTTGTGGCTCCCATACTCAGTGGTATAACTTAACAGACACATGTATTTTTTCAATGGGAGCAGAGGAGGAAAAGAGTGTGGTATTCCAGATAGCTCCCACACGAAAGCAGCTAAAAATGTGACGCTTTGCTGGCTGATAGACTGCATGGGTACCTACTTACTACTGTAGCTGGGGTCTGCCTCCCTGCTTTCTTGTAGCTCCCATATTCAGTGGTATAACTTAAACCGACAACGTGTATTTTTGCAATGGGATCTAAGGAGAAAAAGACTGTGGTATTGAAGATAGCTCCCACACGAAAGCAGCTGCAAACGTGACACCGTGCTGGCTGATAGAGTGCATGGGGACCTAATTACTACTGTAGCTGGGGTCTGCCTTCCTGCTTTCTTGTTGCTGCCATACACAGTGGTGTAACTTAACCCACAACATGTATTTTTTTAAATGGGAGATGACGAGAAAAAGAGTGTGGTATTGAAGATAGCTCCCACACGAAATCAGCTGTAAATGTGACACCGTGCTGGCTAATAGACTGCATGGGGACCTACATACTACTGTATCTGGGGTCTGCCTTCCTGCTGTCTTGTAGCTCCCATACGCAGTGGTGTAACTTAAATCACAGCATGTATTTTTTTCAATGGGGAATGAGGAGAAAAAGAGTGTGTTATTTACACAGGCCGCCCTAAACCAATTCCGCAAACCCAGGCCCGCTGCGAGCCTGGGGACAAATGCCCCTCTCAGCCGTCAACCCGACAACGAATTCCCTGTGACGCAGGCCGGCCCCGCCCAAATTCCGAAAACCTAGGCCTGCTACAGACATTGATTCCCTTGTCCATCTCCGCTGTCACCCCAAAAGCGGGTTCATTGTGACTCAGGCAGTTCCCGCACAAACCTTGCAAACCCAGGCCTGCTGCGGTCCTGGTGTTTTTTTCCCCTCTCTGTCATCACCCCAACAACAGGTTCATTGTGATGCACGCTGCCCCGCCCAAACCTTGCAAACCCACTCCTGCTGCGGGCCCTGGGTCCGTTCCCCCTCTCCGCCATCACTCCAACAACGGCTTCCTTTTGACGCAGGCCGCACCCGCCCAAATTCCGCAATCCCAGGCCCGCTGCAAGCCCGGGGACCGTTTCCCCTCTCCACCGTCACCCCGACAACGGGTTCATTGTGAAACAGGCCGCCCCTAACCAAACATTGCAAACCCAGGGCAGATGCGGGCCCGGTGTTTTTGGCCCCTCTCCGCCATCACCGCGACAACGGCTTCCTTGTGACGCAGCTCGCTCTTGCCCAAATTCTGCAAACCCAGGCCCGCTGCGAGCCTGGGAACCGTTGCCCCTCTCCGCCGTCACCCCGACAACGGCTTCCTTGTGACGCAGGCCACCCCCGCCAAATTCTGCAAACCCAGGCCCGCTGCGGGCCTGATGTTTTTTGCCCCTCTCCGTCGTCATCCCGACAACGAGTTCCCTGTGACGCATGCCACCCCCACCCAAATTCTGCAAACCCAGGCCCGCTACGAGTCTGAGGACCGTTGCCCCTCTCCGCTGTCACCCCGACAACAGCTTCATTGTGACGCAGACCGCTCCGCCCAAAACTTGCAAACCCAGGCCTGTAACGGGCCCGGGGTCCGTTGCCCCTCTCCGCCGTTACCTCGACAACAAGTTCATTGTGACGCAGACCGCCCCCGTCCACAACTTGCAAACCCAGGTCTGCTACTGGCACAGGGTCCGTTACCCCTCTCTGCCATCACCCTGACAACGGGTTCACTGTGACGTAGGCCGGCTGCGGGCCTTGGGTCCGTTGCCTCTCTCCGCCGTCACTCCGACAATGGCTTCCTAGTGACGCAGGCCGCCCTTGCCAAAATTCTGCAAACCCAGGCCCTCTGCGAGCCTGGGGACCGTTGCCCCTCTCCTCCGTCACACCAACAACGGGTTCATTGTAACAGAGGCCGCACCCATCATAACCTTGCAAACCCAGGCCTGTTGTGGGCCCGGGGTTTTTTCTCCCTCTCCGTCGTCACCCCGACAACGGGTTCATTGTGACATACGCCGCCAGAGCCTAAACCGTGCAAACGCAGGCCTGCTACGGGCCCGGCGTCCGTTGCACCTCTCCGCCGTCATCCCGACAATGACTTCCCTGTGACGCAAGCCGCCCCCGCCTAAATTCCGCAAACCCAGGCCCGCTGCGACCCTGGGGACCGTTGCCCCTCTCCGCCGTCACCCCGACAAAAGCTTCATTGTGACGCAGGTCGCCACTGCCTAAACCTTTGAAACCCAGGCCTGTTACGGACCCGGGGTCCGTTGCACCTCTCTGTCGTCACCAGACAACAGGTTCATTGTGACGCAGGCCGCCCCGCCCAAACCTTGTAAACCCAGGCCTACTGCGGGCCCTGGGTCCGTTGCCCCTCTAAACCGTCACCCCGACAACAGCTTCATTCTGACGCAGGGCCCCCCCGCCCAAATTCCGAGAAACCAGGCCTGCTGCGGGTCCGGGGTTTTTTGCCCCTCTCCGCCGTCACTCTGAGAACGGCTTCATTGTGATGCTGGCTGCCCGCGCCCAAATCTTGCAAACCCAGTCCTGCTGTGGGCCCTGGGTACGTTGCCCCTCTTCTCCGTCACCACAACAGCGGCTTCCTTGTGACACAGGCCGCCCCTGGCAAAATTCAGGCTCGCTATATGCCTGGGGACCTTTACCCCTCTCCACCGTAACCCCGACAACAGGTTCATTGTGACGCAGACTCCCCCCGCCCATACCTTGAAAACCCACGCCTGCTGCGGGCCTGGGGTCTGTTGATAGCTCCCACATGAAAGCAGCTGCAAATGTGACACCGTGCTGGCTGGTAGACTGCATGGGGACCTACTTACTACTGTAGCTGGGGTCTGCCTTCCTGCTTTCTTGTAGCTCCCATACGCAGTCGTATAACTTAACCGAACACATCTATTTTTTAAATGGGAACTAAGGAGAAAAAGAGTGTGGTGTTGAAGATAGCTCCCACACGAAAGCAGCTGCAAATGTGACACCGTGCTGGCTGATAGACTACATAAGGAGCCAATTAATACTGTAGCTGGGATCTGCCTTCCTGCTTTCTTGTGGCTCCCATACTCAGTGGTATAACTTAACAGACACATGTATTTTTTCAATGGGAGCAGAGGAGGAAAAGAGTGTGGTATTCCAGATAGCTCCCACACGAAAGCAGCTAAAAATGTGACGCTTTGCTGGCTGATAGACTGCATGGGTACCTACTTACTACTGTAGCTGGGGTCTGCCTCCCTGCTTTCTTGTAGCTCCCATATTCAGTGGTATAACTTAAACCGACAACGTGTATTTTTGCAATGGGATCTAAGGAGAAAAAGACTGTGGTATTGAAGATAGCTCCCACACGAAAGCAGCTGCAAACGTGACACCGTGCTGGCTGATAGAGTGCATGGGGACCTAATTACTACTGTAGCTGGGGTCTGCCTTCCTGCTTTCTTGTAGCTCCCATACTCAGTGGCATAACTTAACAGACAAAATGTATTTTTTCAATGGGAGCTGAGGGGGAAAAGTGTGGTATTGAAGATAGCTCCCACAGGAAAGGAGCTGCAAGTGTGACACCGTGCTGGATGGTAGACTGCATGGGGACCTACTTACTACTGTAGCTGGGGTCTGCCTTCCTGCTTTCTTGTAGCTCCCATACTCAGTGGCATAACTTAACAGACAAAATGTATTTTTTCAATGGGAGCTGAGGAGAAAAAGTGTGGTACTAAAGATAGCTCCCACGCGAAAGCAGATGCAAATGTGACACCGTGCTGGCTGATAGACTGCATGGGGACCTACTTACTACTGTAGCTGGGGTCTGCCGTCCTGCTTTCTTGTAGGTCCCATTCTCAGTGGTATACCTTAATAGACACATGTATTTTTTCAATGGGAGCTGAGGAGTAAAAGTGTGGTATTGAAGATAGCTCCCACAGGAAAGCACCTGCAAATGTGACACCGTGCTGGCTGATAGAGTGCATGGGGACCTAATTACTACTGTAGCTGGGGTCTGCCTTCCTGCTTTCTTGTAGCTCCCATACTCAGTGGCATAACTTAACAGACAAAATGTATTTTTTCAATGGGAGCTGAAGGGAAAAAGTGTGGTATTGAAGATAGCTCCCACAGGAAAGGAGCTGCAAGTGTGACACCGTGCTGGCTGATAGACTGCCTGGGGACCTACTTACTACTGTAGCTGGGGTCTGCCTTCCTTCTTTCTTGTAGGTCGATATGCAGTGGTGTAACTTAACCTACAACATGAATTTTTTTCAATAGGAGCTGAGGAGAAA
The DNA here is from genome assembly GCF_028858725.1 of Colius striatus. Lineage (NCBI taxonomy): Eukaryota > Metazoa > Chordata > Aves > Coliiformes > Coliidae > Colius > Colius striatus. The sequence goes on from NW_026908535.1 coordinate 128,505, forward strand.
AAATGTGTGGTAGTGAAGATAGCTCCCATAGGAACGCAGCTGCAAATGTGACACCGTGCTGCCTGATAGACTGCATGGGGACCTACTTACTACTGTAGCTGGGGTCTGCCGTCCTGCTTTCTTGTAGGTCCCATTCTCAGTGGTATACCTTAATAGACACATGTATTTTTTCAATGGGAGCTGAGGAGTAAAAGTGTGGTATTGAAGATAGCTCCCACAGGAAAGCACCTGCAAATGTGACACCGTGCTGGCTGATAGAGTGCATGGGGACCTAATTACTACTGTAGCTGGGGTCTGCCTTCCTGCTTTCTTGTAGCTCCCATACTCAGTGGCATAACTTAACAGACAAAATGTATTTTTTCAATGGGAGCTGAAGGGAAAAAGTGTGGTATTGAAGATAGCTCCCACAGGAAAGGAGCTGCAAGTGTGACACCGTGCTGGCTGATAGACTGCCTGGGGACCTACTTACTACTGTAGCTGGGGTCTGCCTTCCTTCTTTCTTGTAGGTCGATATGCAGTGGTGTAACTTAACCTACAACATGAATTTTTTTCAATAGGAGCTGTGGAGAAAAAATGTGTGGTAGTGAAGATAGCTCCCATAGGAACGCAGCTGCAAATGTGACACCGTGCTGCCTGATAGACTGCATGGGGACCTACTTACTACTTTAACTGGGGTCTGCCTTCCTTCTTTCTTGTAGGTCGATATGCAGTGGTGTAACTTAACCTACAACATGAATTTTTTTCAATAGGAGCTGAGGAGAAAAAATGTGTGGTATTGAAGATAGCTCCCACAGGAAAGCAGCTGCAAATGTAACACCGTGCTGGCTGATAGACTGCATGGGGACCTACTTACTACTGTAGCTGGTGTCTGCCTTCCTGCTGTCTTGTAGCTCCCATACACAGTGGTATAAGTTAAACGACAACATGTATTTTTTTCAATGGGAGATGAGGAGAAAAAGAGTGTGGGATTGAAGATAGCTCCGACACGAAAGCAGCTGCAAATGTGACACTGTGCTGGCTGATAGACTGCATGGGGACCTATTTACTACTGTAGCTGGGGTCTGCCTTCCTTCTTTCTTGTAGCTCCCATACACATTTCTTTAACTTAACGGACAACATGTATTTTTTTAATGGGAAATGAGGAGAAAAAGAGTGTGGTATTTACGCAGGCCGCCCTAAACCAATTCCGCAAACCCAGGCCTGCTGCCAGCCTGGGGACAATTGCCCCTCTCAGCCTTCAACCCAAGAACGAATTCCTTTTGATGCAGGGCCACCCCGCCCAAATTCTGCAAACCGAGGCCTTCTACGAGCCTGGGGACCGTTTCCCGTCTCCGCCGTCACCCCGAGAACGGGTTCATTGTGACGCACGCGGCCCCGCCCAAGCCTTGAAAACCCAGGTCTGCTACAGACTTTGGGTCACTTGCCCCTCTCCGCCGTCACCCCGAAAGCGGGTTCATTGTGACTCAGGCAGCCCCCGCCCAAACCTTGCAAACCCAGGCCTGTTGCGGTCCCGGTGTTTTTTTCCCCTCTCCGTCGTCACCCCAACAACAGATTCATTGTGACGCACGCTGCCCCGCCCAAACCTTGAAAACCCACGCCTGCTGCGGACCCTGGGTCCGTTCCCCCTCTCCGCCATTACTCCAACAACGGCTTCCTTTTGACGCAGGCCGCTCCAGCCCAAATTCCGCAAACCCAGGCCCGCTGAAAGCCCGGGGACCGTTTCCCCTCTCCACCGTCACCCCGACAATGGGTTCATTGTGAAACAGGCCGCCCCTGACCAAACATTGCAAACCCAGGGCAGATGCGGGCCCGGTGTTTTTGGCCCCTCTCCGCCGTCACCCCGACAACGGCTTCCTTGTGACGCAGCTCGCTCTCGCCCAAATTCTGCAAACCCAGGCCGGCTACGTGCCTGGGGACCGTTGCCCGTCTCCGCCGTCACCCCGACAACGGCTTCCTTGTGACGCAGGCTGCCCCCGCCAAATTCCGCAAACCCAGGCGCGCTGCGAGCCTGGGGATCGTTGTGGCTCTCCGTCGTCACCCCGACTAAGGCTTCCTTGTGATGCAGGCCGCCCCCGACCAAATTCCACAAACCCAGGCCTGCTGCTGGCCGTTGGTCCGTTGCCCCTCTCTGCCGTCACCCCGACAACGGGTTCATTGTGATGCAGGCCACCCCCGCCCAAACCTTGCAAACCCAGGCGTGCTGTGGGTCTGGTGTTTTTTGACCCTTTCTGCCTTCACCCCGACAACGACTTCCCTGTAACACAGGCTGCCCCGGCCCAAATTCAGCAAACCCAGGCCCACTGCGAGCCTGGGGACCGTTGCTCCTCTCCGCCATCACCCCCACAAGAGCTTTATTGTGAGGCGGGCCGCCCCCGCCGAAACCTTACAAACCCAGGCCTGCTATGGCCCCGGGTCCATTGCCCCTCTCCGCCGTGACCGTGACAACAGGTTCATTGTGACGCAGGATGCCCCATCAAAACCTTGCAAACCCAGGCCTGCTGCGGGCCGTTGGTCCGTTGCCCCTCTCCGCCGTCACCCCGATAATGGGTTCATTGTGATGCAGGCCACCCCCGCCCAAACCTTGAAAACCCAGGACTACTGCGGGCCCGGTGGTTTTTGCCCCTCTCCGCCGTCACCCCGACAACGGCTTCCTTTTGACACAGGCCGCCCCCGCCCAAATTCCGCAAACCCAGGCCAGCTGCAAACATGGGGACTGTTGCCCCTCTCCTCCGTCACCCCAACAATGGGTTCATTGTGACGCAGGCCGCTCCCGCCCAAACCTTGCAAACCCAATCCTGCTGTGGACCCTGGGTCCGTTGCCCCTCTCCACCGTCACCCTGACAACAGGTTCATTGTGACGCAGGCCGCCAACAACCAAACCTTCTAAACCCAGGCCTGCTGCGGGCCCGGGGTTCGTTGTCCCTCTCCTCCGTCACCCCAACAACGGGTTCAGTGTAATAGAGGCCGCCCCCATCATAACCTTGCAAACCCAGGCCTGCTACGGGCCCAGGATCCGTTGCCCCTTTCCGCTGTCACCCCGACAACAGATTCATTGTGACGCGGGACGCCCCCGCCCAAAACTTGCAAACCCAGGCCTGCTACGGGCCCGGGGTCCGTAGCACTTTTTCCACCGTAACCCCAACGGCAAGGTCATTGTGTCGCAGGCCGCCCCGCCAGAACCTTGCAAACACAGGCCTGCTGTGAGCCCTGGGTCTGTTGCAAGAGTGTGGTATTGAAGATAGCTCCCACGCGAAAGCAGATGCAAATGTGACACCGTGCTGGCTGATAGACTGCATGGGGACCTACTTACTACTGTAGCTGGGGTCTGCCTTCCAGCTTTCTTGTAGCTCCCATACGCAGTGGTATAACTTAACCGACAACATGTGTTTCTTCCAATCGCAGATGAGGAGAAAAAGAGTGTGGTATTGAAGATAGCTCCCACACGAAAGCAGCTATAAATGTGACACCGTGCTGGCTGATAGGCTGCATGGAGACCTACTTACTACTGTAGCTTGGGTCTGCCTTCCTTCTTTCTTGTAGCTCCCACACGCAGTCATATAACTTAACCCACAATAGGTATATTTGGAATGGTATCTAAGGAGAAAAAGAGTGTGGTATTGAAGATAGCTCCCAAAGGAAATCAGCTGCAAATGTGACACCGTGCTCGCTGATAGACTGCATGGGGACCTACTTACTACTGTAGCTGGGGTCTGCCTTCCTGCTATCTTGTAGCTCCCATACGCATTTCTTTAACTTAACAGACACATGTATTTTTGCAATGGGAGCTAAGGAGAAAAAGAGTGTGGTGTTGAAGATAGCTCCCAAACGAAAGCAGCTGCAAATGTGACACCATGCTGACTGAAAGACTACATGGGGACCTACTTAGTACTGTAGCTGGGGTCTGACTTCCTTCTTTCTTGTAGCTCCCATACGCAGTCATATAACTTAACCCACAATACGTATATTTGGAATGGTATCTAAGGAGAAAAAGAGTGTGGTATTGAAGATAGCTCCCAAAGGAAATCAGCTGCAAACGTGACACCGTGCTCGCTGATAGATTGCAAGGGAACCTACTTACTACTGTATCTGGGGTCTGCCTTCCTGCTTTCTTGTAGCTCCCATACGCATTTCTTTAACTTAACAGACACATGTATTTTTGCAATGGGAGCTAAGGAGAAAAAGAGTGTGGTGTTGAAGATAGCTCCGACACGAAAGCAGCTGCAAATGTGACACCGTGCTGGCTGATAGACTGCATGGGGAGCTACTTACTACTGTAGCTGGGGTCTGCCTTCCTGCTTTCTTGTTGCTGCCATACACAGTGGTGTAACTTAACCCACAACATGTATTTTTTTAAATGGGAGATGACGAGAAAAAGAGTGTGGTATTGCAGATAGCTCCCACACGAAATCAGCTGTAAATGTGACACCGTGCTGGCTAATAGACTGCATGGGGACCTACATACTACTGTATCTGGGGTCTGCCTTCCTGCTGTCTTGTAGCTCCCATACGCAGTGGTGTAACTTAAATCACAGCATGTATTTTTTTCAATGGGGAATGAGGAGAAAAAGAGTGTGTTATTTACACAGGCCGCCCTAAACCAATTCCGCAAACCCAGGCCCGCTGCGAGCCTGGGGACAAATGCCCCTCTCAGCCGTCAACCCGACAACGACTTCCCTGTGACGCAGGCCGGCCCCGCCCAAATTCCGAAAACCTAGGCCTGCTACAGACATTGATTCCCTTGTCCATCTCCGCTGTCACCCCAAAAGCGGGTTCATTGTGACTCAGGCAGCACCCGCACAAACCTTGCATACCCAGGCCTTCTGCGGTCCCGGTGTTTTTTTCCCCTCTCCGTCGTCACCCCAACAACAGGTTCATTGTGACGCACGCTGCCCCGCCCAAACCTTGCAAACCCACGCCTGCTGCGGGCCCTGCCTCCGTTCCCCCTCTCCGCCATCACTCCAACAACGGCTTCCTTTTGACGCAGGCCGCTCTTGCCCAAATTCCGCAAACCCAGGCCCGCTGCAAGCCCGGGGACCGTTTCCCCTCTCCACCGTCACCCCGACAACGGGTTCATTGTGAAACAGGCCGCCCCTGACCAAACATTGCAAACCCAGGGCAGATGTGGGCCCGGTGTTTTTGGCCCCTCTCCGCCGTCACCCCGACAACGGCTTCCTTGTGACGCAGCTCGCTCTCGTCCAAATTCTGCAAACCCAGGCCCGCTGCGAGCCTGGGGATCGTTGCCCCTCTCCGCCGTCACCCCGACAAAGGCTTCCTTGTGACGCAGGCCGCCCCCGCCCAAATTCCACAAACCCAGGCCTGCTGCGGGCCCGATGTTTTTTGCCCCTCTCCACCGTCACCCCGACAAAGAGTTCCCTGTGACGCAGGCCACCCCCACCAAAATTCTGCAAACCCAGGCCCGCTACGAGTCTGAGGACCGTTGCCACTCTCCGCCATCACCCCGACAACAGCTTCATTGTGACGCAGACCGCCCCGCCCAAAACTTGCAAACCCAGGCCTGCAAACGGTCCGGTGTCCGTTGCCCCTCTCTGCCGTTACTTCAACAACAGGTTCATTGTGACGCAGGCCGTCCCCGTCCACAACTTGCAAACCCAGGTCTGCTAATGGCACAGGGTCCGTTATCCCTCTCTGCCATCAACTCGACAACAGGTTCATTGTGACGCAGGCCACCTCCGCCCAAAACTTGCAAACCCAGGCCGGCTGGGGGCCTTGGGTCCGTTGCCTCTCTCCGCCGTCACCCGACAACGGGTTCCTTGTGACGCAAGCCGCCCCCGCCCAAATTCTGCAAACCGAGGCATACTGCGAGCCTGGGGATCGTTGCCCCTCTTCGCCGTCATCCCGACAACGCGTTTATTGTATTTTTGCAAAGGGATCTAAGGAGAAAAAGAGTGTGGTATTGAAGATAGCTCCGACACGAAAACAGCTGCAAATGTGACACCGTGCTGACCGATAGACTGCATGGGGACCTACTTACTACTGTAGCTGGGGTCTGCCTTCCAGCTTTCTTGTAGCTCCCATACGCAGTGGTGTAACTTAACCGACAACATGTATTTCTTTCAATGGGAGCTGAGGAGAAAAAATCTGTGGTATTGAAGATAGCTGCCACACGAAAGCAGCTGCAAATGTGACACCGTGCTGGCTGATAGACTGCATGGTGAGCTACTTACTACTGTAGCTGGGGTCTGCCTTCCTGCTTTCTTGTTGCTGCCATACACAGTGCTGTAACTTAACCCACAACATGTATTTTTTTAAATGGGAGATGACGAGAAAAAGAGTGTGGTATTGAAGATAGCTCCCACACGAAATCAGCTGTAAATGTGACACCTGCTGGCTGATAGACTGCATGGGGACCTACTTACTACTGTTGCTGGGATCTACCTTCCTGCTTTCTTGTACCTCCCATACGCAGTGGTATATTTAAGCGATAACATGTATTTTTTGAATGGGAAATGAGGAGAAAAGGAGTGTGGTATTGAAGATAGCTACCACACGAAAGCAGCTAAAATGTGACACCGTGCTGGCTGGTAGAGTGCATGGGGACCTACTTACTACTGTAGCTGGGGTCTTCCTTCCTGCTTTTTTGTAGCTCCCATACGCAGTGGTGTAACTCAACAGACAACATGTGTTTTTTTCTAATTGCAGATGAGGAGACAAAATCTGTGGTATTGAAGATAGCTCCAACACGAAAGCAGCTGCAAATGTGACACCGTGCTGGCTGATAGACTGCATGGGGACCTACTTACTACTGTAGCTTGGGTTTACCTTCCTGCTTTCTTGTACCTCCCATACGTAGTGGTGTAAGTTAACCCAGAACATGTATTTTTTTCAATGGGAGATGAGGAGCAAAAGAGTATGGGATGGAAGATAGCTCCCACACAAAAGCAGCTGCAAATGTGTCACCGTGCTGGCTGATAGACTGCATGGGGACCTACTTACTACTGTAGCTGAGGTCTGCCTTTCTGCTTTCTTGTACCTCCCATACACAGTGATGTAACTTAACCGACAACATGTATTTTTTTGAATGGGAGCTGAGGAGAAAAACTCTGTGATATTGAAGATAGCTCCGACACGAAAGCAGCTGCAAATGTGACACCGTGCTGGCTGATAGACTGCATGGGGACCTACTTACTATTGTAGCTGGGGTCTGCCTTCCTGCTTTCTTGTAGCTCTCATACGCAGTACTATACCTTATTCGACATCATGTATTTTTGCAATGGTATCTAAGGAGAAGAAGAGTATGGTATTGAAGATAGCTCCCACACGAAAGCAGCTGCAAATGTGACACCGTGCTGGCTGATAGACTGCATGGGGACTTACTTACTACTGTAGCTGGAATCTGCCTTCCTGCTTTCTTGTAGCTCCCATACGCAGTGGTATAAGATAACACACAACAGGTACTTTTGTAATGGGATCTAAGGAGAAAAAGAGTGTGGTATTGAAGATAGCTCTCACACGGAAGCTGCTACAAATGTGACACCGTGCTGACTGATAGACTGCATGGGGACCTATTTACTACTTTACCTGGGGTCTGCCTTCCTGCTTTCTTGTAGCTCCCATACGCATTTCTTTAACTTAACAGACACATGTATTTTTGCAAAGGCATCTAAGGAGAAAAACGTTTGGTATTGAAGATAGCTCCCACATGGAAGCAGCTGCAAATGTGACACTGTGCTGGCTGATAGACTGCATGGGGACCTACTTACTACTGAAGCTGGGGTCTGCCTTCCTGCTTTCTTGTACCTCCCATACGCACTGGTATAACTTAACCGACAACATCTGTTTTTTAAATGGGAGATGAGGAGAAAAAGAGTGTGGTATTGAAGATAGCTCCCACACGAAAGCAGCTGCAAATGTGACACCGTGTTGGCTGATAGACTGCATGGGGACCTACTTACTACTGTAGCTGGGGTCTTCCTTCCTGCTTTCTTGTAGGTCCGATATGCAGTGGTGTAACTTAACCTGCAACATGTATTTTTTTCAATGGGAGCTGAGGAGAAAAAATCTGTGGTATTGAAGATAGCTCCCACAGGAAAGCAGCTGCAAATGTGACACCGGTCTGGCTGATAGACTGCATGGGGACATACTTACTACTGTAGCTGGGGTCTGCCTTCCTGCTTTCTTGTAGCTCCCATACGCAGTGGTGTAACTTAACCCACAACATTTATTTTTGCAATGGGATCTAAGGAGAAAAAGAGTGTGGTATTAAAGATAACTCCCACACGAAAGCAGCTGCAAATGTGATACCGTGCTGGCTGATAGACTGCATGGGGACCTACTTAATACTGTAGCTGGGGTCTGCCTTCCTGCTTTCTTGTAGCTCCCATACGCAGTGGTGTAACTTAACCAACAACATGTATTTGTTTCAATGGGACCGGAGGAGAAAAAAATCTGTGGTATTGAAGATAGCTCCGACACGAAAGCAGCTGCAATTGTGATAAAGTGCTGGCTGATAGACTGCATGGGGACCTACTTAGTACTGTAGCTGGGGTCTGCCTTCCTGCTTTCTTGTAGCTCTCATACGTTGTAGTATAACTTAAGTGACGACATATAATTTTTTCAATGGGAGATGAAAAGAAAAAGAGTGTGGTATTGAACACAGCTCCCACACAAAAGCAGCTGCAAATGTGACACCGTGCTGGCTGATAGACTGCATGGGGACCTACTTACTACTGTAGCTGGGGTCTGCCTTCCTGCTTTCTTGTAGCTCCCATACTCAGTGGTATAACTTAACCGACAACATGTATTTTTTTCAATGGAAGATGAAGAGAAAAAGAGTGTGGGATTGAAGATAGCTCCGACACGAAAGCAGCTGCAAATGTGACACCGTGCTGGCTGATAGACTGCATGGGAACGTACTTACTACTGTAGCTAGGGTCTGCTTTCCTGCTTTCTTGTAGCTCCCATACACAGTGGTATAAGTTAACCCACAACATGTATTTTTCAAATGAGATCTAAGGAGAAAAAGAGTGTGCTGTTGAAGATAGCTCCCATACGAAAGCAGCTGCAAATGTGACACCGTGCTGGCTGATAGACTGCATGGGGACCTACTTACTACTGTAGCTGGTGTCTGCCTTCCTGCTTTCTTGTAGCTCCCATACGCAGTGGTACAACTTAACCGACCACATGTATTTTTTTCAATGGGAGATGAAAAGAAAAAGAGTGTCGCATTGAAGATAGCTCCCACACGAAAACAGCTGCAAATGTGACACCGTGCTGGCTGATAGACTGTCTGGGGACCTACTTACTACTGTAGCTGATGTTAGACTTCCTGCTTTCTTGTAGCTCCCATACGCATTGGTATAACTTAATCGACAACATGTATTTTTTTCAATGGGAGATTAAAAGAAAAAGAGTGTGGTATTGAAGATAGCTCCGACACGAAAGCAGCTGCAAATGTGACACCGTGCTGGCTGATAGACTGCATGGGGACCTACTTACTACTGTAGCTGGGGTCTGCCTTCCTGCTTTCTTGTAGCTCCCATACTCAGTGGTATAACTGAACAAACAACATGTATTTTTTTCAATGGGAGATGAAAAGAAAAAGAGTGTGGTATTGAAGATAGCTCCCACACGAAAGCAGCTGCAAATGTGACCCCGTGCTGGCTGATATACTGCCTAGGGACCTACTTGCTACTGTAGCTGGGATCTGCCTTCCTGCTTTCTTGTAGCTCCCATACGCATTTCTGTAACTTTACAGACACATGTATTTTTGCAATGGGATATAAGGAGAAAAAGAGTGTGGGATTGAAGATAGCTCCCACACGAAAGCAGCTGCAAATGTGACACAGTGCTGGCTGATAGACTGCATGGGGACCTACTTACTACTGTAGCTGGGGTCTGCCTTCCTGCTTTCTTGTAGCTCCCATACTCAGCGGTATACCTTAAAAGACACGAATTTTTTCAATGAGTTCTCAGGAGAAACAGTGTGGTATTGAAGATAGCTCCCACACGGAAGCAGCTGCAAATGTGACACCGTGCTGGGTGATAGACTGCATGGGGACCTACCTACTACTGGAGCTGGGGTCTGCCTTCCTGCTTTCTTGTAGGTCGATATGCAGTGGTGTAACTTAACCGACAACATGTATTTTTTTCAATGGGAGATGACGAGAAAAAGAGTGTGGTATTTACGCAGGCTGCCCTAAACCAATTCCGCAAACCCAGGCCCGCTGCGAGACTGGGAACCGTTGCCCCTCTCCTCTGTCACCCCGACAACGGGTTCATTGTAACACAGGCCGTCCCCGCCCAAACCTTGCAAACCCAGGCCTGCTGCGGGCCTTGGGTCTGTTGCCCCTATCCACCGTCACCCCGACAACGGGTTCATTGTGACACATTCCGCCCTTGATCAAATCTTTGAAACCCAGGCCTGCTGCGGGCCCGATGTTTTTTGCCCCTCTCCACCGTCACCCCGACAACGAGTTCCCTGTGACGCAGGTCACCCCCACCCAAATTCTACAAACCCAGGCCCGCTACGAGTCTGAGGACCTTTGCCCCTCTCCACCGTCACCCCGACAACAGCTTCATTGTGATGCAGACCGCCCTGCCCAAAACTTGCAAACCCAGGCCTGAAACCGGCCCGGGGTCCATTGCCCCTCTCCGCCGTTACCTAAACAACATGTTCATTGTGACGCAGGGCGCCCCCTTCCAGACCTTGTAAACCCAGGTCTGCTACTGGCACAGTGTCCGTTACCCCTCTCCGCCATCACCCCGACAACGTGTTCATAGTGACACAGGCCGCCCCGGCCCAAACCTTGCAAACCCAGGCCGGCTGCGGGCCTTGGGTCTGTTGCCTCTCTCCGCCGTCACCCCGACCACGGCTTTCTTGTGACACAGGCCGCCCCCGCCCAAATTCCACAAACCCAGGCCTGCTGCTGGCCGTTGGTCCGTTGCCCCTCTCCGCCGTCAACCTGACAACGGGTTCATTGTGATGAAGGCCACCCCCACAATAGCCTTGCAAACCCAGGCCTGCTGTGGGCCCGGTGTTTTTTGCTCCTCTCTGCCATCACCCTGACAACGACTTCCCTGTGACGCAGGCTGCTCCTGCCCAAATTCCACAAACCCAGGCCCGCTAAGAGCCTGGGGACTGTTGCCACCCTCCGCCATCACCCCCACAACAGCTTCATTGTGAGGCGGGCCGCCCCTGCCCAAACCTTACAAACCCAGGCCTGCTACGGCCCCAGGTCTGTTTCCCCTCTCCGCCGTGACCCTGACAACAGGTTCATTGTGACGCAGGATGCCCCATCCAAACCTTGCAAACCCAGGCCTGCAACCGGCCCAGGGTCCGTTGCCCCTCTCCGCCGTCACCCCGATAACGGGTTCATTGTGATGCAGGCCACCCCCGCCCAAACCTTGAAAACCCAGGACTACTGCGGGCCCGGTGTTTTTTGTCCCTCTCCGCCATTACTCCGACAACGACTTCCCTGTGACGCAGGCCGCCCCGGCCAAAATTCCGCAAACCCAGGCCTGCTGCGAGCCTGGTGATCATTGCCCCTCTCCTCTGTCACCCCGACAACGGGTTCATTGTAACACAGGCTGCCCCCGCCCAAATGCCGCAAACCCAGGCCAGCTGCAAACATGGGGACTGTTGCCCCTCTCCTCCGTCACCCCAACAACGGGTTCATTGTGACGCAGGCCGCTCCCGCCCCAACCTTGCAAACCCAGGCCTGCTGTGGGCCCTGGGTCCGTTGCCCCTCTCCACCGTCACCCCGATAACGGGTTCATTGTGACGCAGGCCGCCAACAACCAAACCTTCCAAACCCAGGCCTGATGCGGGCCCGGGGTTCGTTGCCCCTCTCTTCCGTCACCCCAACAACGGGTTCATTGTAATAGAGGCCGCCCCCGTCATAACCTTGCAAACCGAGGCCTGCTACGGGCCCAGGATCCGTTGCCCCTTTCCACTGTCACCCCGACAACAGATTCATTGTGACGCGGGACACCCCCGCCCAAAACTTGCAAACCCAGGCCTGCTGTGGGCCCTGGGTCCGTTGTCCCTTTCCGACGTCACCCCGACAGTGGGTTCATTGTGACGCAGGTCACCCCGCCCAAACCTTGCAAACCCAGGCCTGCTGTGGGCCCGGTGTGTTTTGCCCCTCTCCGCCGTCACCCTGACAACAACTTCCCTGTGACGCAGGCTCCCCCTGCCCAAATTCCGCAAACCCAGGCCTGCTGCGAGCCTGGGGACCGTTACTCCTCTCCGCTGTCACCACAAAAACGGGTACATTGTGACAGAGGCCGCCCCTGACCAAACTTTGAAAACCCAGGCCTACTGCGGGTCCGGTGTTTTTTGCCCCTCTCTGCCATCGCCCCGACAACGACTTCCCTGTGACGCAGGCTGCCCCTGCCCAAATTCCGCAAACCCAGACCTGCTACAGGCCTGGGGACCTTTACCCTTCTCCACCGTAACCCCCACAACAGGTTCATTGTGACGCAGGACGCCAACAACCAAATCTTCTAAAACCAGGACTGCTGCGGGCCCGGGGTCCGTTGTCCCTCTCCTCCGTCACCCCAACAACGGGTTCATTGTGACGAAGACCGCCCCCACCCAAATTCCACAAACCCACGGCTGCTACGGGCCCTGGGTCCGTTGCCCCTCTCCGGGTCACCCTGACAACAGGTTCATTGTAACGCAGGCCGCCCCGCCTAAACCTTGTAAACCCAGGCCTGCTACGGGCCCGGGGTCCGTTGCACCTCTCCGCCGTCACCCCGACAACGGCTTCATTGTGACGCAGGCTGCCCCCGCCCAAATTCCGCTAACCCAGGCCTGCTACGGGCCCTGGATCTGTTGCCTCTCTCCGCCGTCACCCCGACAACGACTTACCTGTGACGCAGGCCGCCCCCGCCCAAATTCCCATAACCCAGGACTGCTACGGGACCGGGGTCAATTGCATCTCTCCGCTGTCACCCCGACAACAGGGTCCTTGTGACGCGAGCCTCCCCTACCCAAACCTTGCAAACCCACGTCTCTTGCGGACCCTGGGTCCGTTGCCCCTCTCCGCCGTTAACCCGACAACGGCTTCCTTGTGTCGCAGGCTGCCCCCATCCAACTTCAGCAAACCCTGGCCTGCTGCGGGCCGGGGTTTTTTGCCCCTGTCCGCCGTCGCTCTGAGAACAGCTTCATTGTGATGCTGGCCGCCCCCGCCCAAATCTTGCAAACCCAGCCCTGCTCCGGGCCCTGGGTCCGTTGCCCCACTTCTCCGTCACCCCGACAACGGCTTCATTGTGACGCAGAGCGCCCCTGCCCAAACTTTGCAAACCCAGGCCTGCTGTGGGCCTGGGTTTTTTTGTCCCTCTCCGCCGTCACCGCGACAACGGGCTTAATTGTGACGCAGGCCGCTCCCGACAAAAACCTTGCAAACCCAGGCCTGCTGCGGGCCGGGGGTGCGTTGCACCTCTCCGCCGTCACCCCGACAACGGCTTCATTGTGACGCAGGCTGCCCCCGCCCAAATTCCGCTAACCCAGGCCTGCTAAAGGGCCTGGGGTCTGTTGCACCCCTCCTCCGTCACCCCGAGAACGGCTTACTTGTGATGCAGGCCGCCCCCTAAAAAACCTTGCAAACCCAGGCCTGCTACGGGCCCGGGGTCCGTTGCACCTCTCCACCGTCACCCCGACAACGGGTTCTTTGTGACGAAGACCGCCCCCACCCAAATTCCACAAACCCACGGCTGCTACGGGCCCTGGGTCCGTTGCCCCTCTCCGGGTCACCCTGACAACAGGTTCATTGTAACGCAGGCCGCCCCGCCTAAACCTTGTAAACCCAGGCCTGCTACGGGCCCGGGGTCCGTTGCACCTCTCCGCCGTCACCCCGACAACGGCTTCATTGTGACGCAGGCTGCCCCCGCCCAAATTCCGCTAACCCAGGCCTGCTACGGGCCCTGGATCTGTTGCCTCTCTCCGCCGTCACCCCGACAACGACTTACCTGTGACGCAGGCCGCCCCCGCCCAAATTCCCATAACCCAGGACTGCTACGGGACCGGGGTCAATTGCATCTCTCCGCTGTCACCCCGACAACAGGGTCCTTGTGACGCGAGCCTCCCCTACCCAAACCTTGCAAACCCACGTCTCTTGCGGACCCTGGGTCCGTTGCCCCTCTCCGCCGTTAACCCGACAACGGCTTCCTTGTGTCGCAGGCTGCCCCCATCCAACTTCAGCAAACCCTGGCCTGCTGCGGGCCGGGGTTTTTTGCCCCTGTCCGCCGTCGCTCTGAGAACAGCTTCATTGTGATGCTGGCCGCCCCCGCCCAAATCTTGCAAACCCAGCCCTGCTCCGGGCCCTGGGTCCGTTGCCCCACTTCTCCGTCACCCCAACAGCGGCTTCCTTGTGACGCAGGCCGCCCCTGGCAAAATTCCGCAAATTCAGGCTCGCTACAGGCCTGGGGACCTTTACCCCTCTACACCGTAACCCCAACAAAAGGTTCACTGTGACACAGGCCCCCCCCACCCATACCTTGCAAACCCACGCCTGCTGCGGGCCCTGGGTCCGTTGCCCCTCTCCTCCGTCACTCCGACAACGGGTTCTTTGTGACGCAGGCCGCCCCCGCCCAAATTCGGCTAACCCAGGCCTGCTACGGGCCCGGGGTCAGTTGCACATCTCCTCCGTCACCGCGACAACAGCTTCCTTGTGACGCAGGTCGCCCCCACCCAAATTCCCAAAACTTAGGACTGCTACGGGCCCGGGGTCAATTGCACCTCTCCACTGTCACCCCGAAAATGGATTCATTGTGACACAGGCCGCCCCCGCCCAAGCCTTGCAAACCGAGGCCTGCTGCGGGCCCTGGGTCCGGTGCCCCTCTCCGCCGTCACCCCGACAACGGCTTCCTTGTAACGCAGGTCGCCCCCACCAAAATTCCGCACACCCAGGACTGATAGAGGCCAGGGGTTTTTTGCCCCTCTCCTCCGTCACCCCAACAACGGGTTCATTGTAACACAGGCCACCCCCGCCATTGCCTTGCAAACCCAGGCTGTTGCAGGCCTGGGGTTTTTTGCCCCTCTCCGTCGTAACCCCGAGAACGGGTTCATTGTGACTCACGCCAACCGCGCCCAAACCTTGCAAACCCAGGCCTACTGCGGGCCCTGGGTCCGTTCCCCCTCTCCGCTGTCAGCCCGACAAGAGCTTCTTTTTGACCTAGGCCACCCCGACCAAATTCCGCAAACCCAGGCCTGCTACGGGCCCGGGGTCCGTTGCACCTTTCCACCGTAACCCAAACGGCAAGTTCATTGTGACGCAGGCCGCCCCGCCAGAACCTTGCAAACCCAGGCCTACTGCGGGCCCTGGGTCTGTTGCAAGAGTGTGGTATTGAAGATAGATCCCACACGAAAGTAGCTGCAAATGTGACACCGTGTTGGCTGATAGACTGCATGGGGACCTACTTACTACTGTAGCTGGGGTCTGCCTTCCTGCTTTCTTGTAGCTCCTATACGCAGTGGTATACGTTAACCCACAACATGTATTTTTTCAAAGGGATCTAAGGAGAAAAAGAGTGTGGTATTGAAGATAGCTCCCACACGAAAGCAGCTGCAAATGTGACACCGTGCTGGCTGATAGACTGCATGGGGACCTACTTACTACTGTAGCTGGGGTCTGCCTTCCTGCTTTCTTGTAGCTCCCATACACAGTGGTGTAACTTAACCCACAACTTGAATTTTTTTCAATGGGTGATGAGGAGAAAAACTCTGTGGTATTGAAGATAGCTCCCACACGAAAGCAGCTGCAAATGTGACACTGTGCTGGCTGATAGACTGCATGGGGACCTACTTACTACTGTAGCTGGGGTCTGCCTTCCTGCTTTCTTGTAGCTGCCATACACAGTGGTGTAACTTAACCCACAACTTGTATTTTTTTCAATGGGTGATGAGGAGAAAAACTCTGTGGTATTGAAGATAGCTCCCACACGAAAGCAGCTGCAAATGTGACACCGTGCTGGCTGATAGACTGCATGGGGATCTACTTACTACTGTAGCTGGGGTCTGATTTCCTGCTTTCTTGTAGCTCTCATACGCAGTGGTGTAACTTAACTGACAACATGTGTTTGTTTCAATGGGAGCTGAAGGGAAAAAACATGTGGTATTGAGGATAGCTACGACATGAAAGCAGCTGCAAATGTGACACCGTGCTGGCTGATAGACTGCATGGGGACCTAAGTACTACTGTAGCTGGGGTCTGCCTTCCTGCTTTCTTGTAGCTGCCATACGCAGTGGTGTAACTTAACCCACAACATGTATTTTTTTCAATGGGAGATGAGGAGAAAAAGAGTGTGTTATTTACACAGGCCGTCTTAAACCAATTCCGCAAATCCAGGCCCACTGCCAGCCTGGATACAATTGCCCCTCTCAGCCGTCAACTCGACAACGACTTCCATGTGACGCAGGCCCACCCCGCACAAATTCCGCAAACCCAGGCCTGCTACGGAGATTGGATCCCTTGCCCCTCTCTGCCGTCACCCCGAAAGCGGGTTCATTGTGAGTGAGGCAGGTCCCGCACAAACCTTGCAAACACAGGCCTGCTGCGGTCCCGGTGTTTTTTTCCCCTCTCCGTCATCACCCCAACAACAGTTTCATTGTGACGCACGCTGCCCCGCCCAAACCTTGCAAACCCAAGCCTGCTTCGGGCCCTGGGTCCGTTCCTCCTCTCCGCCATCACTTCAACAACGGCTTCCTTTTGATGCAGGCACTCCCGCCCAAATTCCGCAAACCCAGGCCCGCTGCAAGCCCGGCGACCGTTTCCCCTCTCCACCGTTACCCCGACAACGGGTTCATTGTGAAACAGGCCTCCCCTGACCAAACATTGCAAACCCAGGGCAGATGCGGGCCTTTGGGCCTGTTGCCCCTCTCCGCCGTCACCTCGACAACGGCTTCATTGTAATGCAGACCGCCCCCGCCCAAACTTTGCAAAGCCAGGCCTGCTGCGGGCCTGGGGTTTTTTGCCCCTCTCCGCCGACACCTCGACAACGGGTTAATTGTGACGCAGGCTGCCAACAACCAAACCTTGCAAAACCAGGCCTGCTGCGGGCCTGGGGTGCGTTGCCTCCCTCCGCCGTCACCCCGACAACGGCTTCCTTTTGACGCAGGCCGCCTCGCCCAAATTCCGCTAACCCAGGCCTGCTACAGGCCCGGGGTCCGTTGCACCTCTCCTCCGTCACCCCGAGAACGGCTTCTTTGTGACGCAGGCCGCCCCCCAAAAAAACCTTGCAAACCCAGGGCTGCTACGGGCCCGGGGTCCGTTGCACCTCTCCACCGTCACCCCGACAACGGGTTCTTTGTGACGAAGGTCGCCCCCACCCAAATTCCACAAACCCACGGCTGCTACGGGCCCTGGGTCCGTTGCCTCTCTCCGCCGTCACCCCGACAACGACTTCCCTGTGACGCAGGCCGCCCCCGCCCAAATTCCCAAAATGCAGGACTACTACGCGCCTGGGGTCAATTGCATCTCTCCGCTGTCACCCCGACAACAGGTTCCTTGTGACGCGAGCCACCCCTACCCAAACCTTGCAAACCCAGGTCTGTTACGGGTCTTGGGTCCGTTGTCTCTCTCCGCCGTTACCCCAACAACGGCTTCCTTGTGTCGCAGGCTGCCCCCACCCAAATTCCGCAAACCCAGGCCCGCTGCAATCCCAGGGACCGTTTCACCTCTCCACCGTCACCCTGACAACGGGTTCATTGTGAAACAGGCCGCCTCTGACCAAATATTGCAAACCCAGGGCAGATGCGGGCCCGGTGTTTTTGGCCCCTCTCCGCCGTCACCCTGACAACGGCTTCCATGTGACGCAGCTCGCTCTCGCCCAAATTCTGCAAACCCAAACCCGCTGCGAGCCTGGGGACCCTTGCCCGTCTCTGTCGTCACCCTGACAAAGGCTTCCTTGTGACGCAGGCCGCCCCCGCCCAAATTCCACCACCCAGGCCTGCTGCAGGCCCTTGGTCCGTTGCCCCTCTCTGCAGTCACCCCGACAACGGGTTCAATGTGATGCAGGCCACCCCTGCCCAAACCTTGCAATCCCAGGCCTGCTGTGGGCGCGGTGTTTTCTGCCCCTTTCTGCCTTCACCCTGACAATGACTTCCTTGTGACCCAGGTCGCCCCCGCCCAAATTCCACAATCCCAGGCCTGCTGTGAAACTGGGAACCCTTGCCCCTCTCCTCTGTCACCTCGACAACGGGTTCATTGTAACACAGGCCATCCCCGCCCAAAACTTGCAAACCCAGGCCTGCTGCAGGCCTTGCGTCTGTTGCCCCTCTCCGCTGTCACCCCAACAATGGGTTTATTGTGACACATTCCGCCCTTGAACAAACCTTTAAAACCCAGGCCTGCTGAGGGCCCGATGTTTTTTGCCCCTCTCCGCCGTCACCCCGACAACGAGTTCCCTGTGACGCAGGCCGCCCCCACCCAAATTCTGCAAACCCAGGCCCGCTAAGAGTCTGAGGACTGTTGCCCCTCTCCGCCATCAACCCCACAACAGGTTCATTGTGAGGTGGGCTGCCCCCGCCCAAACCTTGCAAACGGAGGCCTGCTACGGCCCCGGGTCCGTTGCCCCTCTCCGCCGTGACTCTGAAAACAGGTTCATTGTGACGAAGTTTGCCCCTGCCTAAACCTTGCAAACCCAGGCCTGCTGGGGGTCCTGGGTCCGTTGCCACTCTCCGCCGTCACCCCGACAACAGCTTCATTCTGACGCAGGCCGCCCTCGTCCAAATTCCGCAATCCCAGGCCTGCTACGGGCCCGGGGTCCGTTGCACATCTCCTCCGTCACCGCGACATCACTTGCCTTGTGACGCAGGCCGCCCCCACCCAAATTCCAAAAAACCCAGGACTGCTACGGGCCCGGGGTCAATTGCACCTCTCCGCTGTAACCCCGACAATGGATTCATTGTGACACAGGCCGCCCCCGCCCAAGCCTTGCAAACCGAGACCGGCTGCAGGCCCTGGGTCCGGTGCCCCTCTCCGCCGTCACCCTGACAATGGGTTCACTGTGACGCACGCCACCCCCGCCAAAACGTTGCAAACCCAGGCCTACTGCCAGCCCTGGGTCCGTTCCGCCTCTACGCTGTCACCCCGACAAGAGCTTCTTTTTAACGTAGGTCACCCCGCCCAAATTCCGCAAATCCAGGCCTGCTACGGACCCGGGGTCCGTTGCACCTTTCCACCGTAACCCCAAGGGCAAGTTCCTTGTGACGCAGGCCGCCCCGCCAGAGCCTTGCAAACCTAGGCCTGCTGCGGGCCCTGGGTCCATTGCAAGAGTGTGGTATTGAAGATAGCTCCCACACGAAAGCAGCTGCAAATGTGACACCGTGCTGGCTGATAGACTGCATGGGGACCTACTTACTACTGTAGCTGGGGTCTGCCTTCCTGCTTTCTTTTAGCTCCCATACATAGTGGTGTAACTTAACCCACAACATGTATTTTTGCAATGGGATCTAAGGAGAAAAAGAGTGTCGTATTGAAGATAGCTCCCACACGAAAGCAGCTGCAAATGTGATATCGTGCTGGCTGATAGACTGCATGCGGACCTAGTTAATACTGTAGCTGGGGTCTGCCTTCCTGCTTTCTTGTAGCTCCCATACTCAGTGGTATAACTTAACAGACACATGTATTTTTTCAATGGGAGCAAAAGGGAAAAAATATGGTATTTAAAATTGCTCCCACACAAAAGCAGCTGCAAATGTGAAACCGTGCTGGCTGATAGACTGCATGGGGACCTACCTACTACTGTAGCTGGGGTCTGCCTTCCTTCTTTTCTTGTAGCTCCCATACTCAGTGGTATAACTTAACAGACGCATGAATTTTTTCAATGGGAGCTGAGGAGAAAAAGTGTGGTATTGAAGATAGCTCCCGCAGGAAAGCAGCTGCAAATGTGACACCGTGCTGGCTGATAGACTGCATGGGGACCTACTTACTACTGTAGCTGTGGTCTGCCTTCCTGCTTTCTTGTACCTCCTATACGCAGTGGTATAAATTAACCTACAACATGTATTTTTGCAATGGTATCTTAGGAGAAAAAGAGTGTGGTATTGAAGATAGCTCCCACACGAAAGCAGCTGCAAATGTGACACCGTGCTGGCTGATAGACTGCATGGGGACCTACTTACTACTGTGGCTGGGGTCTGCCCTCCTGCTTTCTTGTAGCTGCCATACACAGTGGTGTAACTTAACCCACAACATGTATATTTTTCAATGGGAGATGAGGAGAAAAAGAGTGTGTTATTTACACAGGCCGTCTTAAACCAATTCCACAAATCCAGGCCCACTGCCAGCCTGGATACAATTGCTCCTCTCAGCCGTCAACCCGACAACTACTGACACAGGCCGACCCCGCCCAAATTCCGCAAACCCAGGCCGTCTACTAGCTTGGGGACCATTTCCCCTCTCCGCCGTCACCCCGAGAACGGGTTCATTGTGAAGCAGGCCGCCCCTGACCAAACCTTGCAAACCCAGGGAAGATGCGGGCTTGGTGTTTTTGGCCCCTCTCCGCCGTCACCCCGACAACGGCTTTCTTGTGACGCAGCTCGCTCTCGCCCAAATCTTGCAAACCCAGGCCCGCTGCGAGCCTGGGGACCGTTGCGCCTCTCCGCCGTCACCCCGACAATGGCTTCCTTGTAACGCAGGCCACCCTTGCCAAATTCCGCAAACCCAGACCCGCTGGGAGCCTGGGGATCGTTGCGCCTCTCCGTCGTCACCCCGACAAAGGCTTCCTTGTGACGCAGGCCGCCCCCGCCCTAATTCCGCAAACCCAGGCCTGCTGCGGGCCCGGGGTTTTTTTCCCCTCTCCGTCATCACCCCAAGAACAGGTTCATTGTGACGCAGACCGCCCCCGCCAAAACCTTGTAAACCCAGGCCTACTGCGGGTCCTGAGTCCGTTGCCCATTTCTGCCGTTACCTCGACAACAGCTTCATTCTGACGCAGGCCGCCCCCAGCCAAATTCCGCAAACCCAGGCCTGCTGCGGGCCCGGGGTTTTTTGCCCCTCTATGCCGTCGCTCTGAGAACGGCTTCATTGTGATGCTGGCCGCCCTCACCCAAATCTTGCAAACCCAGTCCTGCTGCGGGCCTTGGGTCCGTTGCCCATCTTCTTCGTCACCCCAACAGCGGCTTCCTTGTGACGCAGGCCGCCCCTGGCAAAATTCCGCAAATTCAGGCTCGCTACAGGCCTGGGGACCTTTATCCCTCTCCACCGTAACCCCGACAAAAGGTTCATTGTGACGCAGGCCCCCCCTGCCCATACCTTGTAAACCCACGCCTGCTGCGGGCCCTGGGTCTGTTGCCCCTCTCCTCCGTCACTCCGACAACGGCTTCCTGGTGACGCGGGCCTCCCCAGCCCAAATTCGGCTAACCCAGGCCTGCTACGGGCCCGGGGTCCGTTGCACATCTCCACCGTCACCGCGACAACAGCCTCCTTGTAACGCAGGCCGCCCCCGACCAAATTTCCAAAACCAGGAACTGCTACGGGCCCGTGGTCAATTGCACCTCTCCGCTGTCACCCCGACAATGGATTCATTGTTACACAGGCCGCCCCCACCCAAGTGTTGCAAACCGAGACCTACTACGGGCCCTGGGTCCAGTGACCCTCTACGCCGTCACCCCGACAACGGATTCCTTGTGACGCAGGCCACCCCCACCAAAATTCCGCAAACCCAGGACTGCTACCGGCCCGGGGTTTATTGCCCCTCTCCTCCGTCACCCCAACAACGGGTTCATTGTAAAACAGGCCGCCAACGCCATAGCCTTGAAAACCCAGGCTGTTACAGGTCCGGGATTTTTTGCCCCTCTGCGTCGTCCCATACGAAGTACTATAACTTAAGGGAAACATGTATTTTTTTCAATGGGAGCTGAGGAGAAAAAATCTGTGGTATTGAAGATAGCTCCGACACGAAAGCAGCTGCAAATGTGACACCGTGCTGGCTGATAGACTGCATGGGGACCTACTTACTACTGTAGCTGGGGTCTGCCTTCCTGCTTTCTTGTACCTCCCATACGCAGTGGTGTAATTTAACCCACAACATGTATTTTTTTCAATGGGAGATGAGGAGCAAAAGAGTATGGGACTGAAGATAGCTCCCACACAAAAGCAGCTGCAAATGTGACACCGTGCTGGGTCATTTGCTGCATGGGGACCTACTTACTACTGTAGCTGGAGTCTGCCTTCCTGCTTTCTTGTAGCTCCCATACACAGTGGTGTAACTTCAGCGATAACATGTATTTTTTCAATGGGAAATGAGGAGAAAAAATCTGTGGTATTGAAGATAGCTCCGAAACGAAAGCAGCTGGAAATGTGACACCGTGCTGGCTGATAGAATGCATGGGGACCTACTTACTACTGTAGCTGGGGTCTGCCTTCCTGCTTTCTTGTAGCTCCCATACACAGTGATGTAACTTAACCCACAACATTTATTTTTGCAATGGGATCTAAGGAGAAAAAGAGTGTGGTATGGAAGATAGCTCCCACACGCAAGCAGCTGCAAATGTGACACCTTGCTGGCTGATAGACTGCATGGGGACCTACTTACTACTGTAGCTGGGGTCTGCCTTCCTGCTTTCTTGTAGCTCCCATACTCAGTGGTATAAGTTAACCCACAACATGTATTTTTTCAATGGGAGATGTGGAGAAAATAGTGTGGTATTGAAGATAGCTCCCCAACGAAAGCAGCTGCAAATGTGACACTGTGCTGGCTGATAGACTGCATGGGGACCTACTTACTACTGTAGCTGGGGTCTGCCTTCCAGCTTTGTTGTAGCTCCCATACGCAGTGGTATACCTTAAATGACAACATGTATTTTTGCAATGGGATCTAAGTAGAAAAAGAGTGTGGTATTGAAGATAGCTCCCACACGAAAGCAGCTGCAAATGTGACACCGTGCTGGCTGATAGACTGTATGGGGACCTACTTACTACTGTAGCTGGGGTCTGCCTTCCTGCTTTCTTGTACCTCCCATACGCAGTGGTATAACATAATCGACAACATGTGTTTTTTAAATGGGAGATGTGGAGAAAAAGAGTGTGGTATTGGAGATAGATCCCACATGAAACCAGATGCAAATGTGACACCGTGCTGACTGATAGACTGCAAGAGGACCTACTTATTACTGAAGTTGGGGTCTGCCTTCCTGCTTTCTTGTAGCTCCAATATGCATTTCTTTAACTTAATAGACACATGTATTTTTGCAATGGGATCTAAGGAGAAAAAGAGTGTGGTATTGAAGATAGCTCCCACACGCAAGCAGCTGCAAATGTGACACCGTGCTGGCTGATAGACTGCATGGGGACCTACTTACTACTGTAGCTGGGGTCTGCCTTTCTGCATTCTTGTAGCTCCCATACTCAGTGGTATAACTTAACTAACAACATGTATTTTTTCAATGGGAGCAGAGGAGAAAGAGAGTGTGATATTGAAGATAGCTCCCACACGAAAGCAGATGCAAATATGACACCATGCTGGCTGATAGACTGCATGGGGACCTATTTACTACTGTAGCTGGGGTCTGCCTTCATGCTTTCTTGTAGGTCTGATATTCAGTGGTGTAACTTAACCAACAACATGTATTTTTTCAATGGGTGCTGAGGAGAAAAAATCTGTGGTATTGAAGATAGCTCCGACACGAAAGCAGCTGCAAATGTGACACCGTGCTGGCTGATAGACTGCATGGGGACCTACTTACTACTGTAGCTGGGGTCTGCCTTCCTGCCTTCTTGTAGCTCCCATACGCAGTGGTATATTTTATGCGATAACATGTATTGTTTCAATGGGAAATGAGGAGAAACAGAGTGTGGTATTGAAAATAGCTCCCACACGCAAGCAGCTGCAAATGTGACACCTTGCTGGCTGATAGACTGCATGGGGACCTACTTACTACTGTAGCTGGGGTCTGCCTTCCTGCTTTCTTGTAGCTCCCATACTCAGTGGTATAAGTTAACCCACAACATGTATTTTTTCAATGGGAGATGTGGAGAAAATAGTGTGGTATTGAAGATAGCTCCCCAACGAAAGCAGCTGCAAATGTGACACTGTGCTGGCTGATAGACTGCATGGGGACCTACTTACTACTGTAGCTGGGGTCTGCCTTCCAGCTTTGTTGTAGCTCCCATACGCAGTGGTATACCTTAAATGACAACATGTATTTTTGCAATGGGATCTAAGTAGAAAAAGAGTGTGGTATTGAAGATAGCTCCCACACGAAAGCAGCTGCAAATGTGACACCGTGCTGGCTGATAGACTGTATGGGGACCTACTTACTACTGTAGCTGGGGTCTGCCTTCCTGCTTTCTTGTACCTCCCATACGCAGTGGTATAACATAATCGACAACATGTGTTTTTTAAATGGGAGATGTGGAGAAAAAGAGTGTGGTATTGGAGATAGATCCCACATGAAACCAGATGCAAATGTGACACCGTGCTGACTGATAGACTGCAAGAGGACCTACTTATTACTGAAGTTGGGGTCTGCCTTCCTGCTTTCTTGTAGCTCCAATATGCATTTCTTTAACTTAATAGACACATGTATTTTTGCAATGGGATCTAAGGAGAAAAAGAGTGTGGTATTGAAGATAGCTCCCACACGCAAGCAGCTGCAAATGTGACACCGTGCTGGCTGATAGACTGCATGGGGACCTACTTACTACTGTAGCTGGGGTCTGCCTTTCTGCATTCTTGTAGCTCCCATACTCAGTGGTATAACTTAACTAACAACATGTATTTTTTCAATGGGAGCAGAGGAGAAAGAGAGTGTGATATTGAAGATAGCTCCCACACGAAAGCAGATGCAAATATGACACCATGCTGGCTGATAGACTGCATGGGGACCTATTTACTACTGTAGCTGGGGTCTGCCTTCATGCTTTCTTGTAGGTCTGATATTCAGTGGTGTAACTTAACCAACAACATGTATTTTTTCAATGGGTGCTGAGGAGAAAAAATCTGTGGTATTGAAGATAGCTCCGACACGAAAGCAGCTGCAAATGTGACACCGTGCTGGCTGATAGACTGCATGGGGACCTACTTACTACTGTAGCTGGGGTCTGCCTTCCTGCCTTCTTGTAGCTCCCATACGCAGTGGTATATTTTATGCGATAACATGTATTGTTTCAATGGGAAATGAGGAGAAACAGAGTGTGGTATTGAAAATAGCTCCCACACGAAAGCAGCTGCAAATGTGACACCGTGCTGGCTGATAGACTGTATGGGGACCTAATTACTACTGTAGCTGGGGTCTGCCTTCCTGCTTTCTTGTACCTCCCATACGCAGTGGTATAACATAATCGACAACATGTGTTTTTTAAATGGGAGATGTGGAGAAAAAGAGTGTGGTATTGAAGATAGATCCCACATGGAACCAGATGCAAATGTGACACCGTGCTGACTGATAGACTGCAAGAGGACCTACTTATTACTGAAGCTGGGGTCTGCCTTCCTGCTTTCTTGTAGCTCCAATATGCATTTCTTTAACTTAATAGACACATGTATTTTTGCAATGGGATCTAAGGAGAAAA
Organism: Colius striatus; assembly: GCF_028858725.1. Taxonomy (NCBI): domain Eukaryota; kingdom Metazoa; phylum Chordata; class Aves; order Coliiformes; family Coliidae; genus Colius; species Colius striatus. Next base: position 153,983 of record NW_026908535.1, read on the forward strand.
AGAGTGTGGTATTGAAGATAGCTCCCACACGCAAGCAGCTGCAAATGTGACACCGTGCTGGCTGATAGATTGCATGGGGACCTACTTACTACTGTAGCTGGTGTCTGCCTTCCTGCTTTCTTGTAGCTCCCATACGCAGTGGTACAACTTAACCGACCACATGTATTTTTTTCAATGGGAGATGAAAAGAAAAAGAGTGTCGCATTGAAGATAGCTCCCACACGAAAACAGCTGCAAATGTGACACCGTGCTGGCTGATAGACTGTCTGGGGACCTACTTACTACTGTAGCTGATGTTAGACTTCCTGCTTTCTTGTAGCTCCCATACGCATTGGTATAACTTAATCGACAACATGTATTTTTTTCAATGGGAGATGAAAAGAAAAAGAGTGTGGTATTGAAGATAGCTCCGACACGAAAGCAGCTGCAAATGTGACACCGTGCTGGCTGATAGACTGCATGGGGACCTACTTACTACTGTAGCTGGGGTCTGCCTTCCTGCCTTCTTGTAGCTCCCATACGCAGTGGTATATTTTATGCGATAACATGTATTGTTTCAATGGGAAATGAGGAGAAACAGAGTGTGGTATTGAAAATAGCTCCCACACGAAAGCAGCTGCAAATGTGACACCGTGCTGGCTGATAGACTGCATGGGGACCTACTTACTACTGTAGCTGGGGTCTGCCTTCCTGCTTTCTTGTAGCTCCCATACACAGCGGTGTAACTTAACCCACAATATGTATTTTTGCAATGGGATCTAAGGAGAAAAAGAGTGTGGTATTGAACATAGCTCCCACACGAAAGCAGCTGAAAATGTGACAACGTGCTGGCTGACAGACTGCATGGGGACCTACATACTAATGTAGCTGGCTTCTGCCTTCCTGCTTTCTTGTGGCTCCCATACGCAAGTGGGTAACTTAACCCACAACACGTATTTTTTTCAATGGGAGACGAAGAGAAAAAGAGTGTGGTATTGAAGATAGCTCCCACATGAAAGCAGATGCAAATGTGACACCGTTCTGGCTGATAGACTGCATGAGGACCTACTTACTACTGTAGCTGGGGTCTGCCTTCCTGCTTTGTTGTAGCTCTCATACGCAGTGGTATACCTTAAGTGACAACATGTATTTTTGCAATGGGATCTAAGTAGAAAAAGAGTGTGGTATTGAAGATAGCTCCCACACGAAAGCAGCTGCAAATGTGACACCGTGCTGGCTGATAGACTGCATGGGAACCTACTTACTACTGTAGCTGGGGTGTGCCTTACTGCTTTCCTGTACCTCCCATACACAGTGGTATAACTTAACCGACAACATGTGTTTTTTAAATGGGAGATGTGGAGAAAAAGAGTGTGGTATTGGAGATAGATCCCACATGAAACCAGATGCAAATGTGACACCGTGCTGACTGATAGACTGCAAGAGGACCTACTTACTACTGAAGCTGGGGTCTGCCTTCCTGCTTTCTTGTACCTCCAATACGCATTTCTTTAACTTAATAGACACATGTATTTTTGCAATGGGATCTAAGGAGAAAAAGAGTGTGGTATTGAAGATAGCTCCCACACGAAAGCAGCTGCAAATGTGACACCGTGCTGGCTGATAGACTGCAGGGGGACCTTCTTACTACTGTAGCTGGGGTCTGCCTTCCTGCTTTCTTGTAGCTCCCATACGCACTGGTATAACTTAACAGACAACATGTATTTTTTTCAATGGGAGATGAGGATCAAAAGAGTGTGGTATTGAAGATAGCTCCCACACGAAAGCAGCTGCAAATGTGACACCGTGCTGGCTGATTGACTGCATGGGGACCTACTTACTACTGTAGCTTGGGTCTGCCTTCCTGCCTGCTTGTAGCTCCCATACGCAGTGGTATAACTTAAGCCATTACATGTATTTTTTCAATGGGAAATCAGGAGAAAAAGAGTGTGGTATTGAAAATAGCTCCCACACGAAAGCAGCTGCAAATGTGACACCGTGCTGGCTGATAGACTGCATGGGGAACTATTTACTACTGTAGCTGGGGTCTGCCTTCCTGCTTTCTTGTAGCTCCCATACTCAGTGGTATAACTTAACTAACAACATGTATTTTTTCAATGGGAGCAGAGGAGAAAGAGAGTGTGATATTGAAGATCGCTAAGACACGAAAGCAGATGCAAATGTGACACCATGCTGGCTGACAGACTGCATGGGGACCTGTTTACAACTGTAGCTGGTGTCTCCCTTCATGCTTTCTTGTAGGTCTGATATTCAGTGGAGTAACTTAACCGACAACATGTATTTTTTCAATGGGAGCTGAGGAGAAAAAATCTGTGGTACTGAAGATAGCTCCCACACGAAAGCAGCTGCAAATGTGACACCGTGCTGGCTGATAGACTGTCTGGGGACCTACTTACTACTGTAGCTGATGTTAGACTTCCTGCTTTCTTGTAGTTCCCATACGCATTGGTATAACTTAATCGACAACATGTATTTTTTTCAATGGGAGATGAAAAGAAAAAGAGTGTGGTATTGAAGATAGCTCCGACACGAAAGCAGCTGCAAATGTGACACCGTGCTGGCTGATAGACTGCATGGGGACCTACTTACTACTGTAGCTGGGGTCTGCCTTCCTGCCTTCTTGTAGCTCCCATACGCAGTGGTATATTTTATGCGATAACATGTATTGTTTCAATGGGAAATGAGGAGAAACAGAGTGTGGTATTGAAAATAGCTCCCACACGAAAGCAGCTGCAAATGTGACACCGTGCTGGCTGATAGACTGCATGGGGACCTACTTACTACTGTAGCTGGGGTCTGCCTTCCTGCTTTCTTGTAGCTCCCATACACAGCGGTGTAACTTAACCCACAATATGTATTTTTGCAATGGGATCTAAGGAGAAAAAGAGTGTGGTATTGAACATAGCTCCCACACGAAAGCAGCTGAAAATGTGACAACGTGCTGGCTGACAGACTGCATGGGGACCTACATACTAATGTAGCTGGCTTCTGCCTTCCTGCTTTCTTGTGGCTCCCATACGCAAGTGGGTAACTTAACCCACAACACGTATTTTTTTCAATGGGAGACGAAGAGAAAAAGAGTGTGGTATTGAAGATAGCTCCCACATGAAAGCAGATGCAAATGTGACACCGTTCTGGCTGATAGACTGCATGAGGACCTACTTACTACTGTAGCTGGGGTCTGCCTTCCTGCTTTGTTGTAGCTCTCATACGCAGTGGTATACCTTAAGTGACAACATGTATTTTTGCAATGGGATCTAAGTAGAAAAAGAGTGTGGTATTGAAGATAGCTCCCACACGAAAGCAGCTGCAAATGTGACACCGTGCTGGCTGATAGACTGCATGGGAACCTACTTACTACTGTAGCTGGGGTGTGCCTTACTGCTTTCCTGTACCTCCCATACACAGTGGTATAACTTAACCGACAACATGTGTTTTTTAAATGGGAGATGTGGAGAAAAAGAGTGTGGTATTGGAGATAGATCCCACATGAAACCAGATGCAAATGTGACACCGTGCTGACTGATAGACTGCAAGAGGACCTACTTACTACTGAAGCTGGGGTCTGCCTTCCTGCTTTCTTGTACCTCCAATACGCATTTCTTTAACTTAATAGACACATGTATTTTTGCAATGGGATCTAAGGAGAAAAAGAGTGTGGTATTGAAGATAGCTCCCACACGAAAGCAGCTGCAAATGTGACACCGTGCTGGCTGATAGACTGCAGGGGGACCTTCTTACTACTGTAGCTGGGGTCTGCCTTCCTGCTTTCTTGTAGCTCCCATACGCACTGGTATAACTTAACAGACAACATGTATTTTTTTCAATGGGAGATGAGGATCAAAAGAGTGTGGTATTGAAGATAGCTCCCACACGAAAGCAGCTGCAAATGTGACACCGTGCTGGCTGATTGACTGCATGGGGACCTACTTACTACTGTAGCTTGGGTCTGCCTTCCTGCCTGCTTGTAGCTCCCATACGCAGTGGTATAACTTAAGCCATTACATGTATTTTTTCAATGGGAAATCAGGAGAAAAAGAGTGTGGTATTGAAAATAGCTCCCACACGAAAGCAGCTGCAAATGTGACACCGTGCTGGCTGATAGACTGCATGGGGAACTATTTACTACTGTAGCTGGGGTCTGCCTTCCTGCTTTCTTGTAGCTCCCATACTCAGTGGTATAACTTAACTAACAACATGTATTTTTTCAATGGGAGCAGAGGAGAAAGAGAGTGTGATATTGAAGATCGCTAAGACACGAAAGCAGATGCAAATGTGACACCATGCTGGCTGACAGACTGCATGGGGACCTCTTTACAACTGTAGCTGGTGTCTCCCTTCATGCTTTCTTGTAGGTCTGATATTCAGTGGAGTAACTTAACCGACAACATGTATTTTTTCAATGGGAGCTGAGGAGAAAAAATCTGTGGTACTGAAGATAGCTCCCACACGAAAGCAGCTGCAAATGTGACACCGTGCTGGCTGATAGACTGCATGGGGACCTACTTAATACTGTAGCTGGGGTCTGCCTTCCTGCTTTCTTGTATATCCCATACGCAGTGGTATAACTTAACGGACAACATGTATTTTTTTAATGGGAAATGAGGAGAAAAAGAGTGTGTAATTTACGAAGGCCGCTTTAAATCAATTCCGCAAACCCAGGCCCGCTGCGAGCCTGGGGACAATTGCCCCTCTCAGCCGTCAACCCGACAACGACTTCCCTGTGACGCAGGCCGGCCCCGCCCAAATTCCGCAAACCCAGGCCTCCTCCTAGCCTGGGGACCGTATCCCCTCTCCGACGTCACCCGGAGAACCGGTTCATTGTGACGCAGGCCACCCCCGTCCACACCTTTCAAACTCAGGCCTGCTGTGGGCCCGGTGTTTTTTGCCTCTCTCTGCCTTCACCCTGACAACGACTTCCCTGTGACACAGGCCGCCCCCGCCCAAATTCCACAGTCCCAGGCCTGCTGCGAGACTGGGAACCGTTGCCCCTCTCCTCTGTCACCCCGACAACGGGTTCATTGTGACACATTCCGCCCTTGACCAAACCTTGAAAACCCAGGCCTGCTGCGGGACCGATGTTTTTTGCCCCTCTCCGCCGTCACCCCGACAACGAGTTCCCTGTGACGCAGGCCACCCCCACTCAAATTCTGCAAACCCAGGCGCGCTACGAGTCTGAGGACCGTTGCCCCTCTCCGCCGTCACCCTGACAACAGCTTCATTGTGACGCAGGCCGCCTCCGTCCACACCTTGCAAACCCAGGTCTGCTACTGGCACAGTGTCCGTTCCCCCTCTCTGCCATCACCCTGACAACGGGTTCATTGTGACGCAGGCCGCCCCGGCCTAAACCTTGCAAATTCAGGTCCGCTGCGAGCCTGGGAACCGTTGCCCCTCTCCACCGTCACCCGACAACAGCTTCCTTGTGACGCAAGTCGTCCCCGCCCAAATTCTGCAAAGCCAAGCGCTCTGCGAGCCTGGGGATCGTTGACCCTCTCCGCCGTCACCCCGACCATGGCTTCCTTGTGACACAGGCCGCCCCCGCCCAAATTCCAAAAACCCAGGCCTGCTGCTGGCCGGTGGTCCGTTCCCCTTCTCTGCCGTCACCCCGACAACGGGTTCATTGTGATTCAGGCCACCCCCGCAATAACCTTGCAAACCCAGGCCTGCTGTGGGCCCGGTGTTTTTTGCTTCTCTCTGCCGTCACCCCGACAACAACTTCCCTGTGATGCATGCCGCCCCTGCCCAAATTCCGCAATCCCTGGCCCGCTGCGATACTGGGAACCGTTTCCCCTCTCCTCTGCCACCCCGACAACGGGTTCATTGTAACACAGACTGCCGCCGCCCAAATCTTGCAAACCAAGGCCTGCTGCGGTTCCTGGGTCCGTTGCCCCTCTCCACCGTCACTCTGACAACAGGTTCATTGTAACGCAGGCAACGCCGCCTAAACCTTGCAAACCCAGGCCAGCTGTGGGCCTGTTGTATTTTCCCCTTTCCGACGTCGCCCCGACAACGACTTCCCTGAGAGGCAGGCCGTCCCCACGCAAATTCCGGAAACCCAGGCTCGTTGCGAGCCTGGGGACCATTGCCCCTCTCTGCCATCACCCCCACAACAGGTTCATTGTGAGGTGGGCCGCCCCCGCCCAAATCTTACAAACCCAGGCCTGCTACGGACCCGGGGTCCGTTGCCCCTCTCCGCCGTGACCCTGACAAAAGGTTCATTGTGACGCCGGACGCCCCATCCAAACCTTCCAAAAACCCAGGCCTGCTGCTGGCCATTCGTCCGTTGCCCCTCTCCGCCGTCACCCCGATAACGGGTTCATTGTGATGCAGGCCGCCCCCGCCCAAAACTTGAAAACCCAGGACTACTGCGGGCCCGGTGTTTTTTGCCCCTCTCCGCCCTTACCCCGAAAACGACTTCCCTGTGACGCAGGCCGCCCTGGCCCAAATTCCGCAAACCCAGGCCCGCTGCAAACATGGGGACTGTTGCCCCTCTCCTCTGTCACCCCAACAATGGGTTCATTGTAACAGAGGCCGGCCCCGTCATAACCTTGCAAACCCAGGCCTGTTGTGGGCCCGGGGTTTTTTCTCCCTCTCCACCGTCACCCCGACAACGGGTTCATTGTGACACAGGCTGCCAACAACCAAATCTTCCAAACCCAGGCCTGCTGTGGGCCTGGGGTCCATTGCCCCTCTTCTCTGTCACCCCGACAACGGCTTCATTGTGACGCAGGCCGCCCCCGCCCAAATTCCGCAAACCCAGGCCTGCTGCGGGTTTGTGGTTTTTTGCCCCTCTCCTCCGTCACCCCGACAACAGGTTCATTGTGACGCAGGCCCCCCCCGCACATACCTTGCAAACCCACGCCTGCTGCGGGCCCTGGTTCCGTTGCCCCTCTCCTCCGTCACTCCGACAACGGCTTCCTTGTGACGCAGGCCGCCCCAGCCCAAATTCCGCTAACCCAGGCCTGCTACGGGCCCGGGGTCCGTTGCACATCTTGTCCGTCACTCCGACAATACCTTCCTTGTGACGCAGGCCGCCCTCAACCAAATTCCGCAATCCGAGGCCTGCTACTAGCCCTGGGACCGTTGTCCCTCTACACCGTCACCCGGACAACAGTTTCATTGTGACGCGGGACGCCCCCGCCCAAAACCAGCAAACCCAGGCCTGCTGCGGGCCCTGGGTCCGTTGCCTCTCTCCGCCGTCACCCCGATAGCGGGTTCATTTTGATGCAGGCAGCCCCGTCCAAACCTTGCAAACCCAGGTCTGCTGCAGCCTCGGGTCCGTTGCTGCTCTACGCCGTCACCCCAACAACGGGTTCCTTGTGACGCAGGCTGCCCCCACCTATACCTTGCAAACCCAGGCCTACTGCAGGCCCTGGGTTCGTTGCCCCTCTCTGCCGTCTCTCCGACAACGGCTTAATTGTGACGCAAGCCGCCCCCGCCCTAATTCCGCAAACCCAGGTCTGCTGCGGGCCCGGGGTCCTTTGCCGCTCTCCGCCGTCACCCCTTCAACGGCTTCATTGTGACACAGGCCGCCCCCGACCATACTTTGCCAACCCAGTCCTGCTGCGGGCTTGATGTTTTTTGCCCGTCTCTGCCGTCACCCTGACAATGAGTTCCCTGTGACGCAGGCCACCCCCACCCAAATTCCGCAAACCCACGCCCGCTGCGAGCCTGAGGACCGTTGCCCCTCTCCCCACGTCACTCCGACAATGACTTCCCTGTGACGCAGACCGTCCCCAGGCCAAATTCTGAAAACCCAGGCCTGCTATGGGCCTGGGATTTGTTGCCCCTCTCCGCTGTCACCCCGACAACAGGTTGATTGTGACGCAGGCCGCCAACAACCAAACCTTGCAAAACCAGGCCTGCTGCGGGCCTGGGATCCGTTGCCTACCCTCTGCCATCACCCCGACAACGGCTTCCTTGTGACGCAGTCCCCCCCGCAAAAACCTTGCAAACCCAGGCCTGCTGCGGGCCCGTTTTGATTTGCCCCTCTCCGCCGTCACCCCGACAACCAGGTCCCTGTGACGCAGGCCGACCCACCCAAATTCCACAAATCCAGATCCCGTTGAGAGCCTGGGGACCGTTACTCCTCTCCTCCGTCACCCTGACAACAGGTTCATTGTGACGCATGCCGCCCGGTCCACACCTTGCAAACGCAGGCCTGCTGCGAACCTGGGGACCGTTGCCCCTCTCCGCTGTCACCCTGACAACGGGTTCATTGTGACACAGGTCAGCTCTGACTAAATCTTTAAAACCCAGGCCTGCTGCGGCCCTGGGTTTTTTACCCCTCTCCGCCGTCACCCCGACGACGACTTCTCATTGAGGCAGGCCGCCCCTGCCAAAATTCCTCAAACCCAGGCCCGCTGCGAGCCTGGGGACCGATTCCCCTCTCTGCCGTCACCCCGAAAACGGCTTCCTTGTGAAGCAGGCCGCTCCCGCCCAAATTCCGCAAACCCAGGCCTCCTACGGGCCTGGGGTCTGTTGCCCCTCTCCGCCGTCAACACGACAACAGGTTCATTGTGACGCAGGCCGCCCCTGCCCAAATCCCTTGTAAAGCCAGGCCTGCTGCGGTCCCTAGGTCCATTGCCCTTCTTCGCCATCACCCCGACAACGGGTTCACTGTGATGCAGGCTGCTCTTACCCAAGCCTTGAATACACAGGCCTGTGCGGGCCCTCGGTCCATTGCCCCTCTCCGCCGTCACCCCTACAATGGCTTCATTGTGACGCAGAACACGCTCGCCCAAACCTTGCAAACCCAGGCCTGCTGCGGGCCTTGGGTCTGTTGCCCCTCTCCGCTGTCACCCCAACAATGACTTCCTTGTGACGCAGGCCGCCCCCGCCCAAATTCCGCAAACCCAGGCCAGCTACTGGCCAGGGAACCGGTAACCCTCTCCGCTGTAACCCCCACAACGGCTTCATTGTGACGTAGGCCGCGCCCGCCCAAACCTTGCAAACCCACGACTGCTGTGGGCTCTGGGTCCGTTGCCTCTCTCCTCCGTCACCCCGACAATGGCTTCCTTGTGACCCAGGATGCCCCCGCCCATATTCCGCAAACCCAGGTCTGCTACGGGCCCTGGGTCCGTTGCCCCTCTCTGCCGTCCCCCCAACAACAGGGTCATTGTGACACAGGCCGCTCCCGCCCAAGCCATGGAAACCCAGGCCTGCTGCAGACCCTGGGTCCGTTGCCCCTCTCCACCGTTACCCCGACAATGGCTTCCTTGTGACGCAGGCTGCCCCCGCTCAAATTCCACAAACCCATGCTTGCTATGGGCCCGGAGTTCGTTGCCCCTCTCCGCCGTCACCCCGACAACAGGTTCATTATGACGCAGGCCGCCCCTGACTAAACCTTGAAAACCAAGGCCTGCTGCGAGCCCGTTGTTTTTTCCCCTCTCCGCCGTCACCCCTACAATGACTTCCCTGTGACGCAGGCTGCCCCCGCCCAAATTCCGCAAACCCAGGCCCGCTGCGAGTCTGGGACCGTTGCCCCTCTCCGCCGACACCCCGACAACGGCTTCCTAGTGACGCAGGTTGCCCACGCCCAACCTTGCAAACCCAGGCCTGCTGTGAGCCCTAGGTCCGTTGTCCCTCTCCGACATCACTCCGACAACGGCTTCATTGTGACGCAGGACGCTCCCGCCCAACACCTTCCAAAACCACGCTTGCTGTGGGCCCTGGGTCCGTTGCCCCTCTCCGCTGTCACCCCGACAACGTGTTTATTGTGACACAGGCCGCCCCTCACCAAACCTTGAAAACCCAGGGCTGCTGCAGGCCCGGTGTTTTTTTGCCCCTCTCCACCGTCACCCCGACAACGACTTCCTTGTTACGCAGGAGACCCCCACCCAAATTCCGCAAACCCAGGCCCGCTGCGAGCCTGGGGACCGTTGCCCCTCTCCGCCATCACTGAAACAATAGCTTCATTGTGATGCAGACCGCCCCGCCCAAACCTTGCAAAACCACGCCTTCTGCGGGCCTTGGGTCCGTTGCCCCTCTCCGCCTTCACCCCGAAAACAGCTTCCTTGTGACGCAGGCTGCCCCCAGCCCAAATTCCGCTAACTCAGGCCTGCTGTGGGCCCAGGGTTTTTTGCCCCTCTCCGCCGTCACTCTGAGAATGGCTTCCCTGTGACGCAGACCACCCCCGCCTAAACTCCACAAACCCAGGCCTGCTACGGGTCCTGGGTCCGTTGCCCCTCTCCACTGTCACCTGACAACAGGTTCATTGTGACGCAGGCCACCCCCGCCAAAACCTTGCAAACCCAGGCCTGCTACGGGCCCGGGGTCCGTTGCCCCTCTACACCGTCACTCCGACAACAGCTTTTTTGTGACGCAGGCCGCCCCCGCCCAAACCCCGCAAACCCAGGCCCGCTGCGGGCCCGGAGTTTTTGCCTCTCTCCGCCATCACTCCGACAAATAGCTTCATTGTGACGCCGACCACCCCCGTCCAAATTCCGCAAACCCAGACCTGCTGCAAGCCCGGGGACCTTTACCCTCTCCGCCGTCACCCCGACAACGGGTTCATTGTGACACAGGACGCCCCTGACCAAATTTTGAAAACCCAGACCTGCTGCGGGCCCTGGGTTTTTTACCCCTCTCCGGCGTCACCCCGACAGCGGGTTCATTGTAACGCACGCCGCCCCCGCCCAAAAGTTGAAAACCTAGGCAACCTGCGGGCCCTGGGTCCGTTGCCCCTCTCTGTCGTCACCCTGACAACGGCTTCCTTGTGACGCAGGGCGCCCCCCCGTAAATTCTGCAAACCCAGGCCCGCTGCGAGCCTGGGGATCATTGGCCCTCTCCGCCGTCACCCCGACAATGGATTCATTGTTACACTGGCCGCCCCCGCCCAAACCTTGCAAACCCAGGCCTGCTGCGGGCCGTTAGTCCGATGCCCCTATCTGTCATCACCCCGACAACGGCTTCCTTGTGACGCAGGCCGCCCCCACCCAAATTCCGCAAACCAAGGTCTCCTGTGGGCCCTGTGTTTTTTGCCCCTCTCTGTCATCACCCCGACAACGACTTCCCTGTGATGCAGGCTGCCCCTGCCCAAATTCCATAAACCCAGGCCCACTGCGAGCCTGGGGACCGTTACTCCTCTCCTCCGTCACCCCGACAACAGCTTCCTTTGACGCAGGCCGCCCCCGCCCAAATTACGCAAACTTAGGCCTGCTGCTAGCCTGGGGATCGTTGCGCCTCTCCGCCGTCACCCGAACAACGGCTTCCTTGTGACGCAGGCCGACCCCGCCAAGATTCCATAAACCCAGGCCTGCTGCAGTCCGTTGGTCCGTTGCCCCTCTCTGCCGTCACCCCAACAACGGGTTCATTGTGATGCAGGCCGCCCCCGCCCAAATTCTGCAAACACAGGCCTGCTATGGGCCCGGCGTTCGTTGCCCCTCTCCCCTGTAACCCTGACAACGGCTTCATTGTGACGCAGGCTGCCCCTGACCAAACCTTGAAAAACCAGGCCTGCTGCGGGCCCTGGGACCATTGCAATTCTCAGCCGTCACCCCGACAACAGCTTGATTGTGACGCAGGCTGCCCCCGCCCAAACCTCGCAAACCCAGGCCTACTGTGGGCCCGGTGTTTTTTGCCTCTCTCTGCCGTCACCCCGACAACGATATTCCTGTGACGCAGGCTGCCCCCGCCCAAATTCCGCAATCCGAGCCTCGCTGCGAGCCTGGGGACCGTTGCCCCTCTCCCCTGTCACCCTAACAACGGGTTCATTGTGACACAGGCCGCCCCTGACTAAACCTTGAAAAACCAGGCCTGCTGCGGGGCCTGGGACTGTTGCAATTCTCGGCCGTCACCCCGACAACGGCTTCCTTGTGACGCAGGCCGCCCCTGACCAAACCTTGCAAACCCAGGCCTGCTACGGGCCCGGGGTCCATTACCCGTCTCCGCTATCACCCTGACAACAGCTTGATTGTGACGCAGGCCGCCCCCGCCCAAACGTCGCAAACCCAGCCCTGCTGTGGGCCCGGTGTTTTTTGCCCCTCTCTGCCGTCACCCCGACAACGACTGCCCTGTGACGCAGGCTGCCCCCGCCCAAATTCCGCAAACCCGGGCCCGCTGCGAGCCTGGGGACCGTTGCCCCTCTACTCTGATACCCCGACGACGGGTTCATTGTAACACACGCCACCCTCGCTCAAACCTTGCAAACCCAGGTCTGCTGCGGGCCTTGGGTCTGTTTCCCCTCTCCGCTGTCACCCCGACAACGGGTTCATTGTGACACATTCCTCCCCTTACCAAACCTTGAAAACCCAGACCTACTGTGGGCCTGGGGTTTTTTGCCCCTCTCTGCAATCACCCCAAAAACGGCTTCCTTGTGACGCAGGCCACCCCGACAAAATCCCACAAGCCCAGGCCTGCTGCAGGCCCAGGGTCCGTTGCCCCTCTCCGTCGTCACTCCGACAACAGCTTGATTGTGACATCGACCGCCTCCGCCCCAATTCCACAAACCAAGGTCCGCTGCGGGCCTGGGGACCGTTGCCCCTCTCCGTCGTCACCCCGACAACAGCTTCATTGTGACGCAGGCCGTCCCCGCCCAAACCTCTCAAACCCAGGCCTGCTGTGGGCCCTGGGTTTGTTGCCCCTCTCCGCTGTCTCCCCGACAACGGTTTCTTTGTGATGCAAGCCACCCCCGCCCAAATTCCGCAAACCCAGGCCCGTGGTGAGCCTTGGAACGTTGCCCCTCTCCGTCGTCACCTGAAAACGGGTTCATTGTGACACAGGCCACCCCTGATAAAACCTTGAAAACCCAGGACTTCTGCGGGCCCTGGGTCTGTTGCCCCCCTTGCTGTAACCCTGACAACGGCTTCCTTGTGACAGAGGCTGCCCCCACCCTAATTCCGAAAACCCTGGCCTGCTACGGGCCCAGGGTCCATTGCCCTCTACACCGTCACCACGACAACAGGTTCATTGTGACGCAGGCCGCCCCTGATCAAAGCTTGCAAACCCAGGCCTGATGCAGGCCCTGGGTCCATTGCACCTCTCCGCCGTCACCCTGACAACGGGTTCATTGTGACACAGGCCGCCCCCGCCCTAATTCCACAAACCAAGGCCTGCTGCGGGCCCGGGATTTTTTTCCCCTCTCCGTCATCACCCCAACAAAGGGTTCATTGTGACGCACGCCGCCCCCGCCCAAACCTTGCAAACCCACACCTGCTGCAGGCCCTGAGACCGTTGCCCCTCTCCACCGTCAACACGACAACAGGTTCATTGTGACGCAGGCCGCCCCCGCCCAAATTCTGCAAACGCAGGCCCGCTACTACCCTGGGGACCGTTGCCCCTCTCCGCCGTCACCCCGACAAAAGCTTCCTTGTGACGCAGGTCGCCCCTGCCTAAACCTTCCAAACCCAGGCCTGCTACAAACCCGGGGTCCGTTGCCCCTCTCTGCCGTCACCACGACAACAGCTTAATTCTGACGCAGGCCGCCCCCGCCCAAATTCCGAAAACCCAGGCCTGCTGCGGGCCCGGGGTTTTTTGCCACTCTCCGCCGTCACCCTAACAGCGGCTTCCTTGTGATGCAGGCCGCCCCTGGCAAAATTCCGCAAATTCAGGTTCACTACAGGCCTCGGGACCTTTACCCCTCTCTACCGTAACCCCGACAACAGGTTCATTGTGACGCAGGCCCCCCCCGGCCATACCTTGCAAACCCTCTCCTCCGTTACTCCAACAACGGCTTCCTTGTGACGCAGGCCGCCTCAGCCCAAATTCGGCTAACCCAGGCCTGCTACGGGCCCGGGGTCCGTTGCACATCTCGTCCGTCACCGCGACAACAGCTTCCTTGTGACGCAGGCCGCCCCCGCCCAAATTCCAAAAACCCAGGACTGCTATGGGCCCGGGGTCAATTGCACCTCTCTGCTGTCACCCCGACAATGGATTCATTGTGACAGAGGCCGCCCCCACCAAGCCTTGCAAATTGAGGCCTGCTGCGGGCCCTGGGTCTGGTGCCCCTCTCCGCCGTCACCCCGACAACAGCTTCCTTGTGACGCAGGCCGCCCCCACCAAAATTCCGGCAACCAAGGACACTTACGGGCCCGGGGTTCTTTGCCCCTCTTCTCCATCACCCCAACACCGGGTTCCTTGTAACACAGGCCGCCCCCGCCGTAGCCTTGCAAACCCAGGCTGTTGCAGGCCCCGTAGTTTTTTGCCCCTCTCCGTGGTAACACCGACAACAGGTTCATTGTAACGCACGCCGCCCCCGCCCAAACCTTGTCTTCCTGCTTTCCTGTAGCTCCTATACGCAGGTGTATAAGTTAACCAACAACATGTATTTTTTCAATGGGATCTAAGGAGAAAAAGAGTGTGATATTGAAGATAGCTCCGACACGAAAGCAGCTGCAAATGTGACACCGTGCTGGCTGATAGACTGCATGGGGACCTACTTACTACTGTAGCTGGGGTCTGCCTTCCTGCTTTCTTGTAGCTCCCATACACAGTGGTGTAACTTAACCCACAACATGTATTTTTGCAATGGGATCTAAGGAGAAAAATCTGTGGTATTGAAGATAGCCCCCACACGAAAGCAGCTGCAAATGTGACACCGTGCTGGCTGATAGACTGCATGGGGACCTACTTACTACTGTAGCTGAGGTCTGCTTTCCTGCTTTCTTGTAGCTCCCATAAGCAATGCTATAACTTAACCGACAACATGTATTTTTTTCAATGGGAGATGGAAAGAAAAAGAGTGTGGTATTGAAGATAGCTCCCACAAGAAAGCAGCTGCAAATGTGACACCGTACTGGCTGAAAGACTGCATGGGGACCTACTTACTACTGTAACTGTGGTCTGTCTTCCTGCTTTCTTGTAGCTCCAATACGCTGTGGTATAACTTAAGCGATAACATGTATTTTTTCAGTGGGAAATGAGGAGAAAAAGAGTGTGGTATTGAAGATAACTCCCACACGAAAACAGCTGCAAATGTAACACCGTGCTGGCTGATAGACTGCATGTGGACCTACTTAGTACTGTAGCTGGGGTCTGCCTTCCTGCTTTCTTGTAGCTCCCATAGGCAGTGGTGTAACTTAACCCACAACATGTATTTTTTTCAAAGGAATATGAGGAGAAAAAGAGTGTTGTATTTACGCAGGCCGTCCTAAACCATATCCGCAAACGCAGGCCCGCTATGAGTCTGGGGACAATTGCCCCTCTCAGTCGTCAACCAGACAACGACTTCCCTGTGACTCAGGCCGGCCCCGTCCAAATTCCGCAAATCCAGGCCTCCTGTGAGCCTGGGGACCGTTTCCTCTCTCCGCCGTCACCCCGAGACCGGGTTCATTGTTACGCACGCGGCCCAGCCCAAGCCTTGCAAACCCAGGCCTGCTACAGACATTGGGACCCTTGCCCCTCTCCGCCGTCACCCCGAAAGCGGGTTCATTGTGACTCAGGCAGCCCCCGCACAAACCTTGCAAACCCACACCTGCTCCGGGCCCTGGGTCCGTTCCCCCTCTCCGCCATCACTCCAACAACGGCTTCCTTTTGACGCAGGCCGCTCCCGCCCAAATTCCGAAATCCCAGGCCCGCTGCGATACTGGGAGCCTTTGCCCCACTCCTCTGTCACACCGACAACGGGTTCATTGTAACACAGACCGCCCCCGCCCAAATCTTGCAAATCCAGGCCTGTTGTGGGCCCGGGGTTTTTTCTCCCTCTCCACCCTCACCCCGACAACGGCTTCCTTGTGACGCAGGCCGCCCCCGTGCAAATTCCACTAACCCAGGCCTGCTGTGGGCTTGGGGTCCATTGCCCCTCTCCTCCGTCACCCCAACAACGGCTTCATTGTGACGCTGGCCGCCCCCGCCCAAACCTTGAAAATCCAGGCCTGCTTCGGGCCCGGGGTCGGTTGCACCTCTCCGCCGTCACCCCGACAACGGCTTCCTTGTGACACAGACCGCCCCTGACCAAATTACGGAAACCCAGGCCCGCTGCTAGCCTGGGAACCGTTGCCCCTCTCCTCCGTCCCCCCGACAACGGCTTCATTGTGACGCAGGCCGTCCCCGCCCAAATTCCGCTAACCCAGGCTTGCTAAAGGGCCCGGGTTCTGTTGCACCTCTCCTCCCTCACCCCGACAACGACTTCCCTGTGACGCAGGCCGCCCCCGATCCAAATTCCCAAAATCCAGGACTGCTACGGGCCCGGGGTCAATTGCACCTCTCCGCTGTCACCCCGAGAACAGGTTCTTTGTGACGCGAGCCGCCCCTACACAAACCTTTCAAACCCACGCCTGTTGCGGGCCCTGGGTCCGTTGTCCCTCTCAGCCGTTACCGAGACAACGGCTTCCTTGTGACACAGGCCGCCCCCGGCCAAATTCCGCTAACCCAGGCCTGCTACGGGCCCGGGGTCCGTTGTCCCTCTCTGCCGTCACCATGACAACAGGTTCATTGTGACGCAGGCCGCCCCTGCCCAAACCTTGTAAACCCAGGCCTACTGCGGGTCCTGGGTCCATTGACCCTCTCTGCCATCTCCACGACAACAGGTTCATTGTGACGCAGGTCGCCCCTGCCTAAACCTTGCAAACCCACGCCTGCTGCAGGCCTTGGGACCGTTGCCTCTCTCTACCGTCACCCTGACAACGGCTTCTTGTGTCGCAGGACGCTCCCGCCAAAATTCCGCTAACCCAGGCCCGCTGCTACCCTGGAGACCGTTGCCCCTCTCCGCCGTCACCCCGACAAATTCTTCATTGTGACGCAGGTCGCCCCTACCTAAACCTTGCAAACCCAGGCCTGCTACGGGCCCGGGGTCCGTTGTCCCTCCCTGCCGTCACCACGACAACAGGTTCATTGTGACGCAGGCCGCCCCGCCCAAACCTTGTAAACCCAGGCCTACTGCGGGCCCTGGGTCCATTCCCCCTCTCCGCTGTCACCCGACAAGAGCTTCTTTTTGAACTAGGCCACCCCGTCCAAATTCCACAAACCCAGGCCTGCTACGGGCCCAGGGTCTGTTGCAAGAGTGTGGTATTGAAGATAGTTCCCAAACGAAAGCAGCTGCAAATGTGACACGGTGCTGGCTGATAGACTGCATGGGGACCTACTTACTACTGTAGCTGGGATCTGCCTTCCTGGTTTGTTGTAGCTCCCATACACAGTGGTATAAGTTAACCCACAACATGTATTTTTGCAATGGGATCTAAGGAGAAAAAGAGTGTGGTATTGAAGATAGCTCCCACACGAAATCAGCTGCAAATGTGACACCGTGCTGGCTGATAGACTGCATGGGGACCTACTTACTACTGTAGCTGGGGTCTGCCTTCCTGCTTTCTTGTAGCTCCCATACTCAGTGGTATAACTTATCTGACAACATGTGTTTTTTAAATGGGATATGAGGAGAAAAAGAGTGTGGTAATGAAGAGAACTCCCACACGAAAGCAGCTGCAAATGTGACACCGTGCTGGCTGATAGACTGCATGGGGACCTACTTACTACTGTAGCTGGGGTCTGCCTTCCTGCTTTCTTGTAGCTCCCATACGCATTTCTTTAACTTAAAAGACACATGTATTTTTGCAAAGGCATCTAAGGAGAAAAAGAGTGTGGTGTTGAAGATAGCTCCCAAACGAAAGCAGCTGCAAATGTGACACCGTGCTCGCTGATAGACTGCATGGGGACCTACTTACTACTGAAGCTGGGGTCTGCCTTCCTGCTTTCTTTTAGCTCCCATACGCTGTCATATAACTTAACCCACAATACGTATATTTGGAATGGTATCTAAGGAGAAAAAGAGTGTGGTATTGAAGATAGCTCCCACACTAAAGCAGCTGCAAATGTGACACCGTGCTCGCTGATAGACTGCATGGGGACCTACTTACTACTCTATCTGGGGTCTGCCTTCCTGCTTTCTTGTAGCTCCCATACGCATTTCTTTAACTTAACAGACACATGTCTTTTTGCAATGGGAGCTAAGGAGAAAAAGAGTGTGGTGTTGAAGATAGCTCCGACACTAAAGCAGCTGCAAATGTGACACCGTGCTGGCTGATAGACTGCATGGGGACCTCCTTACTACTGTAGCTGGAGTCTGCCTTCCTCCTTTCTTGTAGCTCCCATACGTAGTGGTATAACTTAAGCGATAACATGTATTTTTTCAATGGGAAATGAGGAGAAAAAGAGTGTGGTATTGAAGATAGCTCCCACACGTAAGCAGCTGCAAATGTGACACCGGTCTGCCTTCCTGCTTTCTTGTAGCTCCAATACGGAGTACTATAACTAAAGCGACAACATGTATTTTTGCAATGGGATCTAAGGAGAAAAAGAGTGTGCTATTGAGGGTAGCTACGACACGAAAGCAGCTGCAAATGTAACACTGTGCTGGCTGATAGACTGCATGGGGACCTACTTACTACTGTAGTTGGGGTCTGCCTTCCTGGTTTCTTGTACCTCCCATACGCAATGGTGTAAGTTAACCGACAACATGTATTTTTTTCAATGGGAGCACGGAAGAAAGACTCTGTGGTATTGAAGATAGCTCCGACACGAAAGCAGCTGAAAATGTGACACCGTGCTGGCTGATAGACTCCATGGGGACCTACATACTACTGTATCTGGTGTTTGCCTTCCTGCTTTCTTGTAGCTGCCATACGCAGTGGTGTAACTTAACCCACAACATGTATTTTTTTCAATGGGAGATGAGGAGAAAAAGAGTGTGGTATTAAAGATAGTTCCCACAGGAAAGCAGCTGCAAATGTGACACCGTGCTCGCTGATAGACTGCATGGGGAGCTACTTACTACTGTAGCCGGGGTCTGTCTTCCTGCTTTCTTATAGCTCCCATACTCAGTGGTATAACTTAAGCGATAACATGTATTTTTTCAATGGGCAATGAGGAGAAAACGAGTGTGGTATTGAAGATAGCTCCCACACAGAAGCAGCTGCAAATGTGACATCGTGTTGGCTGATAGACTGCTGGGGTTCTACTTACTACTGTAGCTGGGGTTTGCCTTCCTGCTTTGTTATAGCTCCCATACACAGTGGTGCAACTTAACCGACAACATGTATTTGTTTCAAAGGGAGCTGACGAGAAAAAATCTGTGGTATTGAAGATAGCTCCGACACGAAAGGAGCTGCAAATGTGACAACGTGCTGGCTGATAGACTGCAGGGGGACCTATATACTCCTGTAGCTGGGGTCTGCCTTCCTGCTTTCTTGTAGCTCCCATACGTAGTGGTATAACAGCAGCTGCAAATTCCACAATCCCAGGCCCGCTGCGAGACTGGGAACCGTTGCCCCTCTCCTCTGTCACCCCGACAACGGGTTCATTGTAACACAGGCTGTCTCCGCCCAAACCTTGCAAACCCAGGCCTGCTGCGGGCCTTAGGTCTGTTGCCCCTCTCCGCTGTCTCCCCGACAATGGTTTCATTGTGACACATTCCGCCCTTGACCAAACCTTTAAAACCCAGGCCTGCTGCGGGCCTTGGGTCTGTTGCCTCTCTTCGCTGTCACTCCGACAATGGCTTCCAAGTGACGCAGGCCGCCCTTGCCCAAATTCTGTAAACCCAGGCCCGCTGCGAGCCTGGGGACCGTTGCCTCTCTCAGCCGTCACCCGACAACGGCTTCCTTGTGACGCAAGCCGCCCCCGCCCAAATTCTGCAAACCGAGGCATGCTGCGAGCCTGGGGATCGTTGCCCCTCTCCGCTGTCATCCCGACAACGGGTTTATTGTATTTTTGCAATGGGATATAAGGAGAAAAAGAGTGTGGTATTGAACATAGCTCCGACATAAAAGCAGCTGCAAATGTGACACCGTGCTGACCGATAGACTGCATGGGGACCTACTTACTACTGTAGCTGGCGTCTGCCTTCCTATTTTCTTGTAGCTCCCATACGCAGTGGTGTAACTTAACCGACAACATGTATTTGTTTCAATGGGAGCTGAGGAGAAGAAATCTGTGGTATTGAAGATAGCTGCCACACGAAAGCAGCTGCAAATGTGACTCCGTGCTGGCTGATAGACTGCATGGGGACCTACTTACTACTGTAGCTGGGGTCTGCCTTCCTGCTTTCTTGTAGCTCCCATACGCAGTGGTGTAATTTAACTCGCAACATGTATTTTTTTAAATGGGAGATGACGAGAAAAAGAGTGTGGTATTGAAGATAGCTCCCACCGGAAAGCAGCTGCAAATGTGACACCGTGCTGGCTAATAGACTGCATGGGGACCTACTTACTACTGTAGCTGGGGTCTGCCTTCCTGCTTTCTTGTCGCTACCATACGCAGTGGTATATTTAAGCGATAACATGTATTTTTTCAATGGGAAATGAGGAGAAAAAGAGTGTGGTATTGAAGATAGCTCCCACACGAAATCAGCTGCAAATGTGACACCGTGCTGGCTGATAGAATGCATAGGGACCTACTTACTACAGTAGCTGGTGTCTGCCTTCCTACTTTCTTGTAGCTCCCATACTCCGTGGTATAACTTAACAGACACATGTATTTTGTCAATGGGAGCTAAGGAGAAAAAGAGTGTGGTATTGAAGATAGCTCCGACACGAAAGCAGCTGCAAATGTGACACCGTGCTGGCTGATAGACTGCATGGGGACCTACTTACTACTGTAGCTGGGGTCTGCCTTCCTGCTTTCTTGAAGCTCCCATACACAGTGGTGTAAGTTAACCGAAAACATGTATTTTTTTCAATGCGAGCTGAGGAGAAAAACGTTTGGTATTGAAGATAGCTCCCACACGAAAGCAGCTGCAAATGTGACACCGTGCTGGCTGATAGACTGCATGGGGACCTACTTACTACTGTAGCTGGGATCTGACTTCTTGCTTTCTTGTAGGTGTGATATGCAGTGGTGTAAGTTAACCGACAACATGTATTTTTTTCAATGGGAGCTGAGGAGAAAAACTCTATGGTATTAAACATAGCTCCCACAGGAAAGCTGCTGCAAATGAGACACCGTGCTCGCTGATAGACTGCATGGGGACCTACTTACTACTGTAGCTGGGGTCTGCCTTCCTGCTTTCTTGTAGCTCCCATACTCAGTGGTATAACTTAACCGAAAACATGTATTTTTTTCAATGGGAGATGAGGAGCAAAAGAGTGTAGGATTGAAAATAGCTCCCACACGAAAACAGCTGCAAATGTGACACCGTGCTGGGTCATTGACTGCATGGGGACCTACTTACTAATGTAGCTGGGTTCTGCCTTCCTGCTTTCTTGTAGCTGCCATACGCAGTGGTGTAAGTTAACCGACAACATGTATGTATTTCAAAGGGAGCTGAGGAGAAAAAATCTGTGCTATTGAAGATAGCTCCCAGACGAAAGCAGCTGCAAATGTGACAGCGTCCTGGCTGATAGACTGCATGGGGACCTACGTACTAATGGAGCAGGGGTCTGCATTCCTGCTTTCTTGTACTTCCCATACACAGTCGTGTAACTTAAGCGATAACATGTATTTTTTGAATTGGAAATGAGGAGAAAAAGAGTGTGGTATTGAAGATAGCTCCCACACGAAAGCAGCTACAAATGTGAAAACCGTGCTGGGTCATAGACTACATGGGGACCTACTTACTACTGTAGCTGGAGTCTGCCTTCCTGCTTTCTTGTAGCTCCCATACGCAGTGGTATAAGTTATCATACAACATATATTTTTGTAATGGGATCTAAGGAGAAAAAGAGTGTGGTTTTGAAGATAGATTCCACACGAAAGCAGCTGCAAATGTGACACCGTGCTGGCTGATAGACTGCATGGGGACCTACTTCCTACTGTAGATGGGGTCTTCCTTCCTGCTTTCTTGTAGCTCCCATACGCAGTGGTATAACTTAATCGAAAGCATGTCTTTTTTTCAATGGGAAATGAGTAGAAAAAGAGTGTGGTATTGAAGATAGCTCCCAAACGAAAGCAGCTGCAAATGTGACACCGTGCTGGCTGATAGACTGCATGGGGACCTACTTACTACTGTAGCTGTGGTCTGCCTTCTTGCTTTCTTGTAGCTCCCATACGCAGTGGATAAACTTAACAGACACATGTATTTTTTCAATGGGAGCTAAAGAGAAAAAGAGTGTGGTATTGAAGATAGCTCCCACACGAAAGCAGCTGAAAATGTGACACTGTGCTGGTTGATAGACTGCATGGGGACCTACTTACTAATGAAGCGGGGGTCTGCCTTCCTGCTTTCTTGTACCTCCCATACGCAGTAGTATGGGAGGTACCTAAAACATGTATTTTTTCAATGGGAGATGAAAGGAAAAAAAAATGTGGTATTGAAGATAGCTCCCACACGAAAGCAGCTGCAAATGTGACACCGTGCTGGCTTATAGACTGCATGGGGACCTACCTACTACTGGAGCTGGGGTCTGCCTTCCTGCTTTATTGTAGCTCCCATACATAGTGGTGTAAGTTAACCCACAACATGTATTTTTGCAATGGGATCTAAGGATAAAAAGAGTGTGGTATTGAAGATAGCTCCCACAGGAAAGCAGCTGCAAATGTGACACCGTGCTGGCTGATAGACTGCATGGGGACCTACTTACTACTGTAGCTGGGGTCTGCCTTCCTGCTTTCTTGTAGCTCCCATACGCAGTGGTATAACTTAACCGAAAACATGTATTTTTTTCAAAGGGAGATGAAAAGGAAAAGAGTGTGGTATTGAAGATAGCTCCCACACCAAAGCAGCTGCAAATGTGACACCGTGCTGCCTGATAGACTGCATGGGGACCTACTTACTACTGTAGCTGGGGTCTGCCTTCCTGCTTTTGTAGCTCCCATACACAGTGGTGTAACTTATCCCACAACATGTATTTTTGCAATGGGATCTAAGGAGAAAAAGAGTGTGGTATTGAAGATAGCTCCCACACGAAAGCAGCTGCAAATGTGACACCGTGCTGGCTGATAGACTGCATGGGGACCTACTTACTACTGTAGCTGGCGTCTTCCTTCCTGCTTTCTTGTAGCTCCCATACGCAGCGCTGTAACTTAACCGACAACATGTGTTTTTTTCTAATCGCAGATGAGGAGACAAAATCTGTGGTATTGAAGATACCTCCAACACGAAAGCAGCTGCAAATGTGACACCATGCTGGCTGATAGACTGCATGGGGACCTACTTACTACTGTAGCTGGGGTCTTCCTTCCTGCTTTCTTGTAGCTCCCATAAGCAGTGGTATAACTTAACTGAAAACATGTATTTTTTTCAATGGGAGATGAGGAGCAAAAGAGTGTAGGATTGAAAATAGCTCCCACACGAAAACAGCTGCAAATGTGATACCGTGCTGGGTCATTGACTGCATGGGGACCTACTTACTAATGTAGCTGGGTTCTGCCTTCCTGCTTTCTTGTAGCGTCCATACGCAGTGGTGTAAGTTAACTGACAACATGTATTTATTTCAATGGGAGCTGAGGAGAAAAAATCTGTGCTATTGAAGATAGCTCCCACACGAAAGCAGCTGCAAATGTGACACCGTGCTGGCTGATAGACTGCATTGGACCTACTTACTACTGTAGCTAGGGTCTGCCTTCCTGCTTTCTTGTACCTCCCATACGCAGTGGTGTAACTTAACCCACAACATGTGTTTTTTCCAAACGCAGATGGGAAGAAAAAGAGTGTGGTGTTGAAAATAGTTCCCACACGAAAGCATCTGCAAATGTGAAAACCGTGCTGGGTCATAGACTGCTGGAGACCTACTTACTACTGTAGCTGGGGTCTGCCTTCCTGCTTTCTTGTAGATCCCATACACAGTGGTGTAAGTTAACCCACAACATGTATTTTTTTCAAGGGGAGCTGAGGAGACAAAATCTGTGGTATTGAAGATAGCTCCAACACGAAAGCAGCTGCAAATGTGACACCGTGCTGGCTGATAGACTGCATGGGGACCTACTTAATATTGTAGCTGGGGTCTGCCTTCCTGGTTTCTTGTAGCTCCCATACACAGTGGTATAACTTAACGCACAACATGTATTTTTGCAATGGGACATGAGGAGAAAAAGATTGTGGTATTGAAGATAGCTCCCACACGAAAGCAGCTGCAAATGTGACACCATGCTGGGTGATAGACTGCATGGGGACCTACTTACTACTGTAGCTGGGGTCTGCCTTCCTGCTTTCTTATAGCTCCCATACACATTTCTTTAACTTAACAGACACATGTATTTTTGCATTGTGATCTAAGGAGAAAAAGAGTGTGATATTGAAGATAGCTCCCACACGAAAGCAGCTGCAAATGTGACACCGTGCTGGCTGATAGACTGCATGGGGACCTACTTACTACTGTAGCTGGGGTCTGCCTTCCTGGTTTCTTGTAGCTCCCATACACAGTGGTGTAAGTTAACCCACAACATGTATTTTTGCAATGGGATCTAAGGAGAAAAAGAGTGTGGTATTGAAGATAGATCCCACACCAAAGCAGCTGCAAATGTGACACCGTGCTGGCTGATAGACTGCATGGGGATCTACTTAATACTGTAGCTGGGGTCTGCCTTCCTGCTTTCTTGTAGCTCCCATACACAGTGGTGTAACTTAACCCACAACATGTATTTTTGCAATGGGATCTAAGGAGAAAAAGAGTGTGGTATTGAAGATAGCTCCCACACGAAAGCAGCTGCAAATGTGACATCGTGCTGGCTGATAGACTGCATGCGGACCTACTTACTACTGTAGCTGGGGTCTGCCTTCCTGCTTTCTTGTAGCTCCCATACTCAGTGGTATAACTTAACAGACACATGTATTTTTTCAATGGTTGCAAAAGGGAAAAAAATGTGGTATTGAAGATAGCTCCGACACGAATGCAGCTGCAAATGTAACACCGTGCTGGTTGATAGACTGCATGGGGACCTACTTACTACTGTAGCTGGGGTCAGCCTTCCTGCTTTCTTGTATCTGCCATACGCAGTGGTGTAACTTGACTCACAACATGTATTTTTTTCAATGGGATATGAGGAGAAAAAGAGTGTGATATTGAAGATAGCTCCCACACGAAAGCAGCTGCAAATGTGACACCGTGCTGGCTGATAGACTGCATGGGGACCTACTTACTACTGTAGCTGGGGTCTGCCTTCCTGCTTTCTTGTACCTGCCATACGCAGTGGTGTAACTTGACTCACATGTATTTTTTTCAATGGGAGATGAGGAGAAAAAGAGTGTGGTGATGAAGATAGCTCCCACACGAAAGCAGATGCAAATGTGACACCGTGCTGGCTGATAGACTGCATGGGGACCTACTTACTACTGTGGCTGGGGTCTGCCCTCCTGCTTTCTTGTAGCTGCCATACACAGTGGTGTAACTTAACACACAACATGTATATTTTTCAATGGGAGATGAGTAGAAAAAGAGTGTGGTATTTACGCAGGCCGCCCTAAACCAATTCCGCAAACCTAGGCCCGCTGTGAGCCTGGGGACAATTGCTCCTCTCAGCCGTCAACCCGACAACTACTTCCCTGTGACACAGGCCGACCCCGCCCAAATTCCGCAAACCCAGGCCGTCTACTAGCTTGGGGACCATTTCCCCTCTCCGCCCTCACCCCGAGAACGGGTTCATTGTGAAGCAGGCCGCCCCTGACCAAATCTTGCAAACCCAGGGCAGATGCGGGCCCGGTGTTTTTGGCCCCTCTCCGCCGTCACCCCGACAACGGCTTTCTTGTGACGCAGCTAGGTCTCGCCCAAATCTTGCAAACCCAGGCCCGCTGCGAGCCTGGGGACCGTTGCCTCTCTCCGCCGTCACCCCGACAATGGCTTCCTTGTAACGCAGGCCACCCTTGCCAAATTCCGCAAACCCAGACCCGCTGGGAGCCTGGGGATCGTTGCGCCTCTTCGTCGTCACCCCGACAAAAGCTTCCTTGTGACGCAGGCCGCCCGCGCCCTAATTCCGCAAACCCAGGCCTGCTGCGGGCCCGGGGTTTTTTTCCCCTCTCCGTCATCACCCCAAGAACAGGTTCATTGTGACGCAGACCGCCCCCGCCTAAACCTTGTAAACCCAGGCCTACTGCGGGCCCTGAGTCCGTTGCCCCTTTCTGCCGTCACCTCGATAACAGCTTCATTCTGACGCAGGCCGCCCCCAGCCAAATTCCGCAAACCCAGGCCTGCTGCGGGCCCGGGGTTTTTTGCCCCTCTATGCCGTCGCTCTGAGAACGGCTTCATTGTGATGCTGGCCGCCCTCACCCAAATCTTGCAAACCCAGTCCTGCTGCAGGCCTTGGGTCCGTTGCCCATCTTCTTCGTCACCCCAACAGCGGCTTCCTTGTGACGCAGGCCGACACTCGCAAAATTCGGCAAATTCAGGCTCGCTACAGGCCTGGGGACCTTTACCCCTCTCCACCGTAACCCCGACAAAAGGTTCATTGTGACGCAGGCCCCCCCTGCCCATATGTTGCAAACCCACGCCTGCTGCGGGCCCTGGGTCTGTTGCCCCTCTCCTCCGTCACTCCGACAAGGGCTTCCTGGTGACGCAGGCCTCCCCAGCCCAAATTCGGCTAACCCAGGCCTGCTACGGGCCCAGGGTCCGTTGCACATCTCCACCGTCACCGCGACAACAGCCTCCTTGTGACGCAGGCCGCCCTCGCCCAAATTTCCAAAACCTAGGAACTGCTACGGGCCCGGGGTCAATTGCACCTCTCTGCTGTCACCCCGACAATGGATTCATTGTGACACAGGCCGCCCCCGCCCAAGTGTTGCAAACCGAGACCTCCTACGGGCCCTGGGTCCAGTGACCCTCTCCGCCGTCACCCCGACAACAGATTCCTTGTGACGCAGGTCACCCCCACCAAAATTCCGCAAACCCAGGACTGCTACCGGCCCGGGGTTTATTGTCCCTCTCCTCCGTCACCCCAACAACGGGTTCATTGTAAAACAGGCCGCCAACGCCATAGCCTTGAAAACCCAGGCTGTTACAGGTCCGGGGTTTTTTGCCCCTCTGCGTCGTCCCATACGAAGTACTATAACTTAAGGGAAACATGTATTTTTTTTCAATGGGAGCTGAGGAGAAAAAATCTGTGGTATTGAAGATAGCTCCGACACGAAAGCAGCTGCAAATGTGACACCGTGCTGGCTGATAGACTGCATGGGGACCTACTTACTACTATAGCTGGGGTCTGCCTTCTTGCTTTCTTGTACCTCCCATACGCAGTGGTGTAATTTAACCCACAAAATGTATTTTTTTCAATGGGAGATGAGGAGCAAAAGAGTATGGGATTGAAGATAGCTCCCACACAAAAGCAGCTGCAAATGTGACACGGTGCTGGGTCATTGACTGCATGGGGACCTACTTACTACTGTAGCTGGGGTCTGCCTTCCTGCTTTCTTGTAGCTCCCATACACAGTGGTGTAACTTCAGCGATAACATGTATTTTTTCAATGGGAAATGAGGAGAAAAAATCTGTGGTATTGAAGATAGCTCCCACACGAAAGCAGCTGGAAATGTGACACCGTGCTGA
This sequence comes from Colius striatus, assembly GCF_028858725.1. NCBI lineage: Eukaryota > Metazoa > Chordata > Aves > Coliiformes > Coliidae > Colius > Colius striatus. The sequence goes on from NW_026908535.1 coordinate 181,322, forward strand.
CTGATAGAATGCATGGGGACCTACTTACTACTGTAGCTGGGGTCTGCCTTCCTGCTTTCTTGTAGCTCCCATACACAGTGATGTAACTTAACCCACAACATTTATTTTTGCAATGGGATCTAAGGAGAAAAAGAGTGTGGTATTGAAGATAGCTCCCACACGTAAGCAGCTTGAAATGTGACACCGTGCTGGCTGATAGACTGCATGGGGATCTACTTACTAGTGTAACTGGGGTCTGCCTTCCTGCTTTCTTGTAGCTCCCATACTCAGTGCTATAACTTGACCCACAACATGTATTTCTGCAATGGGATCTAAGGAGAAAAAGAGTATGGGATTGAAGATAGCTCCCACACGAAAGCAGCTGGAAATGTGACACCGTGCTGACTGATAGAATGCATGGGGACCTACTTACTACTGTAGCTGGGGTCTGCCTTCCTGCTTTCTTGTAGCTCCCATACACAGTGATGTAACTTAACCCACAACATTTATTTTTGCAATGGGATCTAAGGAGAAAAAGAGTGTGGTATTGAAGATAGCTCCCACACGTAAGCAGCTTGAAATGTGACACCGTGCTGGCTGATAGACTGCATGGGGATCTACTTACTAGTGTAACTGGGGTCTGCCTTCCTGCTTTCTTGTAGCTCCCATACTCAGTGCTATAACTTAACCCACAACATGTATTTCTGCAATGGGATCTAAGGAGAAAAAGAGTATGGGATTGAAGATAGCTCCCACACAAAAGCAGCTGCAAATGTGACACCGTGCTGGCTGATAGACTGCATGGGGACCTACTTACTACTGTAGTTGGGGTCTGCCTTCCTGCTTTCTTGTAGCTCCCATACACAGTGATGTAACTTAACCCACAACATTTATTTTTGCAATGGGATCTAAGGAGAAAAAGAGTGTGGTATTGAAGATAGCTCCCACACGCAAGCAGCTTGAAATGTGACACCGTGCTGGCTGATAGACTGCATGGGGATCTACTTACTAGTGTAACTGGGGTCTGCCTTCCTGCTTTCTTGTAGCTCCCATACTCAGTGCTATAACTTAACCCACAACATGTATTTCTGCAATGGGATCTAAGGAGAAAAAGAGTATGGGATAGAAGATAGCTCCCACACAAAAGCAGCTGCAAATGTGACACCGTGCTGGCTGATAGACTGCATGGGGACCTACTTACTACTGTAGTTGGGGTCTGCCTTCCTGCTTTCTTGTAGCTCCCATACACAGTAATGTAAGTTCAGCGATAACATGTATTTTTTCAATGGGAAATGAGTAGAAAAAGAGTGTGCTATTGAACATAGCTCCCACACGAAAGCAGCTGCAAATGTGACACCGTGCTGGCTGATAGACTGCATGGGGACCTACTTACTATTATAACTGGGGTCTGCCTTCCTGCTTTCTTGTACCTCCCATACACAGTGGCGTAATTTAACCGACAACACGTATTTTTTTCAATGGGAGATGAGGAGCAAAAGAGTATGGGATTGAAGATAGCTCCCATACAAAAGCAGCTGCAAATGTGACACCGTGCTGGGACATTGACTGCATGGGGACCTACTTACTACTGTAGTTGGGGTCTGCCTTCCTGCTTTCTTGTAGCTCCCATACGCAGTGGTGTAAATTAATCGACAACATGTATTTGTGTCAATGGGAGCTGAGCAGAAAAAATCTGTGGTATTGAAGATAGCTCCCACACGAAAGCAGCTGCAACTGTGACACCGTTCTGGTTGATAGACGGCATGGGGACCTACGTACTACTGTAGCTGGGGTCTGCCTTCCTGCTTTCTTGTAGCTGCCATACGCAGTGGTGTAACTTAACCCACAACATGTATTTTTTTCAATGGGAGATGGAAAGAAAAAGAGTGTGGTATTGAAGATAGCTCCCACACGAAAGCAGCTGCAAATGTGACACCGTGCTGGCTGATAGACTGCATGGGGACCTACTTACTACTGTAGCTGGGGTCTGCCTTCCTGCTTTCTTGTACCTCCCATACACAGTGATGTAACTTCAGCGATAACATGTATTTTTTCAAAGGGAAATGAGTAGAAAAAGAGTGTGGTATTGAACATAGCTCCCACACGAAAGCAGCTGCAAATGTGACACTGTGCTGGCTGATAGACTGCATGGGGACCTACTTACTACTGAAGCTGGGGTCTGCCTTCCTGCTTTCTTGTACCTCCCATACGCAGTGGTGTAACTTAACCCACAACATGTATTTGTTTCAATGGGAGCTGAGGAGAAACAATCTGTGGTATTGAAGATAGCTCCCACACGAAAGCAACTGGAAATGTGACACCGTGCTGGCTGATAGACTGCATGGATACCTACTTACTACTGTAGCTGGGGTCAGCCTTCCTGCTTTCTTGTAGCTCCCATACGCAGTGGTGTAATTTAACCGACAACATGTATTTTTTTCAAAGGGAGATGAGGAGAAAAAGAGTGTGATATTGAAAATAGCTCCCACAGGAAAGCAGCTGCAAATGTGACACCGTGCTGGCTGATAGACTGCATGGGGACCTACTTACTACTGTAGCTGGGGTCTGCCTTCCTGTATTCTTGTAGCTCCCATACGCAGTGGTATAATTTAAGCGATAACAGGTATTTTTTCAATGGGAAATGAGGAGAAAAAGAGTGTGGTATTGAAAATAGGTCCCAAACGAAAGCAGCTGCAAATGTGACACCGTGCTGGCTGATAGACTGCATGGGGACTTACTTACTACTGTAGCTGGGGTCTGCCTTCCTGCTTTGTTGTAGCTCTCATACGCAGTGGTATACGTTAAGTGACAACATGTATTTTTGCAATGGGATCTAAGGAGAAGAAGAGTGTGGTATTGAAGATAGCTCCCACATGAAAGCAGATGCAAATGTGACACCGTGCTGACTGATAGACTGCAAGAGGACCTACTTACTACTGAAGCTGAGGTCTGCCTTCCTGCTTTCTTGTAGCTCCCATACGCACTGGTATAACTTAACAGACAACATGTATTTTTTTCAATGGGAGATTAGGAGCAAAAGAGTGTGGTATTGAAGATAGCTCCCACACGAAAGCAGCTGCAAATGTGACACCGTGCTGGCTGATTGACTGCATAGGGACCTACTTACTACTGTAGCTTGGGTCTGCCTTCCTGCCTGCTTGTAGCTCCCATACGCAGTGGTATAACTTAAGCCATTACATGTATTTTTTCAATGGGAAATGAGGAGAAAAAGAGTGTGGTATTGAAAATAGCTCCCCCACGAAAGCAGCTGCAAATGTGACACCGTGCTGGCTGATAGACTGCATGGGGACCTACTTACTACTGTAGCTGGGGTCTGCCTTTCTGCATTCTTGTAGCTCCCATACTCAGTGGTATAACTTAACTAACAACATGTATTTTTTCAATGGGAGCAGAGGAGAAAGAGAGTGTGATATTGAAGATAGCTAAGACACGAAAGCAGATGCAAATGTGACACCATGCTGGCTGACAGACTGCATGGGGACCTATTTACGACTGTAGCTGGTGTCTCCCTTCATGCTTTCTTGTAGGTCTGATATTCAGTGGAGTAACTTAACCTACAACATGTATTTTTTCAATGGGAGATGAGGAGAAAAAGATTGTGTTGTTGAAGATAGCTCCCACACGAAAGCAGCTGCAAATGTGACACCGTGCTGGCTGATAGACTGCATGGGGACCTACTTACTACTGTAGCTGCGGTCTGCCTTCCTGCTTTCTTGTCGCTCCCATACGCATTTCTTTAACTTAACAGACACATGTATTTTTTCAATGCGAGCTAAGGAGAAAAAGAGTGTGGTATTGAAGATAGCCCCTACACGAAAGCAGCTGCAAATGTGACACCGTGCTGGCTGATAGACTGCATGCCGACCTACTTAATACTGTAGCTGGGGTCCTCCTTTCTGCTTTCTTGTATATCCCATACGCAGTGGTATAACTTAACGGACAACATGTATTTTTTTAATGGGAAATGAGGAGAAAAAGAGTGTGTAATTTACGCAGGCCGCCCTAAACCAATTCCGCAAACCCAGGCCCGCTGCGAGCCTGGGGAGAATTGCCCCTCTCAGCCATCAACCCGACAACGACTTCCCTGTGATGCAGGCCGACCCCGCCCAAATTCCGCAAACCCAGGCCTCCTGCTAGCCTGGGGACCGTTTACCCTCTCCGACGTCACCCGGAGAACTGGTTCATTGTGACGCAGGCCACCCCCGTCCACACCTTTCAAACCCAGGCCTGCTGTGTGCCCGGTGTTTTTTGCCTCTCTCTGCCTTCACCCTGACAACGACTTCCCTGTGACACAGGCTGCCCCCGCCCAAATTCCGCGAACCCAGGTCTGCTACGAGCCTGGGGACCCTTGCTCCTCTCCTCTGTCACCACGACAACGGGTTTATTGTAACACAGGCCGCCCCCGCCCAAATTCCACAGTCCCAGGCCTGCTGCGAGACTGGGAACCGTTGCCCCTCTCCTCTGTCACCCCGACAACGGGTTCATTGTGACACATTCCGCCCTTGACCAAACCTTGAAAACCCAGGCCTGCTGCGGGACCGATGTTTTTTGCCCCTCTCCGCCGTCACCCCGACAACGAGTTCCCTGTGACGCAGGCCACCCCCACTCAAATTCTGCAAACCCAGGCCCGCTACGAGTCTGAGGACCGTTGCCCCTCTCCGCCATCACCCTGACAACAGTTTCATTGTGACGCAGGCCACCCCCGTCCACACCTTGCACACCCAGGTCTGCTACTGGCACAGGGTCCGTTACCCCTCTCTGCCATCACCCTGACAATGGGTTCATTGTGACGCAGGCCGCCCCGGCCTAAACCTTTCAAATTCAGGTCCGCTGCGAGCCTGGGAACCGTTCCCTCTCTCCGCCGTCACCCGACAACAGCTTCCTTGTGACGCAAGTCGTCCCTGCCCAAATTCCGCAAAGCCAAGCGCTCTGCGAGCCTGGGGATCGTTGACCCTCTCCGCCGTCACCCCGACCATGGCTTCCTTGTGACACAGGCCGCCCCCGCCCAAATTCCAAAAACCCAGGCCTGCTGCTGGCCGGTGGTCCGTTCCCCTTCTCTGCCGTCACCCCGACAACGGGTTCATTGTGATGCAGGCCACCACCGCAATAACCTTGCAAACCCAGGCCTGCTGTGGGCCCGGTGTTTTTTGCTTCTCTCTGCCGTCACCCCGACAACAACTTCCCTGTGATGCATGCCGCCCCTGCCCAAATTCCGCAATCCCAGGCCCGCTGTGATACTGCGAACCGTTGCCCCTCTCCTCTGCCACCCCGACAACGGGTTCATTGTAACACAAACCGCCCCCGCCCAAATCTTGCAAACTAAGGCCTGCTGCGGTCCCTGGGTCCGTTGCCCCTCTCCACCGTCACCCTGACAACAGGTTCATTGTAACGCAGGCAACGCCGCCTAAACCTTGCAAACCCAGGCCAGCTGCGGGCCCGTTGTGTTTTCCCCTTTCCGACGTCGCCCCGACAACGACTTCCCTGAGAGGCAAGCCGTCCCCACGCAAATTCCGGAAACCCAGGCTCGTTGCGATCCTGGGGACCGTTGCCCCTCTCTGCCATCACCCCCATACAGGTTCATTGTGAGGCGGGCCGCCCCCGCCCAAACCTTACAAACCCATGGCCTGCTACGGGCCCGGGGTCCATTACCCCTCTCCGCCGTGACTCTGACAAAAGGTTCATTGTGACGCCGGACGCCTCATCCAAACCTTCCAAAAACCCAGGCCTGCTGCTGGCCGTTGGTCCGTTGTCCCTCTCCGCCCTCACCCCGATAACGGGTTCATTGTGATGCAGGCCGCCCCCGCCCAAACCTTGAAAACCCAGGACTGCTGCGGGCCCGGTGCTTATTGCCCCTCTCCGCCATTACCCCGACAACGACTTCCCTGTGACGCAGGCCGCCCCGGCCCAAATTCCGCAAACCCAGGCCCGCTGCAAACATGGGGATTGTTGCCCCTCTCCTCCGTCACCCCAACAACAGGTTCATTGTGACACAGGCCCCCCCCGCACATACCTTGCAAACCCACGCCTGCTGAGGGCCCTGGTTCCGTTGCCCCTCTCCTCCGTCACTCCGACAACGGCTTCCTTGTGACGTAGGCCGCCCCATTCCAAATTCCGCTAACCCAGGCCTGCTACTGGCCCGGGGTGCGTTGCACATCTCGTCCGTCACCGCGACAACAGCTTCCTTGTGACGCAGGCCGCCCCCAACCAAATTCCGCAAACCGAGGCCTGCTACGAGCCCTGGGACCGTTGTCCCTCTACACCGTCACCCCGACAACAGTTTCATTGTGACGCGGGACGCCCCCGCCCAAAACCTGCAAACCCAGACCTGCAAACGGGCCCTGGGTCCGTTGCCTCTCTCCGCCGTCACCCCGATAGCGGGTTCATTTTGATGCAGGCAGCCCCGTCCAAACCTTGCAAACCCAGGTCTGCTGCAGCCCCGGGTCCGTTGCTGCTCTACGCCGTCACCCCGACAACGGGTTCCTTGTGACGCAGGCTGCCCCCACCTATACCTTGCAAACCCAGGCCTGCTGCAGGCCCTGGGTCCGTTGCCCCTCTCTGCCCTCACTCCGACAACGGCTTAATTGTGACGCAAGACGCCCCCGCCCTAATTCCGCAAACCCAGGTCTGCTACGGGCCCGGGGTCCTTTGTCGCTCTCCGCCGTCACCCCTTCAACGGCTTCATTGTGACACAGGCCACCCCCGCCCATACTTTGCAAACCCAGTCCTGCTGCGGGCTTGATGTTTTTTGCCTGTCTCCGCCGTCACCCTGACAACGAGTTCCCTGTGACGCAGGCCACCCCCACCCAAATTCCGCAAACCCACGCCCGCTGCGAGCCTGAGGACCGTTGCCCCTCTCCCCGTCACTCCGACAATGACTTCCCTGTGATGCAGACCACCCCCAGGCAAAATTCCGAAAACCCAGGCCTGCTATGGGCCCGGGATCTGTTGCCCCTCTCCGCCGTCACCCCGACAACAGGTTGATTGTGACGCAGGCCGGCAACAACCAAACCTTGCAAAACCAGGCCTGCTGCGGGCCTGGGATCCATTGCCTCCCTCTACCGTCACCCCGACAACGGTTTCCTTGTGACGCAGTCCCCCCCGCAAAAACCTTGCAAACCCAGGCCTGCTGCGGGCCCGTTTTGATTTGCCCCTTTCCGCCGTCACCCCGACAACCACGTCCCTGTGACGCAGGCCGACCCACCCAAATTCCACAAATCCAGATGCCGTTGAGAGCCTGGGGACCGTTACCCCTCTCCTCCGTCACCCTGACAACGGGTTCATTGTGACGCAGGGCGCCCGGTCCACACCTTGCAAACGCAGGCCTGCTGCGAACCTGGGGACCGTTGCCCCTCTCCGCTGTCACCCTGACAATGGGTTCATTGTGACACAGGTCAGCCCTGACCAAATCTTTAAAACCCAGGCCTGCTGCGGCCCTGGGTTTTTTACCCCTCTCCGCCGTCACCCCGACGACGTCTTCCCATTGAGGCAGGCCGCCCCTGCCAAAATTCCTCAAACCCAGGCCCGCTGCGAGCCTGGGGACCGATTCCCCTCTCTGCCGTCACCCCGACAACGGCTTCCTTGTGAAGCAGGCCGCCCCCGCCCAAATTCCGCAAACCCAGGCCTGCTACGGGCCTGGGGTCTGTTGCCCCTCCCCGCCGTCAACACGACAACAGGTTCATTGTGACGCAGGCCGCCCCTGCCCAAATCCCTTGTAAACCCAGACCTGCTGCGGTGCCTAGGTCCATTGCCCTTCTTCGCCATCACCCCGACAACGGGTTCACTGTGACGCAGGCCGCTCCCACCCAAACCTTGAATACACAGGCCTGTGCGGGCCCTCGGTCCATTGCCCCTCTCCGCCGTCACCCCTACAATGGCTTCATTGTGACGCAGACCACGCTCGCCCAAACCTTGCAAACCCACGACTGCTGTGGGCTCTGGGTCCGTTGCCTCTCTCCGTCACCCCGAAAATGGCTTCCTTGTGTCCCAGGATGCCCCCGCCCATATTCCGCAAACCCAGGTCTGCTATGGGCCCTGGGTCCGTTGCCCCTCTCTGCCGTCCCCCCAACAACAGGGTCATTGTGACACAGGCCGCTGTCGCCCAAGGCCTCCTGCGAGCCCGTTGTTTTTTCCCCTCTCCGCCGTCACCCCTACAATGACTTCCCTGTGACGCAGGCTGCCTCCGCCAAAATTCTGCAAACCCAGGCCCGCTGCGAGCCTGGGGACCGTTGCCCCTCTCCGCCGACACCCCGACAACGTGTTTATTGTGACACAGGCTGCCCCTCATCAACCCTTGAAAACCCAGGCCTGCTGCAGGCCCGGTGTTTTTTGCCCCTCTCCACCGTCACCCCGACAACGACTTCCTTGTTATGCAGGCGGCCCCCACCCAAATTCCGCAAACTCTGGCCCGCTGCGAGCCTGGGGCCCGTAGCCCCTCTCCGCCTTCACTGAAACAATAGCTTCATTGTGACGCAGACCGCCCCGCCCAAACCTTGCAAAACCACGCCTTCTGCGGGCCTTGGGTCCGTTGCCCCTCTCCGCCTTCACCCCGAAAACAGCTTCCTTGTGACGCAGGCTGCCCCCAGCCCAAATTCCGCTAACTCAGGCCTGCTGTGGGCCCGGGGTTTTTTGCCCCTCTCCGCCGTCACTCTGAGAATGGCTTCCCTGTGACGCAGACCACCCCCGCCTAAACTCCGCAAACCCAGGCCTGCTACGGGTCCTGGGTCCGTTGCCCCTCTCCGCTGTCACCTGACAACAGCTTAATTTTGATGCAGGCCGCCCCCGCCCAAACCCCGCAAACCCAGGCCCGCTGCGGGCCCAGAGTTTTTGCCTCTCTCCGGCATCACTCCGACAAATGACTTCATTGTGACGCCGACCACCCCCGTCCAAATTCCGCAAACCAAGGTCTCCTGTGGGCCCTGTGTTGTTTGCCCCTCTCTGTCATCACCCCGACAACGACTTCCCTGTGACGCAGGCTGCCCCCGCCCAAATTCCATAAACGCAGGCCCGCTGCGAGCCTGGGGACCGTTACTCCTCTACTCCGTCACCCTGACAATGGCTTCCTTGTGACGCAGGCTGCCCCCGCCCAAATTCAGCAAACCCAGGCCCTCTGTGAGCCTGAGGATCGTTGTAACTCTCCGCCGTCACCCCGACAACGACTTCCCTTTGACGCAGGCCGCCCCCGCCCAAATTACGCAAACCTAGGCCAGCTGCTAGCCTGGGGATCGTTGCGCCTCTCCACCATCACCCCGACAACGGGTTCATTGTGATGCAGGCCGCCCCCGCCCAAATTCTGCAAACACAGGCCTGCTATGGGCCCGGCGTCCGTTGCCCCTCTCCCCTGTAACCCTGACAACGGCTTCATTGTGACGCAGGCCGCCCCTGACCAAACCTGGAAAACCCAGGCCTGCTGCGGGCCCTGGGACCATTGCAATTCTCAGCCGTCAACCCGACAACAGCTTGATTGTGACGCAGGCCGCCCCAAACCAAACCTCGCAAACCCAGGCCTGCTGTGGGCACGGTGTTTTTTGCCCCTCTCTGCCGTCACCCCGACAACGACTTTCCTGTGACGCAGGCTGCCCCCGCCCAAATTCCGCAATCCGAGCCTCGCTGCGAGCCTGGGGACCGTTGCCCCTCTCCCCTGTAACCCTAACAACGGGTTCATTGTGACGCAGGCCGCCCCTGACTAAACATTGAAAACCCAGGCCTCCTGCGGGCCCTGGGACCGTTGCCATTCTCGGCCGTCACCCCGACAACGGCTTCCTTGTGACGCAGGCCGCCCCTGACCAAACCTTGCAAACCCAGGCCTGCTACGGGCCCGGGGTCCGTTACCCGTCTCCGTTATCACCCTGACAACAGCTTGATTGTGACGCAGGCCGCCCCCGCCCAAACGTCGCAAACCCAGCCCTGCTGTGGGCCCGGTGTTTTTTGCCCCTCTCTGCCGTCACCCCGACAACGACTGCCCTGTGACGCAGGCTGCCCCCGCCCAAATTCCGCAAACCCAGGCCCGCTGCGATCCTGGGGACCGTTGCTCCTCTCTGCCGTCACCCCGTCAACGGGTTCATTGTAAAACACCCGCCGCCACCCAAATTCCGCAATCCCAGCCCCGCTGCGAGCCTGGGGACCGTTGCCCCTCTCCTCTGATACCCCGACAATGGGTTCATTGTGACACATTCCGCCCCTGACCAAACCTTGAAAACCCAGGCCTGGTGCGGGCCCTGGGTCCGTTGCCTGTCTCGACTGTCACCCCGACAAGGGCTTCCTTGTGACGCAGGCCGCCCCAAACCAAACCCAGACCTGCTGCAGGCCCAGGGTCCGTTGCCCCTCTCCGTCGTCACCCCGACAACAGCTTCATTGTGACGCAGGCCGTCCCCGCCCAAACCTCTCAAATCCAGGCCTGCTGTGGGCCCTGGGTTTGTTGCCCCTCTCCGCTGTCTCCCCGACAACGGTTTCTTTGTGATGCAAGCCACCCCCCCCAAATTCCGCAAACCCAAGCCCATGGTGAGCCTTGGAACTTTGCCCCTCTCCGTCGTCACCTGACAACGGTTTCATTGTGACACAGGCCACCCCTGATAAAACCTTGAAAACCCAGGACTTCTGCGGGCCCTGGGTCTGTTGCCCCCCTTGCTATAACCCTGACAACGGCTTCCTTGTGACAGAGGCTGCCCCCACCCCAATTCCGAAAACCCTGGCCTACTACGGGCCCAGGGTCCATTGCCCTCTACACCGTCACCACGACAACAGGTTCATTGTGACGCAGGCCGCCCCTGATCAAAGCTTGCAAACCAGGCCTGATGCAGGCCCTGGGTTCGTTGCTCCTCTCCACCGTCACCCCGACAACGGCTTCCTTCTGACGCAGGCCGCCCCTGCCCAAATTTTGAAATCTCAGGCCTGCTACGGGTCCGGTGTCCTTTGCCCTTCTCATCCGTCACCCCGACAAGGGGTTCATTTTGACGCAGGCCGCCCCCGGCAAAACCTTGCAAACCCAGGCCGGCTACGGGCCTGGGGACCGTTGCCCCTCTCCGCTGTCACCCCGACAACGACTTCCATGTGACGCAGGTCGCCCCCGACCAAATTCCGTAAAACCAGGCCCGCTACGAACCTGGGGACCGTTTTCCTTCTCCGCCGTCACCACGACAACGGCTTCCTTGTGACACAGGCTGCCCCCGCCAAAATTCTGAAAACCCAGGTCTGTTACGGGCCCGGGGTCCATTGCCCCTCTCCGCCGTCACCCCAACAACGGGTTAATTGTGAGGCAGGCTGCCAACAACCAAACTTTGCAAAACCAGGCCTGCTGCGGGCCCGGGGTCCGTTGCCTCCCTCCGCCGTCACCCCGACAATGGCTTCCTTGTGACGCAGGCCGCCCCCGCGCAAATTCCGCTAACCCAGGCCTGCTAAAGGGCCCGGGGTCCGTTGTCCCTCTCCTCTGTCACCCCGAGAACGGCTTCTTAGTGACGTAGGCCGCCCCCCACATAAACCTTGCAAACCCAGGCCTGCTACGTGCCCGGGGTCCGTTGCACCTCTCCGCCGTCACCCTAACAACGGCTTCCTTGTGACACAGGCCACCCCACACCAAATTCCGCAAACCCAGACCCGCTGCTAGCCTGGGGACTGTTGCCCGTCTCCGCCGTCACCTCGACAACGGCTTCCTTGTGACGCAGGCCGCCCCCGCCCTAATTCCGCAAACCAAGGCCTGCTGCGGGCCCGGGATTTTTTTCCCCTCTCCGTCATCACCCCAACAAAGGGTTCATTGTGACGCACGCCGCCCCCGCCCAAACTTTGCAAACCCACGCCTGCTGCAGGCCCTGAGACCGTTGCCCCTCTCCGTCGTCAACACGACAACAGGTTCATTGTGACGCAGGCCGCCCCCGCCCAAATTCTGCAAACGCATGCCCGCTACTACCCTCGGGACCTTTGCCCCTCTCCGCCGTCACCCCGACAAAAGCTTCATTGTGACGCAGGTCGCCCCTGCTAAACCTTCCAAACCCAGGCCTGCTACAAACCTGGGGTCAGTTTCCCCTCTCTGCCGTCACCACGACAACAGATTCATTGTGACGCAGGTCGCCCCTGACTAAACCTTGCAAACCCAGGTCTGCTACGGGCCCTGGGTCCATTGTCCCTCTCCGCCGTCACCCCGACAACAGCTTCATTCTGACGCAGGCCGCCCCCGCCCAAATTCCGAAAACCCAGGCCTCCTGCGGGCCCGGGGTTTTTTGCCACTCTCCGCCGTCACCCCAACAGCGGCTTCCTTGTGACGCAGGCCGCCCCTGGCAAAATTCCGGAAATTCAGGCTCGCTACAGGCCTGGGGACCTTTACCCCTCTCCACCGTAACCCCGACAACAGGTTCATTGTGACGCAGGCCCCCCCCGCCCATACCTTGCAAACCCACGCCTGCTGCGGTCCCTGGGTCCGTTGCCCCTCTCCTCCGTTACTCCAACAACGGCTTCCTTGTGACGCAGGCCGCTCCAGCCCAAATTCGGCTAACCCAGGCCTGCTACGGGCCCGGGGTCCGTTGCACATCTCCTCCGTCACCGCGACAACAGCTTCCTTGTGACGCAGGACGCCCCCGCCCAAATTCCCAAAACCCAGGACTGCTACGGGCCCGGGATCAATGGCACCTCTCCGCTGTCACCCCGACAATGGATTCATTGTGACAGAGGCCACCCCCGCCCAAGCCTTGCAAATCGAGGCCTGCTGCGGGCCCTGGGTCTGGTGCCCCTCTCTGCCATCTCCACGACAACAGGTTCATTGTGACACAGGCCGCCCCCGCCCAAACCTTGTAAACCCAGACTTACTGCGGGCCCTGGGTCCGTTGCCCCTCTCTGCCATCTCCACGACAACAGGTTCATTGTGACGCAGGTCGCCCCTGCCTAAACCTTGCAAACCCACGCCTGCTACAGGCCTTGGGAACGTTGCCCCTCTCTAGCGTCACCCTGACAACGGCTTCCTTGTGTCGCAGGCCGCTCCCGCCAAAATTCCGCTAACCCAGGCCTGCTACAGGCCCGGGGTCCGTTGCCCCTCTCCGCCGTCAACACGACAACAGCTTCATTGTAACGCAGGGCGCCCCCGCCCAAATTCCGCAAACCCAAGCCCGCTGCTACCCTGGGGACCGTTGCCCCTCTCCGCCGTCACCCCGACAAATTCTTCATTGTGACACAGGTCGCCCCTACCTAAACCTTGCAAACCCAGGCCTGCTACGAGCCCGGGGTCCGTTGTCCCTCTCTGCCGTCACCACGACAACAGGTTCATTGTGACGCAGGCTGCCCCGTCCAAATTCCGCAAACCCAGGCCTACTGCGGGCCCTGGGTCCGTTCCCCCTCTCCGCTGTCACCCCGACAAGAGCTTCTTTTTGAACTAGGCCACCCCATCCAAATTCCGCAAACCCAGGCCTGCTACGGGCCCAGGGTCTGTTGCAAGAGTGTGGTATTGAAGATGGTTCCCAAACGAAAGCAGCTGCAAATGTGACACCGTGCTGGCTGATAGACTGCATGGGGACCTACTTACTACTGTAGCTGGGGTCTGCCTTCCTGCTTTCTTGTAGCTCCCATACACAGTGGTATAAGTTAACCCACAACATGTATTTTTGCAATGGGATCTAAGGAGAAAAAGAGTGTGGTATTGAAGATAGCTCCCACACGAAAGCATCTGCAAATGTGACACCGTGCTGGCTGATAGACTGCATGGGGACCTACTTACTACTGTAGCTGGGGTCTGCCTTCCTGCTTTCTTGTAGCTCCCATACTCAGTGGTATAACTTAACTGACAACATGTGTTTTTTAAATGGGAGATGAGGAGAAAAAGAGTGTGGTAATGAAGATAACTCCACCACGAAAGCAGCTGCAAATGTGACACCGTGCTGGCTGATAGACTGCATGGGGACCTACTTACTACTGTAGCTGGTGTCTGCATTCCTGCTTTCTTGTATATCCCATACGCAGTGGTATAACTTAACGGACAACATGTATTTTTTTAATGGGAAATGAGGAGAAAAAGAGTGTGGCATTTACGCAGGCGGCCCTAAACCAATTCCGGAAACCCAGGCCCGCTGCCAGCCTGGGGACAATTGCCCCTCTCAGCCGTCAACCCGACAACGACTTTCCTGTGACGCAGGCCGGCCCCGCCCAAATTCCACAAACCCAGGCTTCCTGTGAGCCTGGGGACCGTTTACTCTCTCCGCCGTCACCCCGAGAACAGGTTCATTGTGACGCATGCGGCCCCGCCCAAGCCTTGCAAACCCAGGCCTGCTACGGACATTGGATCCCTTGCCTATCTCCGCCGTCACCCCGAAAGCGGGTTCATTGTGACTCAGGCAGGCCCCGCCCAAATTCCAAAAACCCACGTCAGCTGCAAACATGGGGACTGTTGCCCCTCTCCTCCGTCACCCCAACAACGGGTTTATAGTAACACAGGGTTCATTATAACAGAGGCCGCCCCGTTCATAACCTTGCAAACCCAGGCCCGCTGCGGGCCCGGTGTTTTTTACACCTCTCTGCCTTCACCCCGACAACGACTTCCCTGTGACACAGGCCGGCTCCGCCCAAATTCCGCAAACCCAGGCCCGCTGCGAGCCTGGGGACCGTTGCCTCTCTCCGCCATCACCCCCACAACAGGTTCATTGTGAGGCGGGCCGACACCGCCCAAACCTTACAAACCAAGGCCTGCTATGGGCCCGCGGTCCGTTGCCTCTCTCCGCCGTGACCCTGACAACAGGTTCATTGTGACGCAGGACGCCCCATCCAAACCTTGCAAACCCAGGCCCGCTGCGAGCCTGGTGATCGTTGCCCCTCTCCGGCGTCACCCCGACAACGGGTTTATTGTAACACAGGCCGCCCCCGCCCAAATTCTGCAAACCCAGGCCAGCTGCAAACATGGGGACTGTTGCCCCTCTCCTCCGTCACCCCAACAACGGGTTCATTATAACAGAGGCCGCCCCGGTCATAACCTTGCAAACCCAGGCCTGCTACGGGCCCTGGGTCTGTTGCCTCTCTCCGCTGTTATCCCGACAATGACTTCCCTGTGACGCAGGCCGTCCCCGCCAAAATTCCCAAAACCCAGGACTACTACGCCCCCGGGGTCAATTGCATCTCTTCGCTGTCACCCCGACAACAGGTTCTTTGTGACGCGAGCCGCCCCTACCCAAACCTTGCAAACCTACGTCTGTTGCGGGCCCTGGGGACGATTGCTCCTCTCAGCCGTTACCCCGACAACGGCTTCCTCGTGACGTAGGCTGCCCCCGACCAAATTCCGAAAACCCAGGCCCGCTGAGGGCCTGGGGACGATTGCCCCTCTCAGCCGTTAGCACGATAACGGCTTCCTTGTGACACAGGCCGCCCCCGTCCTAATTCCGCAAACCCAGGCCTGCTGCGGGTCCGGGGTTTTTTTCCCCTCTCCGTCATCACCCCAAGAAAGGGTTCATTGTGACGCACGCCGCCCCCGCCCAAACCTTGCAAACCCATGACTGCTGCAGGCCCTGGGACCGTACAGTACTTACTACTGTAGCTGGGATCTGCCTTCCTGCTTTCTTGTAGCTCCCATACGCAGTGGTGTAATTTAACTGACAACATCTGTTTTTTCCAATCGGAGATGAAGAGAAAAAGAGTGTGGTGTTGAAGATAGCTCCCACACGAAAGCAGCTGCAAATGTGACACCGTGCTGGCTGATAGACTGCATGGGGACCTACTTACTACTGTAGCTGGGGTCTCCCTACCTGCTTTCTTGTAGCTCCCATACTCAGTGGTATAACTTAACCGACAATGTGTATTTTTAAAATAGGAGAAGTGGAGAATAAGTGTGGTATTAAAGATAGCTGCCACAGGAAAGCAGCTGCAAATGTGACACCGTGCTGGGTCATAAACTGCATGGGGACCTACTTACTACTGTAGCTGGGGTCTGCCTTCCTGCTATCTTGTAGCTCCTATACACAGTGGTATAAGTTAACGCACAACATGTATTTTTGTAATGGGATCTAAGGAGAAAAAGAGTGTGGTATTGAAGATAGCTCCCACACGAAAGCAGCTGCAAATGTGACACCGTGCTGGCTGATAGACTGCATGGGGAACTACTTACTACTGTAGCTGGGGTCTGCCTTCTTGCTTTCTTGTATCTCCTATAAACAGTGGTGTAACTTAACCCACAACATGTATTCTTGCAATGGGATCTAAGGAGAAAAATCTGTGGTATTGAAGATAGCTCCCACAGGAAAGCAGCTGCAAATGTGACACCGTGCTGGCTGATAGACTGCATGGTGACCTACTTACTACAGTAGCTGGGGTCTGCCTTCCTGCTTTCTTGTAGCTCCCATACGCATTTCTTTAACTTAACAGACACATGTATTTTTGCAAAGGCATCTAAGGAGAAAAAGAGTGTGGTATTGAAGATAGCTCCCACACGAAAGCAGCTGCAAATGTGACACCGTGCTGGCTGATAGACTGCATGGGGACCTACTTACTACTGTAGCTGGGGTCTGCCTTCCTGCTTTCTTGTAGCTCCCATACGCATTTCTTTAACTTAACCGACAACATGTATTTTTTTCAATGCTTGATGAGGAGAAAAAGAGTGTGGTATTTATGCAGGCCGCCCTAAGCCAATTCCGCAAACCCAGGCCTGCTGCGAGCCTGGGGATTGTTGCGCCTCTCCGTCGTCACCCCGACAAATTCTTCCTTGTGACGCAGTCCGCCCCCGACAATTTCCACCTACACAAGCCTGCTGCAGGCCCTTGGTCCGTTGCCCCTCTCTGCCGTCACCCCGAAAACGGGTTCATTGTGATGCAGGCCACCCCCGCCCAAACCTTGCAAATCCAGGCCTGCTGTGGGCCCGGTGTTTTTTGCCCCTCTCTGTCTTCACCCCTACAACGACTTCCCTGTGACACAGGCTGTCACCGCCCAAATTCCGCAAACCCAGGCCCGCTGCATGCCTAGGGACCGTTGCTCCTCTCTGCCGTCATCCCGACAACGGGTTTATTGTAACACAATCCGCCCCCGCCAAATTCCACAATCACAGGCCTGCTGCGAGACTGGGAACCGTTGCCCCTCTCCTCTGTCACCCCGACAACGGGTTCATTGTGACCCAGGTCGTCCCCGCCCAAACCTTTCAAACCCAGGCCTGCTGCGGGCATTGGGTCTGTTGCCCCTCTCCCCTGTAACTCCGACAATGGGTTCATTTTGACACATTCTGCCCTTTACCAAACCTTTAAAACCCAGACCTGCTGCGGGCCTTGGGTCTGTTTCCCCTCTCCGCTGTCACCCCGACAATGGGTTCATTGTGAAACTTTTTTCCCTTGACCAAAGCTTTAAAAGCCAGGTCTGCTGCTGACCCGATGTTTTTTGCCCCTCTCCGCCATCACGCCGACAACAGCTTCACTGTGATGCAGACCGCCCCGCCCAAAACTTGCAAACCCAGGCCTGCAAACGGCCCGGGGTGCGTTGCCCCTCTCCGTCATCACCCCGAAAACGGGTTCATTGTGACGCAGGCCGCCAACAACCAAATCTTCAAAAGCCAGGCCTGCTGCGGGCCCGGGGTCCGTTGTCCCTCTCCTCCATCACCCCGAGAACGGCTTCTTTCTGACGTAGGCAGCCCCCCACAAAAACCTTGCAAACCCAGACCTGCTACGGGCCCGGGGTCCATTGCAGCTCTCCGCCGTCACCCCGACAACGGCTTCATTGTGACTCAGGCTGCCCCTGACCAAATTCCGCAAACCCAGGCCTGCTGCTAGCCTGGGGACCTTTGCCCCTCTCTGCTGTTCACCCCGACAACGGCTTCCTTGTGACGCAGGCCGCCCCCGCCCAAATTCCACTAACCCAGGCATGCTAAAGGGCCGGGGTCTGTTGCACCTCTCCTCCGTCACCCCGAGAATGGCTTACTTGTGACGCAGGCCGCCCCCTAAAAAACCTTGCAAACCCAGGCCTGCTACGGGCCCGGGGTCCATTGCAGCTCTCCGCCGTCACCCCGACAACGGGTTCTTTGTGACGAAGGCCGCCCCCACCCAAATTCCACAAACCCACGGCTGCTACGGGCCCTGGGTCCGTTGCCCCTCTCCGGGTCACCCTGACAACAGGTTCATTGTAACGCAGGCTGCCCCCCCAAAACCTTGGAAACCCAGGCCTGCTGCGGGCCCTGGGTCTGTTGCCTCTCTCCGCCGTCACCCTGACAACGACTTGCCTGTGACGCAGGCCGCCCCCGCCCAAATTCCCAAAATGCAGGACTACTACGCGCCTGGGGTCAATTGCATCTCTCCGCTGTCACCCCGACAACAGGTTCCTTGTGACGCGAGCCATCCCTACCCAAATCTTGCAAACCCACGTCTGTTGCGGACCTTGGGTCCGTTGTCCCTCTCCGCTGTTACCCCGAAAACGGCTTCCTTGTGTCGCAGGCTGCCCCCACCCAAATTCCGCAAACCCAGTAGCGCTGCGAGCCTGGGGATGATTGCCCCTCTCAGCCGTTACCCCGACAACGGCTTCCTTGTGAGGCAGGCCGCCCTCGCCCTAATTCCGCAAACCCAGGCCTGCTGCGGGCCAGGGGTTTTTTTCCCCTCTTCGTCATCACCCCAACAACGGCTTCCTTGTGACGCAGACCGACCCCGCCCAAACCATGTAAGCCCAGGCCTACTGCGGGCCCTGAGTCCGTTGCCCCTTTCTGCCATCACCACGACAACGGGTTCATTGTGACGTAGGTCGCCCCTGCCTAAACCTTGGAAACCCAGGTCTGCTACAGGCCCGGGGTCCGTTGCCCCTCTCCGCCATCGCCCCAACAACAGTTTCATTCTGACGCAGGCCGCCCCCGGCCAAATTCTGCAAACCCAGGCCTGCTGCGGGCCCGGGGTTTTTTACCCCTCTAAGCCGTCTCTCTGAGAACTGCTTCATTGTGATGCTGGCCGCCCCCGCCCAAATCTTGCAAACCCAGTCCTGCTGCGGGCCTTGGGTCTGTTGCCCATCTTCTCCGTCACCCCAACAGCGGCTTCCTTGTGACGCAGGCCGCCCCTGGCAAAATTCGGCAAATTCAGGCTCGCTACAGGCCTGGGGACCTTTACCCCTCTCCACCGTAACCCCGACAACAGGTTCATTGTGACGCAGGCCCCGCCCGCCCATACCTTGCAAATCCACGGCTGCTGCGGGCCCTGGGTCTGTTGCCCCTCTCCTCTGTCACTCCGACAACGGCTTCCTTGTGACGCAGGCCGCCTCAGCCCAAATTCGGCTAACCCAGGCCTGCTACGGGCCCGGGGTCCGTTTCACATCTCCACTGTCACCGCGACAACAGCCTCCTTGTGACGCAGGCTGCCCCCGCCCAAATTTCCTAAACCCACGAACTGCTACGGGCCCGTGGTCAATTTCACCTCTCCGCTGTCACCCCGACAACGGATTCCTTCTGACGCAGGCCACCCCCACCAAAATTACGAAAACCCAAGACTGCTACGGGCCCACGGTTTTTTGCCCCTCTCCTCCGTCACCCCAACAACGGGTTCATTGTAACACAGGCCGCCCCCGGCATAGCCTTGCAAACCCAGGCTGTGGCAGGTCCGGGGCTTTTTGCCTCTATCTGTCGTCACCTCGACAACGGGTTCATTGTGACGCACGCCACCCCTGCCCAAATCTTGCAAACCCAGGCCTACTGCGGGCCGTGGGTCCGTTCCCGCTCTCCGCTTTCCCCCGACAAGAGCTTCTTTTTGACCTAGGCCACCGCGTCCAAATTCCGCAAACCCAGGCCTGCTACGGGCCCGGGGTCTGTTGCAAGAGTGTGGTGTTGAAGATAGCTCCGACACGAAAGCAGCTGCAAATGTGACACCGTGTTGGCTGATAGACTGCATGGGGACCTACTTACTACTGTAGCTGGGGTCTGCCTTCCTGCTTTCTTGTAGCTCCCATACTGAGTGGTATAAGTTAACAGACACATGTGTTTTTTCAATAGGAGCAGAAGAGAAAAAGTGTGGTATTGAAGTTAGCTTCCTCACGAAAGCAGCTGCAAATGTGACACCGTGCTGGCTGATAGACTGCATGGGGACCTACTTACTACTGTAGCTGAGGTCTGCCTTCCTGCTTTCTTGTAGCTCCCATACGCAGTGGTATAACTCAACCGACAACATGTATTTTTTAAATGGGAGATTAGGAGAAAAAGAGTGTGGGATTGAAGATAGCTCCCACAGGAAAGCAGCTGCAAATGTGACACCGTGCTGGCTGATAGACTGCATGGGGACCTACTTACTACTGTAGCTGGGGTCTGCCTTCCTGCTTTCTTGTAGCTCCCATACAGAGTGGTATAAGGTAAACCACAACATGTATTTTTGCAATGGGATCTAAGGAGAAAAAGAGTGTGGTATTAAAGATAGCTCCCACAGGAAAGCAGCTGCAAATGTGAACACCGTGCTGGGTCATAGACTGCATGGGAACCTACTTAATACTGTAGCTGGGGTTTGCCTTCCTGCTTTCTTGTATATCCCATACACAGTGGTGTAACTTAACCCACAACATGTATTTTTTTCAATGGGAGATGAGGAGAAAAAGAGTGTGGCATTTACGCAGGCCGCCCTAAACCAATTCCGGATACCCAGGCCCGCTGCGAGCCTGGGGACAATTGCCTCTCTCAGCCGTCAACCCGACAACGACTTCCCTGTGACGCAGGCCGGCCCCGCCCAAATTCCGCAAACCCAGACCTCCTGCGAGCCTTGGGACCATTTTCCCTCTCCGCTGTCACCCCCAGAACGGGTTCATTGTGACGCACGCTGCCCCGCCCAAGCCTTGCAAACACAGGCCTGCTACGGACATTGGGTCCCTTGCCCCTCTCCCCCGTCACCCCGAAAGCGGGTTCATTTTTACTCAGGCAGCCCCCGCACAAAACTTGCAAACCCAGGCCCGCTGCGAGCCTGGGGACGATTGCCCCTCTCAGCCTTCAACCCGACAACGACTTCCCTGTGACGCAGGCCGGCCCCGCCCAAATTCTGCAAACCCAGGCCTCCTGCTAGCCTGGGGACCGTTTCCCCTCTCCGACGTCACCCGGAGAACCGGTTCATTGTGACGCAGGCCACCCCCGTCCACACCTTGCAAACCCAGGCCTGTTGTGGGCCCGGTGTTTTTTGCCTATCTCTGCTTTCACCCTGACAACTACTTCCCTGTGACACAGGCTGCCCCCGCCCAAATTCCGCAAACCCAGGCCCGCTGCAAGCCTGGGAACCGTTGCCCCTCTCCTCTGTCACCCCGACAACGGGTTCATTGTGACACATTCTATCCTTGACCAAACCTTGAAAACCCAGGCCTGCTGCGGGCCCGATGTTTTTTGCCCCTCTCCGCTGTCGCCCCGACAACGAGTTCCCTGTGACGCAGGCCACCCCCACTCAAATTCTGCAAACTCAGGCCCGCTACGAGTCTGAGGACAGTTGCCCCTCTCCGCCATCACCCCGACAACGGGTTCATTGTGACGCAGGCCACCCCGGCCTAAACCTTGCAAATTCAGGCCCGCTGCGAGCCTGGAAACCATTCCCTCTCGCCGCCGTCACCCGACAACAGCTTCCTTGTGACGCAAGTCGTCCCCGCCCAAATTCCGCAAAGCCAAGCGCGCTGCGAGGCTGGGGATCGTTGCCCCTCTCAGCCGTCAACCCGACAACGACTTTCCTGTGACGCAGGCCGGCCCCGCCCAAGCCTTGCAAACCCAGGCCTGCTACGGACATTGGATCCCTTGCCTATCTCCGCGGTCACCCCGAAAGCGGGTTCATTGTGACTCAGGCAGGCCCCACCCAAATTCCGCAAACCCAGGCCAGCTGCAAACATGGGGACGGTTGCCCCTCTCCTCCGTCACCCCAACAACGGGTTCATTATAACAGAGGCTGCCCCGGTCATAACCTTGAAAACCCAGGCCTTTTGTGGGTCTGGGGTTTTTTCTCCCTCTCCGTCGTCACCCCGACAACGGGTTCACTGTGACATACGCCGCCACAGCCTAAACCTTGCAAACCCACGCCTGCTGCGGGCCCTGGGTCCGTTGCCCCTCTCCGCCGTCACCCCGACAACGGCTTCCTTGTGACGCAGACTGCCCCCGCCCAAATTCTGCAAACCCAGACCCGCTACAGGCCTGGGGACCTTTACCCTTCTCCACCGTAACCCCGACAACAGGTTCATTGTGACGCAGGCCGCCAACAACCAAATCTTCCAAATCCAGGCCTGCTGCGGGCCCGGGGTCCATTGCCCCTCTCCTCCGTCACCCCAACAACAGGTTCATTGTGACGCAGGCTGCCCCCGCTCAAACCTTGCAAACCCAGGCCTGCTGCGGGCTCTGGGTCTGTTGCCCCTCTCCGCCGTCACTCCGACAACGACTTCCCTGTGGCACAAGGCGCCCCCGCCAAAATTCCGCAAACCCAGGCCTTCTACGGGCCCAGGGTCCGTTTCCCCTCTCTGCTGTCACCCCGACAACGGCTTCATTGTGACGCAAGCCGCCCCCGCCCAAACCTTGCAAACCCAGGCCTGCTGCGGCCCTGGGGTTTTTTGCCCCTTTCCGCCATCACCCCGACAACGGGTTAATTGTGACGCAGGCTGCCAACAACCAAAACTTGCAAAACCAGGCATGCTGCGGGCCCGGGGTCCGTTGCACCTCTCCGCCGTCACCCCGACAACGGCTTCCTTGTGACGCAGGCCGCCCCTGACCAAATTACGCAAACCCAGGCCCTCTGCTAGCCTGGGGACCGTTGCCCCTCTCCGTCGTCACCCTGACAACAGGTTCTTTGTGACGCAGGCCGCCCCCGCACAAATTCCGATAACCCAGGCATGCTAAAGGGCCTGGGGTCTTTTGCACTTCTCCTCCGTCACTCCGAGAATGGCTTCCTTGTGTCGCAGGCCGCCCCCGCAAAAATCTTGCAAACCCAGGCCTTCTACGGGCTTGGGGTCCGTTGCACCTCTCCGCTGTCACCCCGACAACGGGTTCTTTGTGACGAAGGTCGCCCCCACCATAATTCCACAAACCCACGGCTGCTACGGGCCCTGGGTCCGTTGCCCCTCTCTGAGTCACCCTGACAACAGGTTCATTGAAACGCAGGCCGTCCCCGCCAAAATTCCCAAAACCCAGGACTACTACGCGCCCGGGGTCAATTGCATCTCTCCGCTGTCACCCCGACAAGAGGTTCTTTGTGACGCGAGCCGCCCCTACCCAAACCTTGCAAACCCACGTCTGTTGCGGGCCCTGGGTCCGTTGCCCCTCTCTGTCATCACCCCAACAAATGGTTCATTGTGACGCACGCCGCCCCCTCCCAAACCTGCAAACCCACGCCTGCTGCAGGCCCTGGGACGATTGCCCCTCTTAGCCGTTACCCCAAAAACGGCTTCCTTGAGACGCAAGCCGCCCCTGCCCAAATTCCACTAACCCAGGCCTGCTACGGGCCCGGGGTCCGTTGCCCCTTTCCGCCGTCAACATGACAACGGTTTCATTGTGACGCACGCCTCCTCCGCCCAAATTCCGCAAACCCAGGCCTGCTGCAGGCCCTGGGTCCGTTGCCCCTTTCCGCTGTCACCCAGACAAAAGCTTCATTGTGACGCAGGTCGCCCCTGCCTAAACCTTGAAAACCCTGGCCTGCTAAAGGGCCCGGGGTCCGTTGCCCCTCTCTGTCGTCACCACGACAACAGGTTAATTGTGAGGCAGGCCGTCCCTGCCAAAATCTTACAAACCAAAGCCTGCTATGGGCCCACGGTCCGTTGCCCCTCTCCGCCGTGACCCTGACAACAGGTTCATTGTGACGCAGGACGCCCCATCCATATCTTGAAACCCAGGCCTGCTGCTGGCAGTTGGTCCATTGCCCCTCTCCGCCGTCACCCCGATAACGGGTTCATTGTGATGCAGGCCCCCCCGCCCAAATCTTGAAAACCCAGGACTAATGCGGGCCCGGTGTTTTTTGCCCCTCTCCGCCATTACCCCGAAAACGATTGCCCTGTGACGCAGGCCGTCCCGGCCCAAATTCCGCAAACCCAGGCCCGCTGCGAGCCTGTTGATCGTTGCCCCTCTCTGTCGTCACCCCGACAATGGGTTCATTGTAACACAGGCCGCCCCCGCCCAAATTCCGCAAACCCAGGCCAGCTGCAAACATGGGGACTGTTGACCCTCTCCTCCGTCACCCCAACAACGGGTTCATTGTAACAGCGGCCGCCCACGTCATAACCTTGCAAACCCAGGCCTGTTTTGGGCCTGGGGTATTTTCTCTCTCTCCGCCGTTACCCTGACAGCGGGTTCATTGTGACATACGCCGCCACAGCCTTAACCTTGCAAACTCACAGCTGCGGGCCCTGGGTCTGTTGCCCCTCTCCGCCGTCACCCCGACAATGGCTTCCTTGTGACGCAGGCTGCCCCCACCCAAATTCCGCAAACCCAGACCCGCTACAGGCCTGGGGACCTTTACCCTTCTCCACCGTAACCCCGACAACAGGTTCATTGTGACGCAGGCCGCCCCCGCCCAAACCTTGCAAACCCAGCCATGCTGCGGTCCCTGGGTCCGTTGCCCCTCTCCGCTGTCACCCCGACAACGGCTTCCTTGTGACACAGGCCGCCCCTGACAACATTCCGCAAACACCAGGCCTGCTGCTAGCCTGGGGACCGTTGCCCCTCTCCGCTGTCACCCCGACAACGGATTCTTTGTGACGAAGGCTGTCCCCACCCAAATTCGACAAACCCACGGCTGCTACGGGCCCGCGGTCCGTTGCCCCTCTCCGCCGTGACCCTGACAACAGGTTCATTGTAACGCAGGCCGCCCCGCGTAAACCTTGTAAACCCAGGCCTGCTACGGGCCCTGGGTCTGTTGCCTCTCTCAGCCGTCAACCCGACAACGACTTCCCTGTGACGCAGGCCGGCCCCGCCCAAATTCCGCAAACCCAGACCTCCTGCGAGCCTTGGGACCATTTTCCCTCTCCGCTGTCACCCCCAGAACGGGTTCATTGTGACGCACGCTGCCCCGCCCAAGCCTTGCAAACACAGGCCTGCTACGGACATTGGGTCCCTTGCCCCTCTCCCCCGTCACCCCGAAAGCGGGTTCATTTTTACTCAGGCAGCCCCCGCACAAAACTTGCAAACCCAGGCCCGCTGCGAGCCTGGGGACGATTGCCCCTCTCAGCCTTCAACCCGACAACGACTTCCCTGTGACGCAGGCCGGCCCCGCCCAAATTCTGCAAACCCAGGCCTCCTGCTAGCCTGGGGACCGTTTCCCCTCTCCGACGTCACCCGGAGAACCGGTTCATTTTGACGCAGGCCACCCCCGTCCACACCTTGCAAACCCAGGCCTGTTGTGGGCCCGGTGTTTTTTGCCTATCTCTGCTTTCACCCTGACAACTACTTCCCTGTGACACAGGCTGCCCCCGCCCAAATTCCGCAAACCCAGGCCCGCTGCAAGCCTGGGAACCGTTGCCCCTCTCCTCTGTCACCCCGACAACGGGTTCATTGTGACACATTCTATCCTTGACCAAACCTTGAAAACCCAGGCCTGCTGCGGGCCCGATGTTTTTTGCCCCTCTCCGCTGTCGCCCCGACAACGAGTTCCCTGTGACGCAGGCCACCCCCACTCAAATTCTGCAAACTCAGGCCCGCTACGAGTCTGAGGACAGTTGCCCCTCTCCGCCATCACCCCGACAACGGGTTCATTGTGACGCAGGCCACCCCGGCCTAAACCTTGCAAATTCAGGCCCGCTGCGAGCCTGGAAACCATTCCCTCTCGCCGCCGTCACCCGACAACAGCTTCCTTGTGACGCAAGTCGTCCCCGCCCAAATTCCGCAAAGCCAAGCGCGCTGCGAGGCTGGGGATCGTTGCCCCTCTCAGCCGTCAACCCGACAACGACTTTCCTGTGACGCAGGCCGGCCCCGCCCAAGCCTTGCAAACCCAGGCCTGCTACGGACATTGGATCCCTTGCCTATCTCCGCGGTCACCCCGAAAGCGGGTTCATTGTGACTCAGGCAGGCCCCACCCAAATTCCGCAAACCCAGGCCAGCTGCAAACATGGGGACGGTTGCCCCTCTCCTCCGTCACCCCAACAACAGGTTCATTATAACAGAGGCTGCCCCGGTCATAACCTTGAAAACCCAGGCCTTTTGTGGGTCTGGGGTTTTTTCTCCCTCTCCGTCGTCACCCCGACAACGGGTTCACTGTGACATACGCCGCCACAGCCTAAACCTTGCAAACCCACGCCTGCTGCGGGCCCTGGGTCCGTTGCCCCTCTCCGCCGTCACCCCGACAACGGCTTCCTTGTGACGCAGACTGCCCCCGCCCAAATTCTGCAAACCCAGACCCGCTACAGGCCTGGGGACCTTTACCCTTCTCCACCGTAACCCCGACAACAGGTTCATTGTGACGCAGGCCGCCAACAACCAAATCTTCCAAATCCAGGCCTGCTGCGGGCCCGGGGTCCATTGCCCCTCTCCTCCGTCACCCCAACAACAGGTTCATTGTGACGCAGGCTGCCCCCGCTCAAACCTTGCAAACCCAGGCCTGCTGCGGGCTCTGGGTCTGTTGCCCCTCTCCGCCGTCACTCCGACAACGACTTCCCTGTGGCACAAGGCGCCCCCGCCAAAATTCCGCAAACCCAGGCCTTCTACGGGCCCAGGGTCCGTTTCCCCTCTCTGCTGTCACCCCGACAACGGCTTCATTGTGACGCAAGCCGCCCCCGCCCAAACCTTGCAAACCCAGGCCTGCTGCGGCCCTGGGGTTTTTTGCCCCTTTCCGCCATCACCCCGACAACGGGTTAATTGTGACGCAGGCTGCCAACAACCAAAACTTGCAAAACCAGGCATGCTGCGGGCCCGGGGTCCGTTGCACCTCTCCGCCGTCACCCCGACAACGGCTTCCTTGTGACGCAGGCCGCCCCTGACCAAATTACGCAAACCCAGGCCCTCTGCTAGCCTGGGGACCGTTGCCCCTCTCCGTCGTCACCCTGACAACAGGTTCTTTGTGACGCAGGCCGCCCCCGCACAAATTCCGATAACCCAGGCATGCTAAAGGGCCTGGGGTCTTTTGCACTTCTCCTCCGTCACTCCGAGAATGGCTTCCTTGTGTCGCAGGCCGCCCCCGCAAAAATCTTGCAAACCCAGGCCTTCTACGGGCTTGGGGTCCGTTGCACCTCTCCGCTGTCACCCCGACAACGGGTTCTTTGTGACGAAGGTCGCCCCCACCATAATTCCACAAACCCACGGCTGCTACGGGCCCTGGGTCCGTTGCCCCTCTCTGAGTCACCCTGACAACAGGTTCATTGAAACGCAGGCCGTCCCCGCCAAAATTCCCAAAACCCAGGACTACTACGCGCCCGGGGTCAATTGCATCTCTCCGCTGTCACCCCGACAAGAGGTTCTTTGTGACGCGAGCCGCCCCTACCCAAACCTTGCAAACCCACGTCTGTTGCGGGCCCTGGGTCCGTTGCCCCTCTCTGTCATCACCCCAACAAATGGTTCATTGTGACGCACGCCGCCCCCTCCCAAACCTGCAAACCCACGCCTGCTGCAGGCCCTGGGACGATTGCCCCTCTTAGCCGTTACCCCAAAAACGGCTTCCTTGAGACGCAAGCCGCCCCTGCCCAAATTCCACTAACCCAGGCCTGCTACGGGCCCGGGGTCCGTTGCCCCTTTCCGCCGTCAACATGACAACGGTTTCATTGTGACGCACGCCTCCTCCGCCCAAATTCCGCAAACCCAGGCCTGCTGCAGGCCCTGGGTCCGTTGCCCCTTTCCGCTGTCACCCAGACAAAAGCTTCATTGTGACGCAGGTCGCCCCTGCCTAAACCTTGAAAACCCTGGCCTGCTAAAGGGCCCGGGGTCCGTTGCCCCTCTCTGTCGTCACCACGACAACAGGTTAATTGTGAGGCAGGCCGTCCCTGCCAAAATCTTACAAACCAAAGCCTGCTATGGGCCCACGGTCCGTTGCCCCTCTCCGCCGTGACCCTGACAACAGGTTCATTGTGACGCAGGACGCCCCATCCATATCTTGAAACCCAGGCCTGCTGCTGGCAGTTGGTCCATTGCCCCTCTCCGCCGTCACCCCGATAACGGGTTCATTGTGATGCAGGCCCCCCCGCCCAAATCTTGAAAACCCAGGACTAATGCGGGCCCGGTGTTTTTTGCCCCTCTCCGCCATTACCCCGAAAACGATTGCCCTGTGACGCAGGCCGTCCCGGCCCAAATTCCGCAAACCCAGGCCCGCTGCGAGCCTGTTGATCGTTGCCCCTCTCTGTCGTCACCCCGACAATGGGTTCATTGTAACACAGGCCGCCCCCGCCCAAATTCCGCAAACCCAGGCCAGCTGCAAACATGGGGACTGTTGACCCTCTCCTCCGTCACCCCAACAACGGGTTCATTGTAACAGCGGCCGCCCACGTCATAACCTTGCAAACCCAGGCCTGTTTTGGGCCTGGGGTATTTTCTCTCTCTCCGCCGTTACCCTGACAGCGGGTTCATTGTGACATACGCCGCCACAGCCTTAACCTTGCAAACTCACAGCTGCGGGCCCTGGGTCTGTTGCCCCTCTCCGCCGTCACCCCGACAATGGCTTCCTTGTGACGCAGGCTGCCCCCACCCAAATTCCGCAAACCCAGACCCGCTACAGGCCTGGGGACCTTTACCCTTCTCCACCGTAACCCCGACAACAGGTTCATTGTGACGCAGGCCGCCCCCGCCCAAACCTTGCAAACCCAGCCATGCTGCGGTCCCTGGGTCCGTTGCCCCTCTCCGCTGTCACCCCGACAACGGCTTCCTTGTGACACAGGCCGCCCCTGACAACATTCCGCAAACACCAGGCCTGCTGCTAGCCTGGGGACCGTTGCCCCTCTCCGCTGTCACCCCGACAACGGATTCTTTGTGACGAAGGCTGTCCCCACCCAAATTCGACAAACCCACGGCTGCTACGGGCCCGCGGTCCGTTGCCCCTCTCCGCCGTGACCCTGACAACAGGTTCATTGTAACGCAGGCCGCCCCGCGTAAACCTTGTAAACCCAGGCCTGCTACGGGCCCTGGGTCTGTTGCCTCTCTCCGCTGTTACCCCGACAACGGCTTCCTTGTGACGTAGGCTGCCCCCGACCAAATTCCGCAAACCCAAGCCTCCTGCGGGTCCAGGGTTTTTTTCCCCTCTCCGTCATCACCCCAAGAAAGGGTTCATTGTGACGCACGCCGCCCCCGCCCAAACCTTGCAAACCCATGCCTGCTGCAGGCCCTGGGACCGTACAGTACTTACTACTCCCATACGCAGTGGTGTAATTTAACTGACAACATCTCTTTTTTCCAATCGGAGATGAAGAGAAAAAAAGTGTGGTGTTGAAGATAGCTCCCACACGAAAGCAGCTGCAAATGTGACAGCGTGCTGGCTGATAGACTGCATGGGGACCTACTTACTACTGTAGCTGGGGTCGGCCTTCCCGCTTTCTTGTAGCTCCCATACTCAGTGGTGTAACTTAACCCACAACATGTATTTTTTTCAATGGGAGATGAGGAGAAAAAGAGTGTGGTATTTATTCAGCCCGCCTTAAACCAATTCCGCAAACCCAGGCCCGCTGCGAGCATGGGGACAATTGCCCCTCTCAGCCGTCAACCCGACAACGACTTCCCTGTGATGCAGGCCGGCCCCGCCCAAATTCTGCAAACCCTGGCCTTCTACAAGCCTGGGGACCATTTCCCGTCTCCGCCGTCACCCCGAGAACGGGTTCATTGTGACGCACGCGGCCCCGCCCAAGCCTTGCAAACCCAGGCCTGCTACGGAGTTTGGGTCCCTTGCCCCTCTCCGCCGTCACCCCAAAAGCGGGTTCATTGTGACTCAGGCAGTCCCCGCGCAAACCTTGAAAACCCAGGCCTGCTGCGGTCCCGGGGTTTTTTTCCGCTCTCCGTCGTACCCCAACAACAGGTTTATTGAGACACACGCTGCCCTGCCCAATCCTTGAAAACCCACGCCTGCTGCGGGCCCTGGGTCCGTTCCCCCTCTCCGCCATCACTCCAACAACGGCTGCCTTTTGACGCAGGCTGCTCCCGTCTAAATTCTGCAAACCCAGGCCCGCTGCAAGCCCGGGGACCATTTCCCCTCTCCACCATCACCCCGACAACGGGTTCATTGTGAAACAGGCCACCCCCGCCCAAATTCCGAAAACCCAGGGCAGATGCGGGCCCGGTGTTTTTTGTCCCTCTCCGCCATTACCCCGACAACGCCTTCCCTGTGACGCAGGCCGCCCCGGCCCAAATTCCGCAAACCCAGGCCCGCTGCGATCCTGGTGATCGTTGCCCCTCTCCGCCGTGACCCCGACAACGGGTTCATTGTAACACAGGCCGCCCCTGCCCAAAGTCCGCAAACCCAGGCTAGCTGCAAACATGGGGACTGTTGCCCCTCTCCTCCGTCACCCCAACAACGGTTTCATTGTGACACAGGCCGCTCCCGCCCAAACCTTGCAAAACCAGGCCTGCTGCGGACCCTGGGTCCGTTGCCCCTCTCCACCGTCACCCTGACAACAGGTTCATTGTGATGCAGGCCGCCAACAACCAAACCTTCCAAATCCAGGCCTGCTGCGGGCCCGGGGCTCGTTGCCCCTCTCTTCCGTCACCCGAACAACGGGTTCATTGTAACAGAGGCCGCCCCCGTCATAACCTTGCAAACCCAGGCCTGCTACGGGCCCGGGATCCGTTGCCCCTTTCCGCTGCCACCCCGACAACAGATTCATTGTGAGGCGGGACGCCCCCGCCCAAAACTTGCAAATCCAGGTCTGCTGTGGGCCCTGGTTCCGTTGCTCCTATCCTCCGTCACTCCGACAACGGCTTCCTTGTTATGTAGGCCGCCCCAGCCCAAATTCGGCTAACCCAGGCCTGCTACGGGCCCGGGGTCCGGTGCACATCTCCTCCGTCACTGCGACAACAGCTTCCTTGTGACGCAGGCTGTCCCCACCCAAATTCCCAAAACCCAGGACTGCTACGGGCCCGGGGTCAATTGCACCTCTCCGCTGTCAACCCGAAAATGGATTCATTGTGACACAGGCCGCCCCCACCAAAATTCCGAAAACCCAGGACTGCTACGGGCCCAGGGTTTTTTGCCCCTCTCCTCCGTCACCCCAACAACGGGTTCATTGTAACACAGGCCACCCCCGCCATAGCCTTGCAAACCCAGGCTTTGGCAGGTCCCGGGTTTTTTGCCCCTATCTGTCGTCACCTCGACAACGGGTTCATTGTGACGCACGCCACCCCTGCCCAAATCTTGCAAACCCAGGCCTACTGCGGGACCTGGGTCCGTTCCCCCTCTCCGCTGTCACCCCGACAAGAGCTTCTTTTTGACCTAGGTCACCCCGTCCAAATTCCGCAAACCCAGGCCTGCTTAACAGACGCATGATTTTTTTCAATGGGAACTGAGGAGAAAAAGAGTGTGGTATTGAAGATAGCTCCCACACGAAAGCAGCTGCAAATGTGACACCGTGCTGGCTGATAGACTGCATGGGGACCTACTTACTACTGTAGCTGGGGTCTGCCTTCCTGCTTTCTTGTACCTCCCATACGCAGTGGTGTAACTTAACCCACAACATGTATTTTTTTCAACGGGAGATGAGGAGAAAAAGAGTGTGGCATTTACGCAGGTCGCTCTAAACCAATTCCGGAAATCCAGGCCCGCTGCAAGCTTGGGGACAACTGCCCCTCTCAGCCGTCAACCCGACAACGACTTCCCTGTGACGCAGGACGGCCCCGCCCAAATTCCCCAAACCCAGGCCTCCTGCGAGCCTTGGGACCATTTCCCCTCTCCCCTGTCACCCGGAGAACGGGTTCATTGTGACGCACGCGGCCCCGCCCAAGCCTTGCAAACACAGGCCTTCTACGGACATTGGGTCCCTTGCCCCTCTCCCCCGTCACCTTGAAAGCGGGTTCATTGTTACTCAGGCAGCCCCCGCACAAAACTTGCAAACCCAGGCCTGCTGCGGGCCCGGGGTTTTTTTCCCCTCTCCGTCTAACCCCAACAACAAGTTCATTGTGACGCTCGCTGTCCCGCCCAAACCTTGCAAACCCATGCCTACTGCGGGCCCTGGGTCTGTTCCCCCTCTCCGCCATCACTCCAACAACGGCTTCCTTTTGACGCAGGCTGCTCCCGCCCAAATTGCGCAAACCCAGGCCTGCTGCAATCCCAGGGACCGTTTCCTCTATCCACCATCACCCTGACAACGGGTTCATTGTGAAACAGGCCGCCCCTGACTAAACATTGCAAACCCAGGGCAGATGCGGGCCCGGTGTTTTTGGCCCCTCTCCGCCGTCACCCCGACAACGGCTTCCATGTGACGCAGCTCGCTCTCGCCCAAATTCTGCAAACCCAAACCCGCTGCGAGCCTGGGGACCCTTGCCCGTCTCTATCGTCACCCTGACAAAGGCTTCCTTGTGACGCAGGCCGCCCCCGCCCAAATTCCACAAACCCAGGCCTGCTGCAGGCCCTTGGTCCGTTGCCCCTCTCTGCAGTCACCCCGACAACGGGTTCAATGTGATGCAGGCCACCCCTGCCCAAACCTTGCAAACCCAGGCCTGCTGTGGCCCCGGTGTTTTTTGCCCCTTTCTGTCTTCACCCTGACAATGACTTCCTTGTGACCCAGGTCGCCCCCGCCCAAATTCCACAATCCCAGGCCCGCTGTGAAACTGGGAACCCTTGCCCCTCTCCTCTGTCACCTCGACAACGGGTTCATTGTAACACAGGCCGTCCCCGCCCAAAACTTGCAAACCCAGGCCTGCTGCAGGCCTTGCGTCTGTTGCCCCTCTCCGCTGTCACCCCGACAATGGGTTTATTGTGACACATTCCGCCCTTGACCAAACCTTTAAAACCCAGGCCTGCTGAGGGCCCGATGTTTTTTGCCCCTCTCCGCCGTCACCCCGACAACGACTTCCCTGTGACGCAGGCCGCCCCCACCCAAATTCTGCAAACCCAGGCCCGCTACGAGTCTGAGGACCATTGCCCCTCTCCGTCATCACCCCCAGAACAGGTTCATTGTGAGGTGGGCTGCCCCCGCCCAAACCTTGCAAACGGAGGCCTGCTACGGCCCCGGGTCCGTTGCCCCTCTCCACCGTGACCCTGAAAACAGGTTCATTGTGACGCAGGATGCCCCATCAAAACCTTGCAAACCCAGGCCTGCAACCGGCCCGGGGTCCGTTGCCCCTCTCCGCCGTCACCCCGATAACGGGTTCATTGTGATGCAGGCCGCCCCCGCCCAAACCTTGAAAACCCAGGACTACTGCGGGCCCGCTGTTTTTTGTCCCTCTCCGCCATTACCCCGACAACGTCTTCCCTGTGACGCAGGCTGCCCTGGCCAAAATTCCGCAAACCCAGGCCCGCTGCAATCCTGATGATCGTTGCCCCTCTCCGCCGTGACCCCGACAACGGGTTCATTGTAACACAGGCCGCCCCCGCCCAAATTCCGCAAACCCAGGCCAGCTGCAAACATGGGGACTGTTGCCCCTCTCCTCCGTCACCCCAAAAACGGTTTCATTGTGACGCAGGCCACTCCCACCCAAACCTTGCAAACCCAGGCCTGCTGCGGGCCCGTTGTGTTTTGCCCCTCTCCGCCGTCACCCCGAACACAACTTCCTTCTGACGCAGGCCACCCCCGCCCAAATTTCGCAAACCCAGGCCTGCTGCGAGCCTGGGGACCGTTACTCCTCTCCGCTGTTACCACAAAAACGGGTTCATTGTGACACAGGCTGTCCCTGACCAAACTTCGAAAACCCAGGCCTGCTGCGGGCCCGGTGTTTTTTGCCCCTTTCCGCCGTCGTCCCGACAACGGCTTCCTTGTGACGCAGGCCGCCCCCGCCCAAATTCCGCAAACCCAGACCTGCTACAGGCCTTGGGACCTTTACCCTTCTCCACTGTAACCCCGACAACAGGTTCATTGTGACGCAGGCCGCCAACACCCAAACCTTGTAAACCCAGGCCTGCTGCGGGCCTTGGGTCTGTTGCCCCTCTCCACCGTCACCCCGACAACGGGTTAATTGTGACGCAGGCTGCCAACAACCAAACCTTGCAAACCCGATCCTGCTGCGGGCCCGGGGTCCATTGCCTCCCTCCGCTGTCACCCCGACAACGGCTTCCTTGTGACGCACGCCTCCCCCACGCAAATTCCGCTAACCCAGGCCTGCTACAGGCCCGGGGTTCGTTGCACCTCTCCTCCGTCACCCCGAGAACGGCTTCTTTGTGACGCAGGCCACCCCCCACAAAAACCTTGCAAACCCAGGACTGCTACGGGCCCGGGGTCCGTTGCCCCTCTCCGCCATCACCCCAACAACGACTTCCTTGTGACGCAGACCGCCCCCGCCCAAATTCCACAAACTCACGACTGCTACGGGCCCTGGATCCGTTGCCCATCTCCTCCATCACCCCAACAAATGCTTCCTTGTGACGCACGCCGCCCCTGCCCAAACCTTGCAAAGCCACGCCTGCTGCAAGCCCTGGGACCATTGCCCCTCGCTGCCGTCACCCCGACAACGGCTTCCTTGTGACGCGGGCGCCCCCGTCCAAATTCCGCTAACCCAGGCCTGCTACGGGCCTGGGGTCTGTTGCCCCTCTCCGCCGTCAACACGACAACAGGTTCATTGTGACGCAAGCCGCCCCCGACCAAATTCCGCAAACCCAGCCCCGCTGCGACCCTGGGGACCGTTGTCCTGCTCCGCCGTCACCACGACAACAGGTTCATTGTGAGGCAGGCCGCCCCGCCCAAAACTTTTAAATCCAGGCCTACTGCAGGCCCTGGGTCCGTTGCCCCTCTCTGCCGTCACCACGACAACAGGTTCATTGTGACGCAGTTTGCCCCTGCCTAAACCTTGCAAATCCAGGCCTGCTGGGGGTCCTGGGTCTGTTGCCACTCGCTGCCGTCACCCCGACAACAGCTTCATTCTGACGCAGGCCGCCCCCGCCCAAATTCCGCTAACCCAGGCCTGCTACGGGCCTGGGGTCTGTTGCCCCTCTCCGCCGTCAACACGACAACCGGTTCATTGTGACGCAGGCCGCCCCCGACCAAATTCCGCAAACCCAGCCCCGCTGCGAACCTGGGGACCGTTGTCCCGCTCCACCGTCACCACGACAACAGGTTCATTGTGACGCAAACCCAGGCCTGCTACGGGCCCGGGGTCCGTTGCACATCTCCTCCGTCACCGTGACATCACTTGCCTTGTGACGCAGGCCGCCTCCACCCAAATTCCGAAAACCCAGGAATGCTACGGGCCCGGGATCAATTGCACCTCTCCACTGTCACCCCGACAATGGATTCATTGTGACAGAGGCCGCCCCTGCCCAAGCCTTGCAAACCGAGACCTGCTGCAGGCCCTGGGTCCGGTGCCCCTCTCCGCCGTCACCCCGACAACGGCTTCTTTGGGACGCAGGACGCCCCCACCAAAATTCGGAAAACCCAAGACAGCTACGGGGCCGAGGTTTTTTGCCCCTCTCCTCCGTCACCCCAACAACGGGTTCATTGTAACACAGGCCACCACCGCCATAGCCTTGAAAACCCAGGCTGTTGCAGGCCCGGGGTTTTTTGCCCCTCTCCGTCGTCACCCCGAAAATGGGTTCACTGTGACGCACGCCACCCCCACCCAAACCTTACAAACCCAGGCCTACTGCGGGCCCCGGGTCCGTTCCGCCTCTCCACTGTCACCCCGACAAGAGCTTCTTTTTAACGTAGGTCACCCAGCCCAAATTCCGCAAATCCAGGCCTGCTACGGACCCGGGGTCCGTTGCACCTTTCCGCCGTAACCCCAAGGGCAAGTTCATTCTGATGCAGGCCGCCCCGCCAAAGCCTTGCAAACATAGGCCTGCTGCGGGCCCTGGGTCTGTTGCAAGAGTGTGGTATTGAAGATAGCTCCCACACGAAAGCAGCTGCAAATGTGACACCGTGCTGGCTGATAGACTGCATGGAGACCTACTTACTACTGTAGCTGGGGTCTGCCTTCCTGCTTTCTTGTAGCTCCCGTACACAGTGGTGTAAGTTAACCAACAACATGTATTTTTTCCAATCGGAGATGAGGAGAAAAATAGTGTGGTGTTGAAGATAGCTCCCACACGAAAGCAGCTGCAAATGTGACACCGTGCTGGCTGATAGACTGCATGGGGACCTACTTACTACTGTGGCTGCGGTCTGCCTTCCTGCTTTCTTGTAGCTCCCGTACTCAGTGGTATAACTTAACAGACGCATGAATTTTTTAAATGGGAGCTGAGCAGAAAAAGTGTCGTATTGAAGATAGCTCCCACAGTAAAGCAGCTGCAAATGTGACACCGTGCTGGCTGATAGACTGCATGGGGACCTACTTACTACTGTAGCTGGGGTCTGCCTTCCTGCTTTCTTGTAGCTCCCATATATAGTCGTATAACTTAACCGACAACATGTATATTTTTCAATGGGAGATGAGAAGAAAAAGAGTGTGGTGTTGAAGATAGCTCCCACACGAAAGCACCTGCAAATGTGACACCGTGCTGGCTGATAGACTGCATGGGGACCTACTTACTACTGTGGCTGCGGTCTGCCTTCCCGCTTTCTTGTAGCGGCCATACGCAGTGGTGTAACTTAACCCACAATATGTATATTTTTCAATGGGAGATGAGGAGAAAAAGAGTGTGGTATTTACGCAGGCCGCCCTAAACCAATTCCGCAAACCCAGGCCCGCTGTGAGCCTGGGAACAATTGCTCCTCTCAGCCGTCAACCCGACAACGACTTCCCTGTGATGCAGGCCGACCCCGCCCAAATTCCGCAAACCCAGGCCGTCTACTAGCTTGGGGACCGTTTCACCTCTCCGTCGTCACCCCGAGAACGGGTTCATTGTGAAACAGGCCGCCCCTGACCAAACCTTGCAAACCCAGGGCAGATGCGGGCCCGGTGTTTTTGGCCCCTCTCCGCCGTCACCCCCGACAACGGCTTTCTTGTGACGCAGCTCGCTCTCGCCCAAATCTTGCAAACCCAGGCCCGCTGCGAGCCTGGGGACCGTTGCGCCTCTCCGTCGTCACCCCGACAAAGGCTTCCTTGTGACACAGGCCGCCCCCGCCAAATTCCACAAACCCAAGCCTGCTGCAGGCCCTTGGTCCGTTGCCCCTCTCTGCCGTCACCCCGAAAACGGGTTCATTGTGATGCAGGCCACCCCCGCCCAAACCTTGCAAATCCAGGCCTGCTGTGGGTCCGGTGTTTTTTGCACCTCTCTGCCGTCACCCTGACAACGACTTCCCTTTGACGCTGCTGCCCCTGCCCAAATTCCACCAACCCAAACCCGCTGCGAGCCTGGGGACCGTTGCCTCTCTGAGCCATCACCGCCACAACAGGTTCATTGTGAGGCGGGCCGCCTCCTCCCAAACCGTACAAACCCAGGCCTGCTGCGGGCCCGGGGTATGTTGCCCCTCTCCACCGTGACCCTGACAACACGTTCATTGTGACGCAGGACGTCCCATGCAAACCTTGCAAACCCAGGCCTGCTGCTGGCCGTTGGTCTGTTGCCCCTCTCCGCCGTCACTCCGACAACGGGTTCATTGTGACACAGGCCGCCCCCGCCCAAATTCCGCAAACGCAGGCCAGCTGCAAACATGGGGACTGTTGCCCCTCTCCTCCGTCATTCCAAAAACGGGTTCATTGTAACAGAGTCCGTCCCCGTCATAACCTTGCAAACCCAGGCCTCTTGTGGGCCCGGGGTTTTTTGTCCCTCTCCGCCGTCACCCCCGACAACGAGTTCATTGTAACATACGCCGCCACAGCCTAAACCTTGAAAACCCTCGCATGCTGGGGGCCTGGGTCCGTTGCCCCTCTCCGCCGTAGCCCCAACAACGGCTTCCTTGTGACGCAGGCCGCCCCCGCCCAAAGTCCTCAAACCCAGACCCGCTACAGGCCTGGGGACCTTTACCCTTCTCCACCGTAACCCCGACAACAGTTTCATTGTGACGCAGGCCGCCAACAACCAAATCTTCCAAACCCAGGCCTCCTACGGGCCCGGGATCCATTGCACCTCTCCGCCGTCACCCCGACAACGGCTTCATTGTGACGCAGGCTGCCCCTGACCAAATTCCGCAAACCCAGGCATGCTAAAGGGCCCGGGGTCTGTTGCACCTCTCCTCCGTCACCCTGAGAACGGCTTACTTGTGACGCAGGCCGCCCCCTATAAAACCTTGCAAACCCAGGCCTGCTACGGGCCCGGGGTCCGTTGCAGCTCTCCGCCGTCACCCCGACAATGGGTTCTTTGTGACGAAGGCCGCCCCCACCCAAATTCCACAAACCCACGGCTGCTACGGGCCCTGGGTCCGTTGCCCCTCTCCGGGTCACCCTGACAGCAGGTTCATTGTAACGCAGACCGCCCCACCTAAACCTTGTAAACCCAGGCCTGCTGCGGGCCCTGGGTTTGTTGCCTCTCTCCCCCGTCACCCGACAACGACTTCCCTGTGACGCAGGTCGCCCCCGCCCAAATTCCCAAAATGCAGGACTACTACGCGCCTGGGGTCAATTGCATCTCTCCGCTGTCACCCCGACAACAGGTTCCTTGTGACGCGAGCCACCCGTACCCAAACCTTGCAAACCCACGTCTGTTACGGGCCTTGTGTCCGTTGTCCCTCTCAGCCGTTACCCCAACAACGACTTCCTTGTGTCGCAGACTGCCCCCACCCAAATTCCGCAAACCCAGGACCGCTGCGAGCCTGGGGACGATTGCCCCTCTCAGCTGTTACCCCGACAACGGCTTCCCTGTGACGCAGGCCGCCCCCGCCCTAATTCCGCAAACCCAGGCCTGCTGCGGGCCCGGGGTTTTTTTCCCCTCTCCGTCATCACCCCAACAACAGGTTCATGGTGACGCAGACCGCCCCCGCCCAAACCTTGTAAACCCAGGCCTACTGCGGGCCCTGGGTCCAGTGCCCCTTTCTGCCGTCACCACGACAACAGGTTCATTGTGAGGCAGACCGCCCCCGCCCAAACCTTGTAAACCCAGGCCTACTGCGGGCCCTGAGTCCGTTGCCCCTTTCTGCCGTCACCTCGAAAACAGCTTCATTCTGATGCAGGCCGCCCCCAGCCAAATTCCGCAAAC
Source organism: Colius striatus (assembly GCF_028858725.1). NCBI lineage: Eukaryota > Metazoa > Chordata > Aves > Coliiformes > Coliidae > Colius > Colius striatus. The sequence goes on from NW_026908535.1 coordinate 220,279, forward strand.
CCAGGCCTGATGCGGGCCCGGGTTTTTTGCCCCTCTCTGCCGTCTCTCTGAGAACAGCTTCATTGTGATGCTGGCAGCCCCCGCCCAAATCTTGCAAACCCAGTCCTGCTGCGGGCCCTGGGTCCGTTGCCCATCTTCTTCGTCACCCCAACAGCGGCTTCCTTGTGACGCAGGCCGACAGTGGCAAAATTCCGCAAATTCAGGCTCGCTACAGGCCTGGGGAACTTTACCCCTCTCCACCGTAACCCCGACAACAGGTTCATTGTGACGCAGGCCCCCCCTGCCCATACCTTGCAAACCCACGCCTGCTGCAGTCCCTGGGTCTGTTGCCCCTCTCCTCCGTCACTCCGACAACGGCTTCCTGGTGACGCAGGCCGCCCCAGCCCAAATTCGGCTAACCCAGGCCTGCTACGGGCCCGGGGACAGTTACACATCTCCACCGTCACTGCGACAACAGCCTTTTTGTGACGCAGGCTGCCCCCGCCCAAATTTCCAAATCCCAGGAACTTCTACGGACCCGGGGTCAATTGCACCTCTCCGCTGTCACCCTGACAATGGATTCCTTGTGACGCAGGCCACCCCCACCAAAATTCTGCAAACCCAGGACTGCTACCGGCCCGGGGTTTATTGACCCTCTCCTCCGTCACCCCAACAACGGGTTCATTGTAAAACAGGCCGCCACTGCCATAGCCTTGAAAACCCAGGCTGTTACAGGTCCGGGGTTTTTTGCCCCTCTCCGTCGTACCTCGACAACGGGTTCATTGTGACGCACACCACCCCCGCCCAAACCTTGCAAACCCAGGCCTACTGCGGGCACTGGGTCCGTTACCCCTCTCCGCTGTCACCCCGACAAGAGCTTCTTTTTGACCTAGGTCACCTCGTCCAAATTCCGCAAACCCAGGCCTCCTACGGGCCCGGGGTCCGTTGCATCTTTCCGCCGTAACCCCAACGGCAAGTTCATTGTGACGCAGGCCGCCCCACAAGAGCCTTACAAACCCAGACCTGCTGCAGGCCCTGGGTCTGTTGCAAGAGTGTGGTATTGAAGATAGCTCCCACACGAAAGAAGCTGCAAATGTGACACCGTGCTGGGTCATTGACTGCATGGGGACCTACTGACTACTGGAGCTAAGGTCTGCCTTCCTGCTTTCTTTTAGCTCCCATACTCAGTGCTATAACTTAACAGACACATGTATTTTTTCAATGGGAGCTAAGGAGAAAAAGAGTGTGGTATTGAACATAGCTCCCACACAAAAGCAGCTGCAAATGTGACACCGTGCTGGCTGATAGACTGCATGGGGACCTACTTACTACTGTAGCTGGGGTCAGCCTTCCTGCTTTCTTGTACCTCCCATACGCAGTGGTGTAATTTAACCCACAACATGTATTTTTTTCAATGGGAGATCAGGAGAAAAAGAGTGTGGTATTGAAGATAGCTCCCATACAAAAGCAGCTGCAAATGTGACACCGTGCTGGCTGATAGACTGCATGGGGACCTACTTACTACTCTAGCTGGGGTCTGCCTTCCTGCTTTCTTGTAGCTCCCATACACAGTGGTGTAACTTAACCCACAGCATGTATTTGTTTCAAAGGGAGCTGAGGAGAAGAAATCTGTGGTATTGAAGATAGCTCCCACACGAAAGCAGCTGCAAATGTGACACTGTGCTGGCTGATAGACTGCATGGGGACCTACTTACTACTGTAGCTGGGGTCTGCCTTCCTGCTTTCTTGTACCTCCCATACGCAGTGGTGTAACTTAACCGACAACATGTATTTGTTTCAATGGGAGTTGAGGAGAAAAAATCTGTGGTAATGAAGATAGCTCCCAAACGAAAGCAGATGCAACTCTAACACCGTTCTGGTTGATAAACGGCATGAGGACCTACTTACTACTCTAGCTGGGGTCTGCCTTCCTGCTTTCTTCTAGCTGCCATACGCAGTGGTGTAACTTAACCCACAACATGTATTTTTTTCAATGGGAGCTGAGGAGAAAAAATCTGTGGTATTGAAGATAGCTCCCACAGGAAAGCAGCTGCAAATGTGACACCGTGCTGGCTGCTAGACTGCATGGGGACCTACTTACTACTGCAGCTGGTGTATGCCTTCCTGCCTTCTTGGAGCTCCCATACGCAGTGGTATAAATAACGTGATAACATGTATTTTTTAAATGGGAGCTAAGGAGAAAAAGAGTGTGGTGTTCAAGATAGCTCCCACACGAAAGCAGCTGGAAATGTGACACCGTGCTGCCTAATAGACTGCATGGATACCTACTTACTGCTATAGCTGGGGTCTGCCTTCATGCTTTCTTGTAGCTCCCATACGCACTGGTATAACTTAACCGACAACATGTATTTTTTTCAATGGGAGATGAGGAGCAAAAGAGTGTGGTATTGAAGATACCTCCTACACGAAAGCAGCTGCAAATGTGACACCGTTCTGACTGATATACTGCATGGAGACCTACTTACTAATGTAGCTGGGGTCTGCCTTCCTGCTTTCTTGTATATCCCATACACAGTGGTATAACTTAACGGACAACATGTGTTTTTTTAATGGGAAATGAGGAGAAAAAGAGTGTGTAATTTACGCAGGCCGCCCTAAACCAATTCCGCAAACCCAGGCCCGCTGCGAGCCTGGGGACGATTGCCCCTCTCAGCCGTCAACCTGACAACGAGTTCCCTGTGACGCAGGCCACCCCCACTCAAATTCTGCAAACCCAGGCCCGCTACGAGTCTGAGGACCGTTTCCCCTCTCTGCCGTCACCCTGACAACAGCTTCATTGTGACGCAGGCCGCCCCCGTCCACACCTTGCAAACCCAGGTCTACTACTGGCACAGGGTCCGTTACCCCTCTCCACCATCACCCCGACAACGGGTTCATTGTGACGCAGGCCGCCCCAGCCTAAACCTTTCAAATTCAGGCCCGCTGCGAGCCTGGGGATCGTTGACCCTCTCCGCCGTCACCCCGACCACGGCTTCCTTGTGACACAGGCCGCCCCCGCCCAAATTCCAAAAACCCAAGCCTGCTGCTGGCCGGAGGTCCATTCCCCTTCTCTGCCGTCACCCCGACAATGGGTTCATTGTGATGCAGGCCACCCCCACAATAACCTTGCAAATCCAGGCCTGCTGTGGGCACGGTGTTTTTTGCTTCTCTCTGCTGTCACCGCGACAACAACTTCCCTGTGATGCATGCCGCCCCTGCCCAAATTCCGCAATCCCAGGCCCGCTGCGATACTGGGAACCGTTTCCCCTCTCCTCTGCCACCCCGACAACGGGTTCCTTGTGACGCAGGCTGCCCCCACCTAAACCTTGCAAACCCAGGCCTGCTACGGGTCCTGGGTCCGTCGCCCCACTCCGCTGTCACCTGACAACAGCTTAATTTTGACGCAGGCCACCCCCGCCAAAACCTTGCAAACCCAGGCCTGCTCCGGGCCCGGGGTCTGTTGCCCCTCTACACCGTCACTCCGACAACAGGTTTTTTGTGACGCAGGCCGCCCCCGCCCAAACCCCGCAAACCCAGGCCCGCTGCGGGCCCGGAGTTTTTGCCTCTCTCCGCCATCACTCCGACAAATGGCTTCATTGTGACGCCGACCACCCCCTGTCCAAATTCCGCAAACCCAGACCCGCTGCAAGCCCGGGGACCTTTACCCTCTCCGCTGTCACCCCGACAACGGGTTCATTGTGACACAGGACGCCCCTGACCAAATTTTGAAAACCCATGCCTGCTGCTGGCCCTGGGTTTTTTACCCCTCTCCGGAGTCACCCCGACAGCGGGTTCATTGTAACGCACGCCGCCCCCGCCCAAACGTTGAAAACATAGGCAAACTGCGTGCCCTGGGTCCGTTGCCCCTCTCTGCCGTCACCCTGACAACGGCTTCCTTGTGACGCAGCGCGCCCCCCCGTAAATTCCGCAAACTCAGGTCCGCTGCGAGCCTGGGGATCATTGCCCCTCTCCGCCGTCACCCCGACAATGGATTCATTGTTACACTGGTCGCCCCCGCCCAAATCTTGCAAACCCAGGCCTGCTGCGGGCCGTTAGTCCGATGCCCCTATCTGTCATCACCCCGACAACGGCTTCCTTGTGACGCAGGCCACCCCCACCCAAATTCCGCAAACCAAGGTCTCCTGCGGACCCTGTGTTTTTTGCCCCTCTCTGTCATCACCCCAACAACGACTTCCCTGTGACGCAGGCTGCCCCCGCCCAAATTCCATAAACCCAGGCCCGCTGCGAGCCTGGGGACCGTTACTACTCTCCTCCGTCACCCTGACAATGGCTTCCTTGTGACGCAGGCCGCCCCCGCCCAAATTCAGCCAACCCAGGCACTCTGTGAGCCTGAGGATCGTTGCAACTCTCCGCCGTCCCCCTGACAATGACTTCCCTTTGACGCAGGCCGCCCCCGCCCAAATTACGCAAACCTAGGCCTGCTGCTAGCCTGGGGGGATCGTCGCGCCTCTCCGTCGACACCACGACAACGGCTTCCTTGTGACGCAGGCCGCCCCCGTCCAGATTCCATGAACCCAGGCCTGCTGCAGTCCATTGGTCCGTTGTCCCTCTCTGCCGTCACCCCGACAACGGGTTCATTGTGATGCAGGCCACCCCCGCCCAAATTCTGATAACCCAGGCCTGCTATGGGCCCGGGGTCCGTTGCCCCTCTCCCCTGTAACCCTGACAACGGCTTCATTGTGACGCAGGCCGCCCCTGACCAAACCTTGAAAACCCAGGCCTGCGCGGGCCCTGGGACTGTTGCCATTCTCGGCCGTCACCCCGACAACACCTTGATTGTGACGCAGGCCGCCCCCGCCCAAACGTCGCAAACCCAGCCCTGCTGTGGGTCCGGTGTTTTTTTCCCTTCTCTGCCGTCACCCCGACAACGACTGCCCTGTGACGCAGGCTGCCCCCACCCAAATTCCGCAAACCCAGGCCCGCTGCGAGGCTGGGGACCGTTGCTCCTCTCTGCCGTCACCCCGTCAACGGGTTCATTGTATCACACCCGCCGCCACCCAAATTCCGCAATCCCAGCCCCGCTGCGAGCCTGGGGACCGTTGCCCCTCTCCTCTGATACCCCGACAACGCGTTCATTGTAACACACGCCGCCCTCGCCCAAACCTTGCAAACCCAGGTCTGCTGCGGGCCTTGGGTCTGTTTCCCCTCTCCGCTGTCACCCCGACAATGGGTTCATTGTGACACATTCCGCCCCTGACCAAACCTTGAAAACCCAGGCCTGGTGCGGGCCTTGGGTCCGTTGTCTGTCCCGACCGTCACCCCACAAACGGCTTCCTTGTGACGTAGGCCGCCCGAAACCAAACCTTGCAAACCCAGACCTGCTGTGGGCCCGGGGTTTTTTGCCCCTCTCTGCAATCACCCCAAAAACGGCTTCCTTGTGACGCAGGCCACCCCCGACAAAACCCCACAAGCCCAGGCCTGCTGCAGGCCCAGGGTCCGTTGCCCCTCTCCGTCGTCACCCCGACAACAACTTCATTGTGACGCAGGCCGTCCCCGCCCAAATCTCTCAAACCCAGGCCTGCTGTGGGCCCTGGGTTTGTTGCCCCTCTCCGCTGTCTCCCCGACAACGGTTTCTTTGTGATGCAAGCCACCCCCGCCCAAATTCCGCAAACCCAGGCCCGTGGTGAGCCTTGGAACGTTGCCCCTCTCCGTCGTCACCCGACAACGGGTTCATTGTGACACAGGCCACCCCTGATAAAACCTTGAAAACCCAGGACTTCTGCGGGCCCTGGGTCTGTTGCCCTCCTTGCTATAACCCTGACAACGGCTTCCTTGTGACAGAGGGTGCCCCCACCCCAATTCCGAAATCCCTGGCCTGCTACGGGCCCAGGGTCCATTGCCCTCTACACCGTCACCCTGACAACAGGTTCATTGTGACGCAGGCCGCCCCTGATCAAAGCTTGCAAACCCAGGCCTGATGCAGGCCCTGGGTTCGTTGCTCCTCTCCACCGTCACCCCGACAACGGCTTTCTTGTGACGCAGGCCGCCCCTGCCCAAATTTTGAAATCTCAGGCCTGCTATGGGTCCGGTGTCCGTTGCCCTTCTCATCTGTCACCCCGACAAGGGGTTCATTTTGACGCAGACCGCCCCCGGCAAAACCTTGCAAAACCAGGCCTGCTACGGGCCTGGGGACCGTTGCCCATCTCCGCTGTCACCCCGACAACGACTTCCATGTGACGCAGGTCGCCCCCGACCAAATTCCATAAACCCAGGCCCGCTACGAACCTGGGGACCGTTTTCCTTCTCCGCCGTCACCACGACAACGGCTTCCTTGTGACACAGGCCGCCCCCGCCAAAATTTGGAAAACCCAGGTCTGTTACGGGCCCGGGGTCCATTGCCCCTCTCCGCCGTCACCCCAACAACGGGTTAATTGTGAGGCAGGCTGCCAACAACCAAACCTTGCAAAACCAGGCCTGCTGCGGGCCCAGGGTCCGTTGCCTCCCTCCGCCGTCACCCCGACAACGGCTTCCTTGTGACACAGGCCGCCCCCGCGCAAATTCCGCTAACCCAGGCCTGCTAAAGGGCCCGGGGTCCGTTGTCCCTCTCCTCCGTCACCCCGAGAACGGCTTCTTAGTGACGCAGGCCGCCCCCCACAAAAACCTTGCAAACCCTGGCCTGCTACGGGCCCGGGGTCCGTTGCACCTCTCCGCCGTCACCCTGACAACGGCTTCGTTGTGACACAGGCCACCCCACACCAAATTCCGCAAACCCAGGCCCGCTGCTCGCCTGGGGACTGTTGCCCGTCTCCGCCGTCACCTCGACAACGGCTTCCTTGTGATGCAGGCCGCCCCCGCCCTAATTCCGAAAACCAAGGCCTGCTGCGGGCCCGGGATTTTTTTCCCCTCTCCGTCATCACCCCAACAACGGGTTCATTGTGACACACGCCGCCCCCGCCCAAAACTTGCAAACCCACGCCTGCTGCAGGCCTGGGGACCGTTGCCCCTCTCCGCCGTCAACACGACAACAGGTTCATTGTGACGCAGGTCGCCCCTGACCAAACCTTGCAAACCCAGGCCTGCTGCGGGCCCTGGGTCCGTTGCCCCTCTCCGCCGTCACCCCGACAACAGCTTCATTCTGACGCAGGCCACCCCCGCCCAAATTCCGAAAACCCAGGCCTGCTGCGGGCCCGGGGTTCTTTGCCCCTCTTCTCCGTCACCCCAACAACGGGTTCATTGTAACACAGGCCGCCCCCGCCGTAGCCTTGCAAACCCAGGCTGTTGCAGGCCCCGGAGTTTTTTGCCCCTCTCCGTGGTCACACTGACAACAGGTTCATTGTGACGCACGCCGCCCCCGCCCAAACCTTGCAAACCCAGGCCTGCTACGGGCCCGGGGTCTGTTGCAAGACTGTGGTATTGAAGATAGCTCCCACATGAAAGCAGCTGCAAATGTGACACCGTGCTGGCTGATAGACTACTTACTACTGTAGCTGGGGTCTGCCTTCCTGCTTTCTTGTAGCGGCCATACGCAGTGGTGTAACTTAACCCACAACATGTATTTTTTTCAAAGGAATATGAGGAGAAAAGGAGTGTGGTATTTACGCAGGCCGCCCTAAACCAATTCCGCAAACCCAGGCCAGCTATGAGTCTGGGGAAAATTGCCCCTCTCAGTCGTCAACCCGACAACGACTTCCCTGTGACTCAGGCCGGCCCCGTCCAAATTCCGCAAACCCAGGCCTGCTGTGAGCCTGGGGACCGTTTCCTCTCTCCGCCGTCACCCCGAGACCGGGTTCATTGTTACGCACGCGGCCCAGCCCAAGCCTTGCAAACCCAGGCCTTCTAAGGACATTGGGACCCTTGCCCCTCTCCGCCGTCACCCCGAAAGCGAGTTCATTGTGACTCAGGCAGCCCCCGCACAAACCTTTAAAACCCAGGCCTGCTGCGGTCACGGTGTTTTTTTCCCCTCTTCGTCGTCACCCCAACAACAGGTTCATTGTGACGCACGCTGTCCCGCCCAAACCTTAGAAACCCACACCCGCTGCGGGCCCTGGGTCCTTTCCCCCTCTCCGCCATCACTCCAACAACGGCTTCCTTTTGACGCAGGCCGCTCCCGCCCAAATTCCGCAATCCCAGGCCCGCTGCAAGCCCGGGGACCGTTTCCCCTCTCCACCGTCACCCCGACAACGGGTTCATTGTGAAACAGGCTGCCCCTAACGAAACATTGCAAACCCAGGGCAGATGCGGGCCCGGTGTTTTTGGCCCCTCTCCGCCGTCACCCCGACAACGGGTTCATTGTGACGCAGCTCGCTCTCGCCCAAATTCTGCAAACCCAGACCCGCTGCGAGCCTGGGGACCGTTGCCCCTCTCTGCCATCACCCCGACAAGGGCTTCCTTGTGGCGCAGGCCCCCCCTGCCAAATTCCGCAAACCCAGGCCCGCTGCGAGCCTGGGGATCGTTTCGCCTCTCCGTCGTCACCCCGACAAAGGCTTCCTTATGACGCAGGCCGCCCCCGCCATAATTCCACAAACCCAGGCCTGCTGCTGGCCGTTGGTCCATTGCTCCTCTCTGCCGTCACCCCGACAACGGGTTCATTGTGATGCAGGCCAGCCCCGCCCAAACCTTGCAAACCCAGGCCTGATGTGGGCCCGGTGTTCTTTGCCCCTCTCTGCCTTCACCCCGACACCGACTTCCTTGTGACACAGGCTGCCCCCGTTCAAATTCCGCAAACCCAGGTCCGCTGCGAAACTGGGTACCGTTGCTCCTCTCTGCTGTCATCCCGACAACGGGTTTATTGTAACACAGGCTGCCACTGCCCAACTTCCACAATCCCAGGCCCGCTGCGAGACTGGGAACCGTTGCCCCTCTCCTCTGTCACCCCGACAACGGGTTCATTGTAACACAGGCCCTCCCCGCCCAAACCTTGCAAACCCAGGCCTGCTGCGGGCCTTGGGTCTGGTGCCCCTCTCCGTTGTCACCCCGACAATGGGTTCATAGTGACACATTGCGCCCTTGACCAAACCTTGAAAACCCAGGCCTGCTGCTGGCCCGATGTTTTTTGCCCCTCTCCGTCGTCACCCCGACAACAAGTTCCCTGTGACGCAGACCACCCCCACCCAAATTCTGGAAACACAGGCCAGCTACGAGTCTGAGGACCATTGCCCCTCTCCGCCATCACCCCCACAACGGGTTCATTGTGACGCAGGCCGCCCCGACCCAAACCTTGCGAACCCAGGCCGACTGCGGGCCTTGGGTCCGTTGCCTCTCTCCGCCGTCACTCCGACAATGGCTTCCTAGTGATGCAGGCCGCCCTTGCCCAAATTCCACAAACCCAGGCCTGCTGCTGGCCGTTGGTTCGTTGCCCCTCTCTGCCGTCACCCCGACAACGGGTTCATTGTGATGCAGGCCACCCCCGCAATAACCTTGAAAACCCAGGCCTGCTGTGGGCCCGATGTTTTTTGCTCCTCTCTGCCGTCACCCCGACAACGACTTCCCTGTGACGCAGGCTGCCCCTGCCCAAATTCCGCTAACCCACGCCCGCTGCGATATTGGGAACGTTTGCCCCTCTCCTCTGTCACACCGACAACGGGTTCATTGTAACACATACCGCCCCCGCCCAAATCTTGCAAATCCAGGCCTGTTGTGGGCCCGGGGTTTTTTCTCATTCTCCACCCTCACCCCGACAACGGCTTCCTTGTGACGCAGGCCGCCCCCGTGCAAATTCCGCTAACCCAGGCCTGCTGTGGGCCCGGGGTCAATTGCCCCTCTCCTCCGTCACCCCAACACCGCTTCATTGTGACGCAGGCCGCCCCCGCCCAAACCTTGCAAATCCAGGCCTGCTTCGGGCCCGGGGTCCGTTGCACCTCTCCGCTGTCACCCCGACAACGGCTTCCTTGTGATGCAGACCGCCCCTGAGCAAATTACGGAAACCCAGGCCCGCTGCTAGCCTGGGAACCGTTGCCCCTCTCCGCCGTCCCCCCGACAACGGCTTCCTTCTGACGCAGGCCGTCCCCGCCCAAATTCCTCTAATCCAGGCCTGCTAAAGGGCCCGGGGTCTGTTCCGCCTCTCCTCCGTCACTCTGAGAACGACTTACTTGTGATGCAGGCCGCCCCCGCAAAAACCTTGCAAACCCAGGCCTGCTACGGGCCCGGGGTCCATTGCAACTCTCCACCGTCACCCCGACAACGGGTTCTTTGTGACGAAGGCCGCCCCCACCCAAATTCCACAAACCCACGGCTGCTACGGGCCCTGGGTCCGTTGCCCCTCTCCAGGTCACCCTGACAACAGGTTCTTTGTGACGCGAGCCGCCCCTACCCAAACCTTACAAACCCACGCCTGTTGCGGGTCCTGGGTCCGTTGCCCATCTCTGCCGTCACCCTGATAATGGCTTCCTTGTGACGCAGGCGGCCCCCGCCCAAATTCCGCTAACCCAGGCCTGCTACGGGCTGGGGGTTCGTTGTCCCTCTCTGCTGTCACCCCGACAACAGGTTCATTGTGACGCAGGCCGCCCCGCCTAAACCTTGTAAACCCAGGCCTACTGCAGGCCCTGGGTCCGTTGCCCCTCTCTGCCATCACCACGACAACAGGTTCATTGTGACGCAGGCCGCCCCTGCCTAAACCTTGCAAACCCAGTCCTGCTGCGGGCCCTGGGTCCGTTGCCTCTCTCCGCCGTCACGCCGAGAACAGCTTCATTCTGACGCAGGCCGCCCCAGCCCAAATTCCGCTAACCAAGGCCTGCTACGGGCCTGAGGTCCGTTGCACATCTCCTCCGTCACCGCGACAACTACTTCCTTGTGACGCAGGCCGCCCCCACCCAAATTCCCAAAACCCAGGCCAGCTGCAAACGTGGGGACTGTTGCCCCTCTCCTCCGTCACCCCAACAACGGGTTCATTGTGACATGCGCCGCCACAGCCTAAACCTTGCAAACCCACGCCTGCTGCGGGCCCTGGGTCCGTTGCCCCTCTCCACCGTCACCCCGACAACGGCTTCCTTGTGACGCACGCTGCCCCCGCCCAAATTCTGCAAACCCAGACCCGCTACAGGCCTGGGGACCTTTACACTTCACCACCGTAACCCCGTCAACAGGTTCATTGTGACGCAGGTCGCCAACAAACAAATCTTCTAAACCCAGGCCTGCTGCGGGCCCGGGGTCCATTGCCCCTCTCCTCCGTCACCCCAACAACAGGTTCATTGTGACGCAGGCTGCCCCCGCTCAAACCTTGCAAACCCAGGCCTGCTGCGGGCCTGGGGTTTTTTTCCCCTTTCCGCCGTCACCCCGACAACGGGTTAATTGTGACGCATGCTGCCAACAACCAAAACTTGCAAAACCAGGCATGCTGCGGGCCCGGGGTCCGTTGCATCTCTCCGCCGTCACCCCGACAACGGCTTCCTTGTGACGAAGGCCGCCCCTGACCAAAGTACGCAAACCCAGGCCCGCTGCTAGCCTGGGGACCGTTGCACCTGTCCGCCGTCACCCCGACAACGGATTCTTTGTGACGAAGGTCACCCCCACCATAATTCCACAAACCCACGGCTGCTATGGTCCCTGGGTCCGTTGCCCCTCTCTGAGTCACCCTGACAACAGGTTCATTGTAACGCCGGCCGCCCCACCTAAACCTTGCAAATCCAGGACTGCTAGAGGCCCGTGGTCAATTGCACCTCTCCGCTGTCAACCCGACAACAGGTTCTTTGTGACGCGAGACTCACCTACCCAAAACTTCCAAACCCACGTCTGTTGCGGACCCTGGGTCCGTTGCCCCTCTCTGTCATCACCCCAACAAATGGTTCATTGTGACGCACGCCGCCCCCGCCCAAACCTGCAAACCCACGCCTGCTGCAGGCCCTGGGATGATTGCCACTCTCAGCCGTTACCCCGAAAACGGCTTCCTTGTGACGCAGGGCGCCTCCGCCCAAATTCCAATAACCCAGGTCTGCAACGGGCCCGGGGTCCGTTGCCCCTTTCCGCCGTCAACACGACAAAAGTTTCATTGTGACGCACGCCTCCTCCGCCCAAATTCCGCAAACCCAGGCCTGCTGCAGGCCCTGGGTCCGTTGCCCCTCTCCGCTGTCACCCCGACAAAAGCTTCATTGTGACGCAAGTCGCCCCTGATATGCAGTGGTGTAACTTAACCTACAACATGTATTTTTTTCAAAGGGAGCTGAGGAGAATAAATCTGTGGTAAGGAAGATAGCTCCCACACGAAAGCAGCTGCAAATGTGACACCGTGCTGGCTGATAGACTGCATGGGGACCTACTTACTACTGTAGCTGGGGTCTGCCTTCCTGCTTTCTTGTAGCTCCCATACCCAGTGGTATAAGTTAACCCACAACATGTATTTTTGCAATGGGATCTAAGGAGAAAAAGAGTGTGGTATTGATGATAACTCCCACAGGAAAGCAGCTTGAAATGTGACACCGTGCTGGCTGATAGACTGCAGGGGGACCTACTTACTACTGTAGCTGGGGTCTGCCTTCCTGCTTTCTTGTAACTCCCATACGCACTGGTGTAAGTTAACCGACAACATGTATTTTTTTCAATGGGAGCTTAGGATAAAAAATCTGTGGTATTGAAGATAGCTCCCACAAGAAAGCAGCTGAAAATGTGACACCATGCTGGCTGATAGACTGCATGGGGACCTATTTACTACTGTAGCTGGGGTCTGCCTTCCTGCTTTCTTGTAGCTCCTATACGCAGGTGTATAAGTTAACCCACAACATGTATTTTTTCAATGGGATCTAAGGAGAAAAAGAGTGTGGTATTGAAGATAGCTCCCACACGAAAGCAGCTGCAAATGTGACACCGTGCTGGGTCATTGACTGCATGGGGACCTACTTACTACTGTCGCTGGTGTCTGCCTTCCTACTTTCTTCTAGCTCCCATACACAGTGGTATAATTTAGCCCACAACATGTATTTTTTCAATGGGAGCTAAGGTGAAAAAGAGTGTGGTATTGAAGACAGCTCCCACACGAAAGCAGCTGCAAATGTGACACCGTACTGGCTGGTAGACTGCATGGGGACCTACTTACTACTGTAGCTGGGGTCTGTCTTCCTGCTTTATTGTAGCTCCCCTACGCAGTCGTATAACTTAACAGACAACATGTATTTTTGTAATAGGATCTAAAGAGAAAAAGAGTGTGGTATTGAAGATAGATTCCACACGGAAGCAGCTGCAAATGTGACACCGTGCTGGCTGATAGACTGCATGGGGACCTACTTACTACTGTAGCTGGGGTCTGCCTTCCTGCTTTCTTGTAGCTCCTATACGCAGTGGTATAAGTTACCCCACAACATGTATTTTTTCAATGTGATCTAAGGAGAAAAAGTGTGGTATTGAAGATTGTTCCCACACGAAAGCAGCTGCAAATGTGACACCGTGCTGGCTGATAGACTGCATGGGGACCTACTTACTACTGTAGCTGGGGTCTGCCTTCCTGCTTTCTTGTAGCACCCATACGCAGTGGTATAAGTTACCCCACAACATGTATTTTTTCAATGGGATCTAAGGAGAAAAAGAGTGTGGTATTTAAGATAGCTCCGACACGAAAGCAGCTGCAAATGTGACACCGTGCTGGCTGTTAGACTGCATGGGGACCTACCTACTACTGGAGCTGGGGTCTGCCTTCCTGCTTTCTTGTAGCTCCCATACGCAGTGGTGTAACTTAACCGACAACATGTATTTTTTTCAATGGGAGCTGAGGAGAAAAAATCTGTGGTATTGAAGATAGCTCCCATACAAAAGCAGCTGCAAATGTGACACCGTGCTGACTGATAGACTGCATGGGGACCTACTTACTACTGTAGCTGGGGTCTGCCTTCCTGCTTTCTTGTAGCTCCCATACGCAGTGGTATAAGTTACCCCACAACATGTATTTTTTCAATGGGATCTAAGGAGAAAAAGAGTGTGGTATTTAAGATAGCTCCGACACGAAAGCAGCTGCAAATGTGACACCGTGCTGGCTGTTAGACTGCATGGGGACCTACCTACTACTGGAGCTGGGGTCTGCCTTCCTGCTTTCTTGTAGCTCCCATACGCAGTGGTGTAACTTAACCGACAACATGTATTTTTTTCAATGGGAGATGAGGAGAAAATGAGTGTGGTATTTATTCAGCCCGCCTTAAACCAATTCCGCAAACCTAGGCTCGGTGCGAGCATGGGGACAATTGCCCCTCTCAGCTGTCAACCCGACAACGACTTCCCTGTGATGCAGGCCGGCCCCCCCCAACTTCCGGAAACCCTGGCCTTCTACGAGCCTGGGGATCATTTCCCGTCTCCGCCGTCACCCCGAGAACGGGTTCATTGTGACGCACGCGGCCCCGCCCAAGCCTTGCAAACCCAGGCCTGCTACGGACTTTGGGTCCCTTGCCCCTCTCCGCCGTCACCCCAAAAGCGGGTTCATTGTGACTCAGGCAGCCCCCGCGCAAACCTTGAAAACCCAAGATTGCTGCGGTCCCGGTGTTTTTTTCCGCTCTCCGTCGTCACCCCAACAACAGGTTTATTGTGACGCACGCTGCCCCGCCCAAACCTTGCAAACCCACGCCTGTTGCGGGCCCTGGGTCCTTTCCCCCTCTCCGCCATCACTCCAACAATGACTTCCTTTTGACGCAGGCTGCTCCCGCCCAAATTCCGCAAACCCAGGCCCGCTGCAAGCCTGCAGACCGTTTCCCCTCTCCACCGTCACCCCGACAACGGGTTCAATGTGAAACAGGCAGCCCCTGACCAAACATTGCAAACCCAGGGCACATGCGGGCCCAGTGTTTTTGGCCCCGCTCCGCCGTCACCCCAACAACAGCTTCCTTTCGACGCAGGCCGCCCCTGCCCAAATTCCATAAACCCAGGCCTGCTGCTGGCCGTTGGTCCGTTGCCCCTCTCCGCCGTCAGCCCGATAAGTGGTTCATTGTGATGCAGGCCGTTCCGCCCAAACCTTGAAAACCCAGGACTACTGCGGGTCTGGTGTTTTTTCACCCTCTCTGCCATTACCCCGACAACGACTTCCCTGTGACGCAGCTCGCTCTTGCCCAAATTCCGTAAACCCAGGCCCGCTGCGATCCTGGTGATCGTTGCCCCTCTCCGCCGTGACCCCGACAACGGGTTCATAGTAACACAGGCCGCCCCTGCCCAAATTCCGCAAACCCAGGCCAGCTGCAAACATGGGGACTGTTGCCCCTCTCCTCCGTCACCCCAACAACGGTTTCATTGTGACACAGGCCGCTCCCGCCCAAACCTTGCAAACCCAGGCCTGCTGCGGACCCTGGGTCCGTTGCCACGCTCCACCGTCACCCTGACAACAGGTTCATTGTGACGCAGGCCGCCAACAACCAAACCTTCCAAACGCAGGCCTTCTGCGGGCCCGGGGCTCGTTGCCCCTCTCTTCCATCATCCGAACAACGGGTTAATTGTAAGAGAGGCCGCCCCCGTCATAACATTGCAAACCCAGGCCTGCTACGGGCCCGGGATCCGTTGCCCCTTTCCGCTGTTACCCCGACAACAGATTCATTGTGAGGCGGGACACCCCCACACAAAACTTGCAAATCCAGGCCTGCTGTGGGCCCTGGGTCCGTTGCTCCTATCCTCCGTCACTCCGACAACGGCTTCCTTGTTATGCAGGCTGCCCCAGCCCAAATTCGGCTAACCCAGGTCTGCTACGGGCCCGGGGTCCGTTGCACATCTCCTCCGTCACTGCGACAACAGGTTCCTTGTGACGCAGGCCGCCCCCACCCAAATTCCCAAAACCCAGGACTGCTACGGGCCCGGGGTCAATTGCACCTCTCCGCTGTCACCCCGAAAATGGATTCATTGTGACACAGGCCGCCCCCGCCCAAGCCTTGCAAACCGAGGCCTGCTGCGGGCCCTGGGTCCGGTGCCCCTCTCCACCGTCACCCCGACAACGACTTCCTTGTGATGCAGGCCGCCCCCACCAAATTTCCGCAAACCCAGGACTGATATGGGCCCAAGGTTTTTTGCACCACTCCTCCGTCACCCCAACAACGGGTTCATTGTAACACATGCCGCCTCTGCCATAGCCTTGCAAACCCAGGCTGTTGCAGGCCCGGGGTTTTTTGCCCCTCTCCATCGTCACCCTGAAAACGAGTTCATTGTGACGCACGCTGCCCCCGCCCAAACCTTGCAAACCCAGGCCTACTGCGGGCCCTGGGTCCGTTCCCCCTCTCCGCTGTTCCCCGACAAGAGCTTCTTTTTGACGTAGGCCACCCTGAGCAAATTCCGCAAACCCAGGCCTACTAAGGGCCCGGGGTCCGTTGCACCTTTCCGCCGTAACCACAACGGCAAGTTCATTGTGACGCAGGCGGCCCCGCCAGAACCTTGCAAACCCAGGCCTGCTGAGGGCCCTGGGTCTTTTGCAAGAGTGTGGTTTTGAAGATAGCTCCAAAACGAAAGCAGCTGCAAATGTGACACCGTGCTTACTGATAGACTGCATGGGGACCTACTTACTACTGTAACTGGGGTCTGCCTGCTGCTTTCTTGTAGCTCCCATACACAGTGGTATAAGTTAGCCCACAACATGTATTTTTGCAATGGGATCTAAGGAGAAAAAGAGTGTGTTATTGAAGATAGCTCCCACAGGAAAGCCGCTGCAAATGTGACACCGTGCTGACTGATAGACTACATGGGGACCTACTTACTACTGCAGCTGGGGTCTGCCTTCCTACTTTCTTCTAGCTCCCATACATAGTGGTGTAACTTAACGGACAACATGTGTTTTTTAAATCGGATCTAAGGAGAAAAAGAGTGTGGTATTGAAGATAGCTCCCACACAAAAGCAGATGCAAATGTGACACTGTGCTGGCTGATAGACTGCATGGGGACCTACTTACCACTGTAGCTGGGGTCTGCCTTCCTGCTTTCTTGTAGCTGCCATACGCAGTACTATAACTTAAGCGACAACATACATTTGTTTCAATGGGATCTAAGGAGAAAAAGAGTGTGGTATTGAAGATAGCTCCCACAGGAAAGCAGCTGCAAATGTGACACCGTTCTGGCTGATAGACTGCATGGGGACCTACTTACTACTGTAGCTGGGGTCTTCCTTCCTGCTTTCTTGTATGTCTGATATGCAGTGGTGTAACTTAACCACAACATGTATTTTTTCAATGGGAGCTAAGGTGAAAAAGAGTGTGCTATTGAACATAGCTCCCAGAGGAAAGCAGCTGCAAATGTGAAACCGTGCTCGATCATTGACTGCATGGGGATCTACTTACAACAGTAGCTGGGGTCTGCCTTCCTGCTTTCTTGTAGCTCCCATACGCATTTCTTGAACTTAACAGACAACATGTATTTTTGCAATGGGATCTAAGGAGAAAAAGAGTGTGGTATTGAAGATAGGTCCCACACGAAAGCAGCTAAAAATGTAACACCGTGCTGGCTGATAGACTGCATGGGAACCTACTTACTACTGTAGCTGCGGTCTGCCTTCCTGCTTTCTTGTAGGTCCGATATGCACTGGTGTAACTTAACCTACAACATGTATTTTTTTCAAGGGTACCTGAGGAGAAAAAGAGTGTGGTATTGAAGATAGCTCCCAGAGGAAAGTAGCTGCAAATGTGAAACCTTGCTGGGTCATTGACTGCATGGGGATCTACTTACTACTGTAGCTGGGGTCTGCTTTCCTAATTTCTTGTAGCTCCCATACACAGTGGTATAAGTTAACCCAAAACATGAATTTTTGCAATGGGATCTAAGTAGAAAAAGCGTGTGGGATTGAAGATAGCTCCCACAGGAAAGCAGCTGCAAATGTGACACCGTGCTGGCTGCTAGACTGCATGGGGACCTACTTACTACTGTAGCTTGGGTCTGCCTGCCTGCTTTCTTGTAGCTCCCATACGCAGCGGTATAACTTAACCGACAACATGTATTTTTTTCAATGGGAAATGAGGAGAAAAAGACTGTGGTATTCAATATAGCTCCCACACGAAAGCAGCTGCAAATGTGACATCGTGATGCCTGAGAGACTGCATGGGGAGATACTTACTACTGTAGCTGGGGTCTGCCTTCCTGCTTTCTTGTAGCTCCCATTCTCAGTGGTATAACTTAACAGATTCATGAATTTTTTCAATGGGAGCTGAGTAGAAAAAGTGTGGTATTGAAAATAGCTCTCACACGAAAGCAGCTGCAAATGTGACACCGTGCTGGCTGATAGACTGCATGGGGACCTACTTAATACTGTAGCTGGGGTCTGTCTTCCTGCTTTCTTGTATATCCCATACGTAGTGGTGTAACTTAACCCACAACATGTATTTTTTTCCAACGGGAAATGAGGAGAAAAAGAGTGTGGCATTTACGCAGGTCGCCCTAAACCAATTCCAGAAACCCAGGCCCGCTGCGAGCATGGGGACAATTGCCCCTCTCAGCCGTCAATCCGAGAACGATTTCCCTGTGACGCAGGCCGGCACCGCCCAAATTCCGCAAACCCAGGCCTCCTGCGAGCCTTGGGACCATTTCCCCTCTCCGCTGTCACCTTGAGAACGGGTTCATTGTGACGCACGCGGCCCCGCCCAAGCCTTGCAAACACAGGCCTGCTACGGACATTGGATCCCTTGCGCCTCTCCCCCGTCACCCCGAAAGCGGGTTCATTGTTACTCAGGCAGCCCCCACACAAAACTTGCAAACCCAGACCTGCTGCGGGCTCGGGGTTTTTTTCCCCTCCACCGTCACCCTGACAACGGGTTCATTGTGAAACAGGCCGCCCCTGAACAAACATTGCAAACCCAGGGCAGATGCGGGCCCGGTGTTTTTGGCCCTTCTCTGCCGTCACCCCGACAACGGCTTCCATGTGACGCAGCTCGCTCTCGCCCAAATTCTGCAAACGTACACCCGCTGCGAGCCTGGGGACCCTTGCCCGTCTCTGTCGTCACCCTGACAAAGGCTTCCTTGTGACGCAGGCCCCCCCCGCCCAAATTCCACAAACCCAGGCCTGCTGCAGGCCCTTGGTCCGTTGCCGCTCTCTGCAGTCACCCCGACAACGGGTTCAATGTGATGCAGGCCACCCCTGCCCAAACCTTGCAAACCCAGGCCTGCTTTGGGCCCGGTGTTTTTTTCCCCTTTCTGCCTTCACCCTGACAATGACTTCCTTGTGACCCAGGTCGCCCCCGCCCAAATTCTACAATCCCAGGCCCGCTGTGAAACTGGGAACCCTTGCCCCTCTCCTCTGTCACCTCGACAACGGGTTCATTGTAACACAGGCCGTCCCCGCCCAAAACTTGCAAACGCAGGCCTGCTGCAGGCCTTGCGCTTGTTGCCCCTCTCCGCTGTCACCCCGACAATGGGTTTATTGTGACACATTCCGCCCTTGACCAAACCTTTAAAACCCAGGCCTGCTGTGGGCCCGATGTTTTTTGCCCCTCTCAGCCGTCACCCCGACAACGAGTTCCCTGTGACGCAGGCCACCCCTACCCAAATTGTGCAAACCCAGGCCCGCTACGAGTCTGAGGACCGTTGCCCCTCTCCGCCATCACCCCCACAACAGGTTCATTGTGAGGCGGGCTGCCCCCGCCCAAACCTTGCAAACCGAGGCCTGCTACGACCCCGGGTCCGTTGCCCCTCTCCGCCGTGACCCTGAAAACAGGTTCATTGTGACGCAGGATGCCCCATCAAAACCTTGCAAACCCAGGCCTGCAACCGGCCTGGGGTCCGTTGCCCCTCTCCGCCGTCACCCCGATAACGGGTTCATTGTGATGCAGGCCGCCCCCGCCCAAAACTTGAAAACCCAGGACTACTGCGGGCCCGGTGTTTTTTGTCCCTCTCCGCCATTACCCCGACAACGACTTCCCTGTGACGCAGGCCGCCCCGGCCAAAATTCCGCAAACCCAGGCCCGCTGCAATCCTGATGATCGTTGCCCCTCTCCGCCGTGACCCCGACAACGGGTTTATTGTAACACAGGCCGCCCCCGCCCAAGTTCCGCAAACCCAGGCCAGCTGCAAACATGGGGACTGTTGCCCCTCTCCTCCGTCACCCCAACAACGGTTTCATTGTGACGCAGGCCACTCCCGCCCAAACCTTGCAAACCCAGGCCTGCTGCGGACCCTGGGTCCGTTGCCCCTCTCCACCGTCACCCTGACAACAGGTTCATTGTGACACAGGCCACCAACAACCAAACCTTACAAACCCAGGCCTGCTGCGGGCCCAGCGTTCGTTGCCCCTCTCTTCCGTCACCCCAACAACGGGTTCATTGTAACAAAGGCCGCCCCCGTCATAACCTTGCAAACCCAGGCCTGTTACGGGACCGGGATCCGTTGTCCCTTTCCGCTGTCACCCCGACAACAGATTCATTGTGACGCGGGACGCCCCCGCCCAAAACTTGCAAACCCAGGTCTGCTATGGGCCCTGGGTCCGTTGCCCCTTTCCGCCGTCACCCCGACAGTGGGTTCATTGTGACGCAGGCCGCCCCGCGAAAACCGTGCAAACCCAGGCCTGCTGCGGGCCCGTTGTGTTTTGCCCATCTCCGCCGTCACCCCGAACACAACTTCCTTGTGACGCAGGCCACCCCCGCCCAAATTTCGCAAACCCAGGCCTGCTGCGAGCCTGGGGACTGTTACTCCTCTCCGCTGTTACCACAAAAACGGGTTCATTGTGACACAGGCTGTCCCTGACCAAACTTCGAAAACCCAGGCCTGCTACGGGCCCGGTGTTTTTTGCCCCTTTCAGCCGTCGTCCCGACAACGGCTTCCTTGTGACGCAGGCCGCCCCCACCCAAATTCCGAAAAACCAGGACTGCTACGGGCCCGGGGTCAATTGCACCTCTCCGCTGTCACCCCGACAATGGATTCATTGTGACACAGGCCGCCCCCGCCCAAGCCTTGAAAACCGAGACCTGCAGCAGGCCCTGGGTCCGGTGCCCCTCTCCGCCGTCACCCCGACAACAGGTTCATTGTGACGCAGGCCACCCCCACCAAAATTCCGCAAACCCAAGACTGCTACGGGGCCGGGGTTTTTTGCCCCTCTTCTCCGTCACCCCAACAACGGGTTCATTGTAACACAGGACGCCACCGCCATAGCCTTGCAAACCCAGGCTGTTGCAGGCCCGGGGTTTTTTGCCCCTCTCCGTCGTCACCCCGAAAATAGGTTCACTATGACGCACGCCACCCCCGCCCAAACCTTGCAAACCCAGGCGTACTGCGGGCCCTGGGTCCGTTCCCTCTCTCCGCTGTCACCCCTACAAGAGCTTCTTTTTAACATAGGTCACCCTGCCCAAATTCTGCAAATCCAGGCCTGCTACGGACCCGGGGTCCGTTGCACCTTTCTGCCGTAACCCCAAGGGCAAGTTCATTGTGACGCAGGCCGCCCCGCCAGAGCCTTGCAAAACTAGGCCTGCTGCGGGCCCTGGGTCTTTTGCAAGAGTGTGGTATTGAAGATAGCTCCCACACGAAAGCAGCTGCAAATGTGACACCGTGCTGGCTGATAGACTGCATGGGGACCTACTTACTACTGTAGCTGGGGTCTGCTTTCCTGCTTTCTTGTAGCTGCCATACGCAGTGGTGTAACTTAACCCACATCATGTATATTTTTCAATGGGAGATGAGGAGAAAAAGAGTGTGGTATTTACGCAGGCCGCCCTAAACCAATTCCGCAAACCCAGGCCCGCTGTGAGCCTGGGGACAATTGCTCCTCTCAGCCGTCAACCCGACAACGACTTCCCTGTGACGCAGGCCGACCCCGCCCAAATTACGCAAACCCAGGCCGTCTACTATTTTGGGGACCATTTTCCCTCTCCGTCGTCAGCCCGACAAAGGCTTCCTTGTGACGCAGGTCGCCCCCGCCAAATTCCACAAACCCAAGCCTGCTGCAGGCCCTTGGTCCGTTGCCCCTCTCTGCCGTCACCCCGAAAACGGGTTCATTGTGATGCAGGCCACCCCCGCCCAAACCTTGCAAATCCAGGCCTTCTGTGGGTCCGGTGTTTTTTGCTCCTATCTGCCGTCACCCTGACAACGACTTCCCTTTGACACTGCTGCCCCTGCCCAAATTCCACAAACCCAAGCCCACTGCGAGTCTGGTGACTGTTGCCTCTCTGCGCCATCACCCCCACAACAGGTTCATTGTGAGGCGGGCCGCCTCCACCCAAACCTTAGAAACGCAGGCCTGCTACGGGCCCGGGGTATGTTGCCGCTCTCCACCGTGACCCTGACAACGGCTTCCTTGTGACGCAGGCCGCCCCCGCCCAAATTCCTAAAACCCAGACCCGCTACAGGCCTGGGGACCTTTACCCTTCTCCATCGTAACCCCGACAACAGGTTCATTGTGACGCAGGCCGCCAACAACCAAATCTTCCAAAAGCAGGCCTCCTACGGGCCCGGGGTCCGTTGCACCTCTCCGCCGTCACCCCGACAACGGCTTACTTGTGACGCAGGCCGCCCCCTATAAAACCTTGCAAACCCAGGCCTGCTATGGGCCCGGGGTCCGTTGCAGCTCTCCGCTGTCACCCCGACAATGGATTCATTGTGACACAGGCCGCCCCCGCCCAAGTGTTGCAAACCGAGACCTAATGCGGGCCCTGGGTTCAGTGACCCTCTCCGCCGTCACCCCGACAACGGATTCCTTGTGACGCAGGCCACCCCCACCAAAATTCCGCAAACCCAGGCCTGCTACCGGCCCGGGGTTTATTGCCCCTCTCCTCCGTCACCGTAACAACGGGTTCATTGTAAAACAGGCCGCCACCGCCATTGCCTTGCAAACCCAGGCTGTTGCAGGTCCGGGGTTTTTTGCCCCTCTCCGTTGTCACCCCAACAACGGGTTCATTGTGACGCACATCGCCCCCGCCTAAACCTTGCAAACCCAGGCCTACTGCTGGCCCTGGATCCGTTCCCCCTCTCTGCTGTCACCCCGAAAAGAGCTTCTTTTTGACCTAGGTCATCCCGTCCAAATTCCGCAAACCCAGACCTGCTACAGGCCCGGGGTCCGTTGCATTTTTCCGCCGTGACCCCAACGGCAAGTTCATTGTGACGCAGGCCGCCCCGCCAGAACCTTGCAAACCCAGGCCTGCTGCAGGCCCTGGGTCTGTTGCAAGAGTGTGGTATTGAAGATAGCTCCCACAAGAAAGCAGCTGCAAATGTGACACCGTGCTGGCTGATAGACTGCATGGCGACCTACTTACTACTGTAACTGGGGTCTGCCTTCCTGCTTTCTTATAGCTCCCATAGGCAGTGGTGTAAGTTAACCGACAACATGTATTTTTTTCAAAGGGAGCTGAGGAGAAAAACTCTATGGTATTGAAGATAGCTCCGACACGAAAGCAGCTGCAAATGTGACACCCTGCTGGCTGATAGACTGCATGGGGACCTACTTACTACTGTAACTGGGGTCTGTCTTCCTGCTTTCAAGTAGCTCCCATATGCAGTATTATAACTTTAGCGACAACATATATTTTTGCAATGAGATCTAAGGAGAAAAAGAGTGTGGTATTGAAGATACCTCCGACACGAAAGCAGCTGCAAATGTGACACCGTGCTGGCTGATAGACTGCATGGGGACCTACTTACTACTGTAGCTGGGGTCTGCCTTCTTGCTTTCTTGTAGCTCCCATACATAGTCGTATAACTTAACTGACAACATCTATTTGTTTCAATGGGAGCTGAGGAGAAAAAATCTGTCGTATTGAAGATAGCTAAGACACGAAAGCAGCTGCAAATGTGACACCGTGCTGGCTGATAGACTGCATGGGGACCTACATATTACTGTAGCTGGAGTCTGTCTTCCTGCTTTCTTGTAGCTCCCAAACGAAGTACTATAACTTAAGGGAAACATGTATTTTTTTTCAATGGGAGCTGAGGAGAAAAAATCTGTGGTATTGAAGATAGCTCCCACACGAAAGCAGCTGCAAATGTGACACCGTGCTGGCTGATAGACTGCATGGGGACCTACTTACTACTGTAGCTGGGGTCTGCCTTCCTGCTTTCTTGTAGCTCCCATACATAGTCGTATAACATAACTGACAACATCTATTTGTTTCAATGGGAGCTGTGGAGAAAAAATCTGTCGTATTAAAGATAGCTCCCACAGGAAAGCAGCTGCAAATGTGACACCGTGCTGGCTGATAGACTGCATGGGGACCTACTTACTACTGTAGCTGGGGTCTGCCTTCCTGCTTTCTTGTAGCTCCCATACGCAGTGGTGTAACTTAACCCACAACATGTATTTTTTTCAATGAGAGATGAGGAGAAAAAATCTGTGGTAATGAAGATAGCTCCCACACGAAAGCAGCTGCAACTCTGACACTGTTCTGGCTGATAGACGGCATGGGGACCTACTTATTACTGTAGCTGGGGTCTACCTTCCTGCTTTCTTCTAGCTGCCATACGCAGTGGTGTAACTTAACCCACAACATGTATTTTTTTCAATGAGAGATGAGGAGAAAAAGAGTGTGGTATTGAAGATAGCTCCTACAGGAAAGCAGCTGCAAATGTGACACCGTGCTGGCTGATAGACTGCATGGCGACCTACTTACTACTGTAACTGGGGTCTGCCTTCCTGCTTTCTTATAGCTCCCATAGGCAGTGGTGTAAGTTAACCGACAACATGTATTTTTTTCAAAGGGAGCTGAGGAGAAAAACTCTATGGTATTGAAGCTAGCTCCCACATGAAAGCAGCTGCAAATGTGACACCGTGCTGGCTGACAGACTGCACGGGGATCTAGTTACTACTGTAACTGGGGTCTGTCTTCCATCTTTCTTGTAGCTCCAATATGCAGTACTTTAACTTTAGCGACAACATATATTTTTGCAATGAGATCTAAGGAGAAAAAGAGTGTGGTATTGAAGATAGCTCCCACAAGAAAGCAGCTGCAAATGTGACATCGTGCTGGCTGATAGACTGCATGGGGACCTACTTACCACTGTAGCTGGGCTCTGTCTTCCTGCTTTCTTGTAGCTCCCATACATAGTCGTATAACTTAACCGACAACATGTATTTGTTTCAATGGGAGCTGAGGAGAAAAAATCTGTGGTATTGAAGATAGCTCCCACACGAAAGCAGCTGCAAATGTGACACCGTGCTGGCTGATAGACTGCATGGGGACCTACTTACTACTGTAGCTGGGGTCTGCCTTCCTGCTTTCTTGTACCTCCCATACGCAGTGGTGTAATTTAACCGACAACATGTATTTTTTTCAATGGGAGATGAGGAGCAAAAGAGTATGGGATTGAAGATACCTCCCACACAAAAGCAGCTGCAAATGTGACACCGTGCTGGCTGATAGACTGCATGGGGACCTACTTACTACTGTAGCTGGGGTCTGCCTTCCTGCTTTCTTGTAGCTCCCATACGCAGTGGTGTAACTTAACCGACAACATGTATTTGTTTCAATGGGAGCTGAGGAGAAAAAATCTGTGGTAATGAAGATAGCTCCCACACGAAAGCAGCTGCAACTGTGACACCGTTCTGGTTGATAGACTGCATGGGGACCTACTAATTACTGTAGCTGGGGTCTGCCTTCCTGCTTTCTTGTAGCTCCCATACGCAGTGGTGTAATTTAACCGACAACATGTATTTTTTTCAATGGGAGACGAGGTGCAAAAGAGTATGGGATTGAAGATAGCTCCCACACAAATGCAGCTGCAAATGTGACACCGTGCTGGGTCATTGACTGCATGGGGACCTACTTACTACTGTAGTTGGGGTCTGCCTTCCTGCTTTCTTGTAGCTCCCATACGCAGTGGTGTAAATTAATCGACAACATGTATTTGTGTCAATGGGAGCTGAGGAGAAAAAATCTGTGGTATTGAAGATAGCTCCCACACGAAAGCAGCTGCAACTGTGACACCGTTCTGGTTGATAGACGGGATGGGGACCTACTTACTACTGTAGCTGGGGTCTGCCTTCTTGCTTTCTTGTAGCTGCCATACGCAGTGGTGTAACTTAACCCACAACATGTATTTTTTTCAATGGGAGATGAGGAGAAAAAGAGTGTGGTATTGAAGATAGCTCCCACACGAAAGCAGCTGCAAATGTGACACCGTGCTGGCTGATAGACTGCATGGGGACCTACTTAGTACTGTAGCTGGGGTCTGCCTTCATGCTTTCTTGTAGCTCCCATACACAGTGGTGTACCTTAACCCACAATATGTATTTTTGCAATGGGATCTAAGGAGAAAAAGAGTGTGGTAATGAAGATAGCTCCGACATGAAAGCAGCTTGAAATGTGACACCGTGCTGGCTGATAGACTGCATGGGGACCTACTTACTACTGTAGCTGGGGTCTGCCTTCCTGCTTTCTTGTACCTCCCATAAGCAGTGGTGTAACTTAACCGACAACATATATTTGTTTCAATGGGAGGTGAGGAGAAAAAATCTGTGGTATTGAAGATAGCTCCGACACGAAAGCAGCTGCAAATGTGACACCTTGCTTGCTGATAGACTACTTGGAGACCTTCTTAGTAATGTAGCTGGGGTCTGTCTTCCTGCTGTCTTGTAACGGCGATAAGCAGTGGTGTAACTTAACCCACAACATGTGTTTGTTTCAATGGGAGCTGAGGAGAAAAAATCTGTGGTTTTGAAGATAGCTCCCACACGAAAGCAGCTGCAAATGTGACACCATGTTGGCTGATAGACTGCATGGGGACCTACTTACTACTGTAGCTGGGGTCTGCCTTCCTGTCTTCTTGTAGCTCCCATACGCAGTGTTATAATTTAAGCGATAACAGGTATTTTTTCAATGGGAAATGAGGAGAAAAAGAGTGTGGTATTGAAAATAGCTCCCAAACGAAAGCAGCTGCAAATGTGACACCGTGCTGGGTCATTGACTGCATGGGGACCTACTTACTACTGTAGCTGGGGTCTGCCTTCCTGCTTTGTTGTAGCTCTCATACGCAGTGGTATACCTTAAGTGACAACATGTATTTTTGCAATGGGATCTAAGGAGAAAAAGAGTGTGGTATTGAAGATAGCTCCCACATGAAAGCAGCTGCAAATGTTACACCGTGCTGGCTGATAGACTGCATGGGGATCTACATACTAATGTAGCTGGCTTCTTCCTTCCTGCTTTCCCGTACCTCCCGTACACGGTGATATAACTTAACCGACAACATGTGTTTTTTAAATGGGAGATGTGGAGAAAAAGAGTGTGGTATTGAAGCTAGCTCCCACATGAAAGCAGCTGCAAATGTGACACCGTGCTGACTCATAGACTGCAAGAGGACCTAGTTACTACTGAAGCTGGGGTCTGCCTTCCTGCTTTCTTGTAGCTCCAATAGGCATTTCTTTAACTTAATAGACACATATATTTTTGCAATGGGATCTAAGGAGAAAAAGAGTGTGGTATTGAAGATAGCTCCCACACGCAAGCAGCTGCAAATGTGACACCGTGCTGGCTGATAGACTGCATGGGGACCTACTTACTACTGTACCTGGGGTCTGCCTTCCTGCTTTCTTGTAGCTCCCATACGCACTGGTATAACTTAACAGACAACATGTACTTCTTTCAATGGGAGATGAGGAGCAAAAGAGTATGGTATTGAAGATAGCTCCCACACGAAAGCAGCTGCAAATGTGACACCGTGCTGGCTGATAGACTGCATGGGGACCTACTTACTACTTTAGCTGGGGTCTGCCTTTCTGCATTCTTGTAGCTCCCATACTCAGTGGTATAACTTAACTAACAACATGTATTTTTTCAATGGGAGCAGAGGAGAAAGAGAGTGTGATATTGAAGATAGCTAAGACACGAAAGCAGATGCAAATGTGACACCATGCTGGCTGACAGACTGCATGGGGACCTATTTACGATTGTAGCTGGTGTCTCCCTTCATGCTTTCTTGTAGTTCTGATATTCAGTGGAGTAACTTAACCTACAACATGTATTTTTTCAATGGGAGCTGAGGAGAAAAAATCTGTGGTACTGAAGATAGCTCCCACACGAAAGCAGCTGCAAATGTGACACCGTGCTGGCTTATAGACTGCATGGGGACCTAAGTACTACTGTAGCTGGGGTCTGCCTTCCTGCTTTCTTGTAGCTGCCATACGCAGTGGTGTAACTTAACCCACAACATGTATTTTTTTCAATGGGAGTTGAGGAGAAAAAGATTGTGTTGTTGAAGATAGCTCCCATACGAAAGCAGCTGCAAATGTGACTCCGTGCTGGCTGATAGACTGCATGGGGACCTACTTACTACTGTAGCTGGGGTCTGCCTTCCTGCTTTCTTGTCGCTCCCATACGCATTTCTTTAACTTAAACAGACACTTGTATTTTTTCAATGGGAGCTAAGGAGAAAAAGAGTGTGGTATTGAAGATAGCCCCTACACGAAAGCAGCTGCAAATGTGACACCGTGCTGGGTCATAGACTGCATGGGGACCTACTTAATACTGTAGCTGGGGTCTGCCTTCCTGCTTTCTTGTATATCCCATACGCAGTGGTATAACTTAACGGACAACATGTTTTTTTTTAATGGGAAATGAGGAGAAAAAGAGTGTGTAATTTACGCAGGCCGCCCTAAACCAATTCCGCAAACCCAGGCCCGCTGCGAGCCTGGGGACAATTGCCCCTCTCAGCCGTCAACCCGACAACGACTTCCCTGTGACGCAGGCCGGCCCCGCCCAAATTCCGCAAACCCAGGCCTCCTGCTAGCCTGGGGACCGTTTCCCCTCTCTGACGTCACCCGGAGAACCGGTTCATTGTGACGCAGTCCACCCCCGTCCACACCTTTCAAACCCAGGCCTGCTGTGGGCCCGGTGTTTTTTGCCTCTCTCTGCCTTCACCCTGACAACGACTTCCCTGTGACACAGGCTGCCCCCGCCCATATTCCGCAAACCCAGGTCCGCTGCGACCCTGGGGACCCTTGCTCCTCTCCTCTGTCACCACAACAACGGGTTTATTGTAACACAGGCCGCTCCCGCCCAAATTCCACAGTCCCAGGCCTGCTGCGAGACTGGGAACCGTTGCCCCTCTCCGCCGTCACCCCGACAACGAGTTCCCTGTGACGCAGGCCACCCCCACTCAAATTCTGCAAACCCAGGCCCGCTACGAGTCTGAGGACCGTTGCCCCTCTCCGCCGTCACCCTGACAACAGCTTCATTGTGACGCAGGCCGCCCCCGTCCACACCTTGCAAACCCAGGTCTGCTACTGGCACAGGGTCCGTTACCCCTCTCTGCCATCACCCTGACAACGGGTTCATTTTGACGCAGGCCGCCCCGGCCTAAACCTTGCAAATTCAGGTCCGCTGCGAGCCTGGGAACCGTTCCCTCTCTCCACCGTCACCCGACAACAGTTTCCTTGTGACGCAAGTCGTCCCTGCCCAAATTCCGCAAAGCCAAGCGCTCTGCGAGCCTGGGGATCGTTGACCCTCTCCGCCGTCACCCCGACCATGGCTTCCTTGTGACACAGGCCGCCCCCGCCCAAATTCCAAAAACCCAGGCCTGCTGCTGGTCGGTGGTCGGTTCCCCTTCACTGCCGTCACCCCGACAACGGGTTCATTGTGATGCAGGCCACCCCCGCAATAACCTTGGAAACCCAGGCCTGCTGTGGGCCCGGTGTTTTTTGCTTCTCTCTGCCGTCATCCCGACAACAACTTCCCTGTGATGCATGCCGCCCCTGCCCAAATTCCGCAATCCCAGGCCCGCTGCGATACTGGGAACCGTTGCCCCTCTCCTCTGCCACCCCGACAACGGGTTCATTGTAACACAGACCGCCCTCGCCCAAATCTTGCAAACCAAGGCCTGCTGTGGTCCCTGGGTCCGTTGCCCCTCTCCACCGTCACCCTGACAACAGGTTCATTGTAACGCAGGCAACGCCGCCTAAACCTTGCAAACCCAGGCCAGCTGCGGGCCCGTTGTATTTTCCCCTTTCCGACGTCGCCCCGACAACGACTTCCCTGAGAGGCAGGCCGTCCCCACGCAAATTCCGGAAACCCAAGCTCGTTGCGAGCCTGGGGACCATTGCCCCTCTCTGCCATCACCCCCATACAGATTCATTGTGAGGCAGGCCACCCCCGCCCAAACCTTACAAACCCATGGCCTGCTACAGACCCGGGATCCGTTGCCCCTCTCCGCCGTGACTCTGACAAAAGGTTCATTGTGACGCCGGACGCCCCATCCAAACCTTCCAAAAACCCAGGCCTGCTGCTGGCCGTTGCTCCGTTGCCCCTCTCCGCCCTCACCCCGATAACGGGTTCATTGTGATGCAGGCCGCCCCCGCCCAAACCTTGAAAACCCAGGACTACTGCGGGCCCGGTGTTTTTTGTCCCTCTCCGCCATTACCCCGACAACGACTTCCCTGTGACGCAGGCCGCCCCGGCCCAAATTCCGCAAACCCAGGCCCGCTGCAAACGTGGGGATTGTTGCCCCTCTCCTCCGTCACCCCAACAACAGGTTCATTGTGACGCAGGCCCCCCCCGCACATACCTTGCAAACCCACGCCTGCTGAGGGCCCTGGTTCCGTTGCCCGTCTCCTCCGTCACTCCGACAACGGCTTCCTTGTGACGTAGGCCGCCCCAGCCCAAATTCGGCTAACCCAGGCCTGCTACGGGCCCGGGGTGCGTTGCACATCTCGTCCGTCACCGCGACAACAGCTTCCTTGTGACGCAGGCCGCCCTCAACCAAATTCAGCAAACCGAGGCCTGCTACGAGCCCTGGGACCGTTGTCCCTCTACACCGTCACCCCGACAACAGTTTCATTGTGACGTGGGACGCCCCCGCCCAAAACCTGCAAACCCAGACCTGCAAATGGGCCCTGGGTCCGTTGCCTCTCTCCGCCGTCACCCCGATAGCGGGTTCATTTTGATGCAGGCAGCCCCGTCCAAACCTTGCAAACCCAGGTCTGCTGCAGCCCCGGGTCCGTTGCTGCTCTACGCCGTCACCCCGACAACGGTTTCCTTGTGACGCAGGCTGCCCCCACCTATACCTTGCAAACCCAGGCCTGCTGCAGGCCCTGGGTCCGTTGCCCCTCTCTGCCCTCACTCCGACAACGGCTTAATTGTGACGCAAGACGCCCCCGCCCTAATTCCGCAAACCCAGGTCTGCTACGGGCCCGGGGTCCTTTGCCGCTCTCCGCCGTCACCCCTTCAACGGCTTCATTGTGACACAGGCCAGCCCCGCCCATACTTTGCAAACCCAGTCCTGCTGCGGTCTCGATGTTTTTTGCCCGTCTCCGCTGTCACCCTGACAACGAGTTCCCTGTGACGCAGGCCACCCCCACCCAAATTCCGCAAACCCACGCCCCCTGCGAGCCTGAGGACCGTTGCCCCTCTCCCCCGTCACTCCGACAATGACTTCCCTGTGACGCAGACCGCCCCCAGGCCAAATTCCGAAAACCCAGGCCTGCTATGGGCCCGGAATCTGTTGCCCCTCTCCGCCGTCACCACGACAACAGGTTGATTGTGACGCAGGCCGCCAACAACCAAACCTTGCAAAACCAGGCCTGCTGCGGGCCTGGGATCCGTTGCCTCCCTCTGCCGTCACCCCGACAACGGCTTCCTTGTGACGCAGTCCCCCCCGCAAAAACCTTGCAAACCCAGGCCTGCTGCGGTCCCGTTTTGATTTGCCCCTCTCCGCCGTCACCCCGACAACCACGTCCCTGTGACGCAGGCCGACCCACCCAAATTCCACAAATCCAGATCCCGTTGAGAGCCTGGGGACCGTTACCCCTCTCCTCCGTCACCCTGACAACAGGTCCATTGTGACGCAGGCCACCCGGTCCACACCTTGCAAACGCAGGCCTGCTGCGAAGCTGGGGACCGTTGCCCCTCTCCGCTGTCACCCTGACAACGGGTTCATTGTGACACAGGTCAGCCCTGACCAAATCTTTAAAACCCAGGCCTGCTGCGGCCCTGGGTTTTTTACCCCTCTCCGCCGTCACCCCGACGACGTCTTCCCATTGAGGCAGGCCGCCCCTGCCAAAATTCCTCAAACCCAGGCCCGCTGCGAGCCTGGGGACCAATTCCCCTCTCTGCCGTCACCCCGACAACGGCTTCCTTGTGAAGCAGGCCGCCCCCGCCCAAATTCCGTAAACCCAGGCCTGCTACGGGCCTGGGGTCTGTTGCCCCTCTCCGCCGTCAACACGACAACAGGTTCTTTGTGACGCAGGCCGCCCCTGCCCAAATCCCTTGTAAACCCAGGCCTGCTGCGGTCCCTAGGTCCATTGCCCTTCTGCGCCATCACCCCGACAACGGGTTCACTATGACGCAGGCCGCTCCCACCGAAACCTTGAATACACAGGCCTGTGCGGGCCCTCGGTCCATTGCCCCTCTCCGCCGTCACCCCTACAATGGCTTCATTGTGACGCAGACCACGCTCGCCCAAATCTTGGAAACCCAGGCCTGCTGCGGGCCTTGGGTCTATTGCCCCTCTCCGCTGTCACCCCAACAATGACTTCCTTGTAACGCAGGCCGCCCCCGCCCAAATTCCGCAAACCCAGGCCAGCTACTGGCCAGGGAACCGGTAACCCTCTCCGCCGTAACCCCCAGAACGGCTTCATTGTGACGCAGGCCGCCCCCGCCCAAACCTTGCAAACCCACGACTGCTGTGGGCTCTGGGTTCGTTGCCTCTCTCCTCCGTCACCCCGATAATGGCTTCCTTGTGACGCAGGCCGCCCCCGCTCAAATTCCACAGACCCATGCTTACTATGGGCCCGGAGTTCGTTGCCCCTATCCGCCGTCACCCCCGACAACAGGTTCATTATGACGCAGACTGCCCCTGACTAAACCTTGAAAACCAAGGCCTGCTGCGAGCCCGTTGTTTTTTCCCCTCTCCGCCGTCACCCCTACAATGACTTCCCTGTGACGCAGGCTGCCTCCGTCCAAATTCTTAAAACCCAGGCCTGCTATGGGCCCGGGATCTGTTGCCCCTCTCCGCCGTCACCCTGACAACAGGTTGATTGTGACGCAGGCCGGCAACAACCAACCTTCAAAACCAGGCCTGCTGCGGGCCTGGGATCCGTTGCCTCCCTCTACCGTCACCCCGACAACGGTTTCCTTGTGACGCAGTCCCCCCCGCAAAAACCTTGCAAACCCAGGCCTGCTGCGGGCCCGTTTTGATTTGCCCCTCTCTGCCGTCACCCCGACAACCACGTCCCTGTGACGCAGGCCGACCCACCCAAATTCCACAAATCCAGATGCCGTTGAGAGCCTGGGGACCGTTACCCCTCTCCTCCGTCACCCTGACAACGGGTTCATTGTGACGCAGGGCGCCCGGTCCACACCTTGCAAACGCAGACCTGCTGCGAACCTGGGGACCGTTGCCCCTCTCCGCTGTCACCCTGACAACGGCTTCCTTGTGAAGCAGACCGCCCCCGCCCAAATTCCGCAAACCCAGGCCTGCTACGGGCCTGGGGTCTGTTGCCCCTCCCCGCCGTCAACACGACAACAGGTTCATTGTGACGCAGGCCGCCCCTGCCCAAATCTCTTGTAAACCCAGACCTGCTGCGGTCCCTAGGTCCATTGCCCTTCTTCGCCATCACCCCGACAACGGGTTCACTGTGACGCAGGCCGCTCCCACCCAAACCTTGAATACACAGGCCTGTGCGGGCCCTCGGTCCATTGCCCCTCTCCGCCGTCACCCCTACAATGGCTTCATTGTGACGCAGACCACGTTCGCCCAAACCTTGCAAACCCAGGCCTGCTGCGGGCCTTGGGTCTGTTGCCCCTCTCCGCTGTCACCCCAACAATGACTTGCCTTGTGACGCAGGCCGCCCCTGCCCAAATTCCGCAAACCCAGGCCAGCTACTGGCCAGGGAACCGGTAACCCTCTCCGCTGTAACCCCCACAACGGCTTCATTGTGACGCAGGCCGCCCCCGCCCAAACCTTGCAAACCCACGACTGCTGTGGGCTCTGGGTCCGTTGCCTCTCTCCGTCACCCCGAAAATGGCTTCCTTGTGTCCCAGGATGCCCCCGCCCATATTCCGCAAACCCAGGTCTGCTATGGGCCCTGGGTCCGTTGCCCCTCTCTGCCGTCCCCCCAACAACAGGGTCATTGTGACACAGGCCGCTGTCGCCCAAGGCCTGCTGCGAGCCCGTTGTTTTTTCCCCTCTCCGCCGTCACCCCTACAATGACTTCCCTGTGACGCAGCCTGCCTCTGCCCAAATTCCGCAAACCCAGGCCCGCTGCGAGCCTGGGGACCGTTGCCCCTCTCCGCCGACACCCCGACAACGTGTTTATTGTGACACAGGCTGCCCCTCACCAACCCTTGAAAACCCAGGCCTGCTGCAGGCCCGGTGTTTTTTGCCCCTCTCCACCGTCACCCCGACAACAACTTCCTTGTTACGCAGGCGGCCCCCACCCAAATTCCGCAAACCCAGGCCCGCTGCGAGCCTGGGGACCGTAGCCCCTCTCCGTCTTCACTGAAACAATAGCTTCATTGTGACACAGACCGCCCCGCCCAAACCTTGCAAAACCACGCCTTCTGCGGGCCTTGGGTCCTTTGCCCCTCTCCGCCTTCACCCCGAAAACAGCTTCCCCACAAACCCATGCTTACTATGGGCCCGGAGTTCGTTGCCCCTATCCGCCGTCACCCCCGACAACAGGTTCATTATGACGCAGGCTGCCCCTGACTAAACCTTGAAAACCAAGGCCTGCTGCGAGCCCGTTGTTTTTTCCCCTCTCCGCCGTCACCCCTACAATGACTTCCCTGTGACGCAGGCTGCCTCCGCCCAAATTCCGCAAACCCAGGCCCGCTGCGAGCCTGGGGACCGTTGCCCCTCTCCGCCTTCACCCCGAAAACAGCTTCCTTGTGACGCAGGCTGCCCCCAGCCCAAATTCCGCTAACTCAGGCCTGCTGTGGGCCCGGGGTTTTTTGCCCCTCTACGCCGTCACTCTGAGAATGGCTTCCCTGTGACGCAGACCACCCCCGCCTAAACTCCGCAAACCCAGGCCTGCTACGGGTCCTGGGTCCGTTGCCCCTCTCCGCTGTCACCTGACAACAGCTTAATTTTGACGCAGGCCGCCCCCGCCCAAACCCCGCAAACCCAGGCCCGCTGCAGGCCCGGAGTTTTTGCCTCTCTCCGGCATCACTCCGACAAATGACTTCATTGTGACGCCGACCACCCCCGTCCAAATTCCGCAAACCCAGACCCGCTGCAAGCCCGGGGACCTTTACCCTCTCCGCCGTCACCCCGACAACGGGTTCATTGTGACACAGGACGCCCCTGACCAAATTTTGAAAACCCAGGCCTGCTGCGGGCCCTGGGTTTTTTACCCCTCTCCGGCATCACCCCGACAGCGGGTTCATTGTGACGCACACCGCCACCGCCCAAACGTTGAAAACCTAGGCAACCTGCGGGCCCTGGGTCCGTTGCCCCTCTCTGCCGTCACCCTGGCAATGACTTCCTTGTGACGCAGTGCGCCCCCCCGTAAATTCCGCAAACCCAGGACCGCTGCGAGCCTGGGGATCATTGCCCCTCTCCGTCGTCACCCCGACAATGTATTCATTGTTACACTGGTCGCCCCTGCCCAAATCTTGCAAACTCAGGCCTGCTGCGGGCCGTTAGTCCGATGCCCCTATCTGTCATCACCCCGACAACGGCTTCCTTGTGACGCAGGCCGCCCCCACCAAAATTCCGCAAACCAAGGTCTCCTGTGGGCCCTGTGTTTTTTACCCCTCTCTGTCATCACCCCGAAAACGACTTCTCTTTGACGCAGGCCGCCCCCGCCCAAATTACGTAAACCTAGGCCTGCTGCTAGCCTGGCGATCGTTGCGCCTCTCCGCCGTCACCCCGACAACGGCTTCCTTGTGACGCAGGCCGCCCCCACCCAGATTCTATAAACCCAGGCCTGCTGCAGTCCGTTGGTCCATGCCCCTCTCTGCCGTCACCCTGACAACGGGTTCATTGTGATGCAGGCCGCCCCCGCCCAAATTCTGCAAACACAGGCCTGCTATGGGCCCGGGGTCCGTTGCCCCTCTCCCCTGTAACCCTGACAACGGCTTCATTGTGACGCAGGCCGCCCCTGACCAAACCTTGAAAACCCAGGCCTGCTGCGGGCCCTGGGACCATTGCAATTCTCAGCCGTCAACCCGACAACAGCTTGATTGTGACGCAGGCCGCCCCAAACCAAACCTCGCAAACCCAGGCCTGCTGTGGGCACGGTGTTTTTTGCCCCTCTCTGCCGTCACCCCGACAACGACTTTCCTGTGACGCAGGCTGCCCCCGCCCAAATTCCGCAATCCGAGCCTCGCTGCGAGCCTGGGGACCGTTGCCCCTCTCCCCTGTAACCCTAACAACGGCTTCATTGTGACGCAGGCCGCCCCTGACTAAACATTGAAAACCCAGGCCTGCTGCGGGCCCTGGGACCGTTGCCATTCTCGGCCGTCACCCCGACAACGGCTTCCTTGTGACGCAGGCCGCCCCTGACCAAACCTTGCAAACCCAGGCCTGCTACGGGCCCGGGGTCCGTTACCCGTCTCCGCTATCACCCTGACAACAGCTTGATTGTGACGCAGGCCGCCCCCGCCCAAACGTCGCAAACCCAGCCCTGCTTTGGGCCCGGTGTTTTTTGCCCCTCTCTGCCGTCACCCCGACAACGACTGCCCTGTGACGCAGGCTGCCCCCGCCTAAATTCCGCAAACCCAGGCCCGCTGCGATCCTGGGGACCGTTGCTTCACTCTGCCGTCACCCCGTCAACGGGTTCATTGTAAAACACCCGCCGCCACCCAAATTCCGCAATCCCAGCCCCGCTGCGAGCCTGGGGACCGTTGCCCCTCTCCTCTGATACCCCGACAACGGGTTCATTGTGACACATTCTGCCCCTGACCAAACCTTGAAAACCCAGGCCTGGTGCGGGCCCTGGGTCCGTTGCCTGTATCGACCGTCACCCCGACAAGGGCTTCCTTGTGACGTAGGCCGCCCCAAACCAAACCCAGAGCTGCTGCAGGCCCAGGGTCCGTTGCCCCTCTCCGTCGTCACTCCGACAACAGCTTGATTGTGACGCCGACCGCCCCCGCCCCAATTCCACAAACCAAGGCCCGCTGCGGGCCTGGGGACCGTTGCCCCTCTCCGTCGTCACCCCGACAACAGCTTCATTGTGACGCAGGCCGTCCCCGCCCAAACCTCTCAAACCCAGGCCTGCTGTGGGCCCTGGGTTTGTTGTCCCTCTCCGCTGTCTCCCCGACAACGGTTTCTTTGTGATGCAAGCCACCCCCGCCCAAATTCCGCAAACCCAGGCCCATGGTGAGCCTTGGAACGTTGCTCCTCTCCGTCGTCACCTGACAACGGGTTCATTGTGACACAGCCCACCCCTGATAAAACCTTGAAAACCCAGGATTTCTGCAGGCCCTGGGTCTGTTGCCCCCCTTGCTATAACCCTGACAACGGCTTCCTTGTGACAGAGGCTGCCCCCACCCCAATTCCGAAAACCCTGGCCTACTACGGGCCCAGGGTTCATTGCCCTCTACACCGTCACCACGACAACAGGTTCATTGTGACGCAGGCCACCCCTGATCAAAGCTTGCAAAGCCAGGCCTGATGCAGGCCCTGGGTCCGTTGCTCCTCTCCACCGTCACCCCGACAACGGCTTCCTTGTGACGCAGGCCGCCCCTGCCCAAATTTTGAAATCTCAGGCCTGCTACGGGTCCGGTGTCCTTTGCCCTTCTCATCCATCACTCCGACAAGGGGTTCATTTTGACGCAGGCCGCCCCCGGCAAAACCTTGCAAAACCAGGCCGGCTACGGGCCTGGGGACCGTTGCCCCTCTCCGCTGTCACCCCGACAACGACTTCCATGTGATGCAGGTCGCCCCCGACCAAATTCCGTAAAACCAGGCCCGCTACGAACCTGGGGACCGTTTTCCTTCTCCGCCGTCACCACGACAACGGCTTCCTTGTGACACAGGCCGCCCCCGCCAAAATTCTGAAAACCCAGGTCTGTTACGGGCCCGGGGTCCATTGCCCCTCTCCGCCGTCACCCCAACAACGGGTTAATTGTGAGGCAGGCTGCCAACAACCAAACCTTGCAAAACCAGGCCTGCTGCGGGCCCGGGGTCCGTTGCCTCCCTCCGCCGTCACCCCGACAATGGCTTCCTTGTGACGCAGGCCGCCCCCGCGCAAATTCCGCTAACCCAGGCCTGCTAAAGGGCCCGGGGTCCGTTGTCCCTCTCCTCCATCACCCCGAGAACGGCTTCTTAGTGACGCAGGCCGCCCCCCACAAAAACCTTGCAAACCCAGGCCTGCTACGGGCCCGGGGTCCGTTGCACCTCTCTGCCGTCACCCTAACAACGGCTTCCTTGTGACACAGGCCACCCCACACCAAATTCCGCAAACCAAGGCCCGCTGCTAGCCTGGGGACTGTTGCCCGTCTCCGCCGTCACCTCGTCAACGGCTTCCTTGTGACGCAAGCCGCCCCCGCCCTAATTCCGCAAACCAAGGCCTGCTGCGGGCCCGGGATTTTTTTCCCCTCTCCGTCATCACCCCAACAAAGGGTTCATTGTGACGCACGCCGCCCACGCCCAAACTTTGCAAACCCACACCTGCTGCAGGCCCTGAGACCGTTGCCCCTCTCCGTCGTCAACACGACAACAGGTTCATTGTGACGCAGGCCGCCCCCGCCCAAATTCTGCAAACGCATGCCCGCTACTACCCTCGGGACCTTTGCCCCTCTCCGCCGTCACCCCGACAAAAGCTTCATTGTGACGCAGGTCGCCCCTGCTAAACCTTCCAAACCCAGACCTGCTACAAACCCGGGGTCAGTTTCCCCTCTCTGCCGTCACCACGACAACAGGTTCATTGTGACGCAGGTCGCCCCTGACTAAACCTTGCAAACCCAGGCCTGCTACGGGCCCTGGGTCCGTTGTCCCTCTCCGCCGTCACCCCGACAACAGCTTCATTCTGACGCAGGCCGCCCCCGCCCAAATTCCGAAAACCCAGGCCTCCTGCGGGCCCGGGGTTTTTTGCCACTCTCCGCCGTCACCCCAACAGTGGCTTCCTTGTGACGCAGGCCGCCCCTGGCAAAATTCCGCAAATTCAGGCTCGCTACAGGCCTGGGGACCTTTACCCCTCTCCACCGTAACCCCGACAACAGGTTCATTGTGACGCAGGCCCCCCCCGCCCATACCTTGCAAACCCACACCTGCTGCGGTCCCTGGGTCCGTTGCCCCTCTCCTCCGTTACTCCAACAACGGCTTCCTTGTGACGCAGGCCGCTCCAGCCCAAATTCGGCAAACCCAGGCCTGCTACGGGCCCGGGGTCCGTTGCACATCTCCTCCGTCACCGCGACAACAGCTTCCTTGTGACACAGGCCGCCCCCGCCCAAATTCCCAAAACCCAGGACTGCTACGGGCCCGGGGTAAATTGCACCTCTCCGCTGTCACCCCGACAATGGATTCATTGTGACAGAGGCCGCCCCCGCCCAAGCCTTGCAAATCGAGGCCTGCTGCGGGCCCTGGGTCTGGTGCCCCTCTCCGCTGTCACCCCGACAACGGCTTCCTTGTGTCGCAGGCCGCCCCCACCAAAATTCCGCAAACCAAGGACTGCTACGGGCCCGAGGTTCTTTGCCCCTCTTCTTCGTCACCCCAACAACGGTTTCATTGTAACACAGGCCGCCCCCGCCGTAGCCTTGCAAACCCAGGCTGTTG
This sequence comes from Colius striatus, assembly GCF_028858725.1. NCBI lineage: Eukaryota > Metazoa > Chordata > Aves > Coliiformes > Coliidae > Colius > Colius striatus. The sequence goes on from NW_026908535.1 coordinate 259,708, forward strand.
CAGGCCCCGGAGTTTTTTGCCCCTCTTCGTGGTCACACCAACAACGGGTTCATTGTGACGCACGCCGCCCCCGCCCAAACCCTGCAAACCCAGGCCTGCTACGGGCTCGGTGTCTGTTGCAAGACTGTGGTATTGAAGATAGCTCCCACACAAAAGCAGCTGCAAATGTGACACCGTGCTGGCTGATAGACTGCATGGGGACCTACTTACTACTGTAGCTGGGGTCTGCCTTCCTGCTTTCTTGTAGCTCCCATACGCTTTTCTTTAACTTAACAGACACATGTATTTTTTTCAAAGGAATATGAGGAGAAAAAGAATGTGGTATTTACGCAGGCCGCCCTAAACCAATTCCGCAAACACAGGCCCGCTATGAGTCTGGGGAAAATTGCCCCTCTTAGTCGTCAACCCGACAACGACTTCCCCGTCCAAATTCCGCAAACCCAGGCCTCCTGTGAGCCTGGGGACCGTTTTCTCTCTCCGCCGTCACCCCGAGACCGGGTTCATTGTTACGCACGCGGCCCAGTCCAAGCCTTGCAAACCCAGGCCTGCTACGGACATTGGGACAATTGCCCCTCTCCGCCGTCACCCCGAAACAGGGTTCATTGTGACTCAGGCAGCCCCAGCACAAACCTTGCAAACCCAGGCCTGCTGCGGTCCCGGTGTTTTTTTCTCCTCTTCGTCGTCACCCCAACAACAGGTTCATTGTGACGCACGCTGTCCCGCCCAAACCTTCCAAAACCACGCCTGCTGCGGGCCCTGGGTCCGTTCCCCCTCTCCGCCATCATTACAACAACGGTTTCCTTTTGACGCAGGCCGCTCCCGCCCAAATTCCGCAATCCCAGGCCCGCTGCAAGCCCGGGGACCGTTTCCCCTCTCCACCGTCACCCCGACAAAGGCTTTCTTGTGACGCAGGCCGCCCCCGCCATAATACCACAAACCCAGGCCTGCTGCTGGCCGTTGGTCCGTTGCTCCTCTCTGCCGTCACCCCGACAACGGGTTCATTGTGATGCAGGCCAGCCCCGCCCAAACCTTGCAAACCCAGGCCTGCTGCGGGCCTTGGGTCTGGTGCCCCTCTCCGTTGTCACCCCGACAATGGGTTCATTGTGACACATTCCGCCCTTGACCAAACCTTGAAAACCCAGGCCTGCTGCTGGCCCGATGTTTTATGCCCCTCTCCATCGTCACCCCGACAACAAGTTCCCTGTGACGCAGACCACCCCCACCCAAATTCTGCAAACCCAGGCCAGCTACGAGTCTCAGGACCGTTGCCCCTCTCCGCCGTCACCCCGACAACAGCTTCATTGTGACGCAGACCGCCCCGCCCAAATCTTGCAAACCCAGGCCTGCAAACGGCCCGGGGTCCGTTGCCCCTCTCCGCCGTTACCTCTACAACAGGTTCATTGTAACGCAGGCCGCCCCCGTCTACACATTGCAAACCCAGGTTTGCTACTGGCACAGGGTCCGTTACCCCTCTCCGCCATCACCCCGACAACGGGTTCATTGTGACGCAGGCCGCCCCGGCCCAAACCTTGCGAACCCAGGCCAACTGCGGGCCTTGGGTCCGTTGCCTCTCTCCGCCGTCACTCCGACAATGGCTTCCTAGTGACGCAGGCCGCCCTTGCCCAAATTCCACAAACCCAGGCCTGCTGCTGGCCGTTGGTTCGTTGCCCCTCTCTGCCGTCACCCCGACAACGGGTTCATTGTGATGCAGGCCACCCTCACAATAACCTTGCAAACCCAGGCCTGCTGTGGGCCCGATGTTTTTTGCTCCTCTCTGCCGTCACCCCGACAACGACTTCCCTGTGACGCAGGCTGCCCCTGCCCAAATTCCGCTAACCCAGGCCCGCTGCGATACTGGGAACCTTTGCCCCTCTCCTCTGTCACACCGACAATGGGTTCATTGTAACACAGACCGCCCCCGCCCAAATCTTGCAAATTCAGGCCCTTTGTGGGCCCGGGGTTTTTTCTTCCTCTCTTCCCTTCACCCCAACAACGACTTCCTTGTGACGCAGGCCGCCCCCGTGCAAATTCCGCTAACCCAGGCCTGCTGTGGGCCCGGGGTCCATTGCCCCTCTCCTCCGTCACCACAACAACGGCTTCATTGTGACGCAGGCTGCCCCCGCCCAAACCTTGCAAACCCAGGCCTGCTTCGGGCCTGGGGTCCGTTGCACCTCTCCGCCGTCACCCCGACAACGGCTTCCTTGTGATGCAGACCGCCCCTGAGCAAATTACGGAAACCCAGGCCCGCTGCTAGCCTGGGAACCGTTGCCCCTCTCCGCCGTCCCCCCGACAACGGCTTCCTTCTGACGCAGGCCGGCCCCGCCCAAATTCCTCTAATCCAGGCCTGCTAAAGGGCCCGGGGTCTGTTCCGCCTCTCCTCCGTCACTCTGAGAACGACTTACTTGTGATGCAGGCCGCCCCCGCAAAAACCTTGCAAACCCAGGCCTGCTACGGGCCCGGGGTCCATTGCAACTCTCCACCGTCACCCCGACAACGGGTTCTTTGTGACGAAGGCCGCCCCCACCCAAATTCCACAAACCCACGGCTGCTACGGGCCCTGGGTCCGTTGCCCCTCTCCGGGTCACCCTGACAACAGGTTCTTTGTGACGCGAGCCGCCCCTACCCAAACCTTGCAAACCCACGTCTATTGCGGGCCCTGGGTCCGTTGCCCATCTCTGCCGTCACCCTGACAATGGCTTCCTTGTGACGCAGGCGGCCCCCGCCCAAATTCCGCTAACCCAGGCCTGCTACGGGCCGGGGGTCCGTTGTCCCTCTCTGCTGTCAGCCCGACAACAGGTTCATTGTGACGCAGGCTACCAACAACCAAATCTTCCAAACCCAGACCTTCTGCGGGCCCGGGTTCCGTTGTCCCTCTCCTCTGTCACCCCAACAACGGCTTCATTGTGACGCAGGCCGCCCCCGCCAAAATTCCGCTAACCCAGGCTTGCTAAAGGGCCTGGGTTCTGTTGCACCTCTCCTCCCTCACCCCGACAACGACTTCCCTGTGACGCAGGCCGCCCCTGTCCAAATTCCCAAAATCCAGGACTGCTACGGGCCCGGAGTCAATTGCACCTCTCCGCTGTCACCCCGAGAACAGGTTCTTTGTGACGCAACCTGCCCCTACCCAAACCTTGCAAACCCACACCTGTTGCGGGCCCTGGGTCCGTTGTCCCTCTCTGCCGTCACCACGACAACAGGTTCATTGTGACGCAGGTCGCCCCTGCCTAAACCTTGCAAACCCACGCCTGCTACAGGCCTTGGGAACGTTGCCCCTCTCTAGCGTCACCCTGACAACGGCTTCCTTGTGTCGCAGGCCGCTCCCGCCAAAATTCCGCTAACCCAGGCCTGCTACGGGCCCGGGATCCGTTGCCCCTCTCCACCGTCAACACGACAACAGGTTCATTGTAACGCAGGGCGCCCCCGCCCAAATTCCGCAAACCCAAGCCCGCTGCTACCCTGGGGACCGTTGCCCCTCTCCGCCGTCACCCCGACAAATTCTTCATTGTGACACAGGTCGCCCCTACCTAAACCTTGCAAACCCAGGCCTGCTACGGGCCCGGGGTCCGTTGTCCCTCTCTGCCGTCAACACGACAACAGGTTCATTGTGACGCAGGCTGCTCCGTCCAAACCTTGTAAACCCAGGCCTACTGCGGGCCCTGGGTCCGTTCCCCCTCTCCGCTGTCACCCCGACAAGAGCTTCTTTTTGAACTAGGCCACCCCATCCAAATTCCGCAAACCCAGGCCTGCTACGGGCCCAGGGTCTGTTGCAAGAGTGTGGTATTGAAGATGGTTCCCAAATGAAAGCAGCTGCAAATGTGACACCGTGCTGGCTGATAGACTGCATGGGGACCTACTTACTACTGTAGCTGGGGTCTGCCTTCCTGCTTTCTTGTAGCTCCCATACGCATTTCTTTAACTTAACAGACACATGTATTTTTGCAAAGGCATCTAAGGAGAAAAAGAGTGTGGTATTGAAGATAGCTCCGACACGAAAGCAGCTGCAAATGTGACACCGTGCTGGCTGATAGACTGCATGGGGACCTACTTACTACTGTAGCTGGGGTCTGCCTTCCTGCTTTCTTGTAGCTCCCATACTCAGTGGTATAACTTTAGCGATAACATGTATTTTTTCAATGGGAGCTGAGGAGAAAAAGTGTGTGGTATTGAAGATAGCTCCCACACGAAAGCAGCTGCAAATGTGACACCGTCCTGGCTGATAGACTGCATGGGGACCTACTTACTACTGTAGCTGGGGTCTGCCTTCCTGCTTTCTTGTAGCTCCCATACGCATTTCTTTAACTTAACCGACAACATGTATTTTTTTCAATGCTTGATGAGGAGAAAAAGAGTGTGGTATTTATGCAGGCCGCCCTAAACCAATTCCGCAAACCCAGGCCTGCTGCGAGCCTGGGGATTGTTGCGCCTCTCCGTCGTCACCCCGACAAATTCTTCCTTGTGACGCAGTCCGCCCCCGACAATTTCCACCTACACAAGCCTGCTGCAGGCCCTTGGTCCGTTGCCCCTCTCTGCCGTCACCCCGAAAACAGGTTCATTGTGATGCAGGCCACCCCCGCCCAAACCTTGCAAATCCAGGCCTGCTGTGGGCCCGGTGTTTTTTGCCCCTCTCTGTCTTCACCCCTACAACGACTTCCCTGTGACACAGGCTGTCACCGCCCAAATTCCGCAAACCCAGGCCCGCTGCATGCCTAGGGACCGTTGCTCCTCTCCGCCGTCATCCCGACAACGGGTTTATTGTAACACAGTCCGCCCCCGCCAAATTCCACAATCACAGGCCTGCTGCGAGACTGGGAACCGTTGCCCCTCTCCTCTGTCACCCCGACAACGGGTTCATTCTGACCCAGGTCGTCCCCGCCCAAACCTTGCAAACCCAGGCCTGCTGCGGGCATTGGGTCTGTTGCCCCTCTCCCCTGTCACTCCGACAATGGGTTCATTTTGACACATTCCGCCCTTTACCAAACCTTTAAAACCCAGACCTGCTGCGGGCCTTGGGTCTGTTGCCCCTCTCCGCTGTCACCCTGACAATGGGTTCATTGTGAAACTTTTTTCCCTTGACCAAAGCTTTAAAAGCCAGGTCTGCTGCTGACCCGATGTTTTTTGCCCCTCTCCGCCATCACCCCGACAACAGCTTCACTGTGATGCAGACCGCCCCGCCCAAAACTTGCAAACCCAGGCCTGCAAACGGCCCGGGGTCCGTTGCTCCTCTCCGCCATCACCCCGAAAACGGGTTCATTGTGACGCAGGCCGCCAACAACCAAATCTTCAAAAGCCAGGCCTGCTGCGGGCCCGGGGTCCGTTGTCCCTCTCCTCCATCACCCCGAGAATGGCTTCTTTCTGACGTAGGCAGCCCCCAACAAAAACCTTGCAAACCCAGACCTGCTACGGGCCCGGGGTCCATTGCAGCTCTCCGCCGTCACCCCGATAACGGCTTCATTGTGACTCAGGCTGCCCCTGACCAAATTCCGCAAACCCAGGCCCGCTGCTAGCCTGGGGACCTTTGCCCCTCTCCGCTGTCACCCCGACAACGGCTTCCTTGTGACGCAGGCCGCCCCCACCCAAATTCCACTAACCCAGGCATGCTAAAGGGCCGGGGTCTGTTGCACCTCTCCTCCGTCACCCCGAGAACGGCTTACTTGTGACGCAGGCCGCCCCCTAAAAAACCTTGCAAACCCAGGCCTGCTACGGGCCCGGGGTCCATTGCAGCTCTCCGCCGTCACCCCGACAACGGGTTCTTTGTGACGAAGGCCGCCCCCACCCAAATTCCACAAACCCACGGCTGCTACGGGCCCTGGGTCCGTTGCCCCTCTCCGGGTCACCCTGACAACAGGTTCATTGTAACGCAGGCCGCCCCCCCCAAAACCTTGTAAACCCAGGCCTGCTGCGGGCCCTGGGTCTGTTGCCTCTCTCCGCCGTCACCCTGACAACGACTTGCCTGTGACGCAGGCCGGCCCCGCCCAAATTCCCAAAATGCAGTACTACTACGCGCCTGGGGTCAATTGCATCTCTCCGCTGTCACCCCGACAACAGGTTCCTTGTGACGCGAGCCACCCCTACCCAAATCTTGCAAACCCACGTCTGTTGCGGACCTTGGGTCCGTTGTCCCTCTCCGCTGTTACCCCGAAAACGGCTTCCTTGTGTCGCAGGCTGCCCCCACCCAAATTCCGCAAACCCAGTACCGCTGTGAGCCTGGGGATGATTGCCCCTCTCAGCCGTTACCCCGACAACGGCTTCCTTGTGAGGCAGACCGCCCCCGCCCAAACCATGTAAACCCAGGCCTACTGCGGGCCCTGAGTCCGTTGCCCCTTTCTGGCCATCACCACGACAACAGGTTCATTGTGACGTAGGTCGCCCCTTCCTAAACCTTGGAAACCCAGGCCTGCTACAGGCCCGGGGTCCGTTGCCTCTCTCCGCCATCACCCCAACAACAGTTTCATTCTGACGCAGGCCGCCCCCGGCCAAATTCTGCAAACCCAGGCCTGCTGCGGGCCCGGGGTTTTTTACCCCTCTAAACCGTCTCTCTGAGAACTGCTTCATTGTGATGCTGGCCGCCCCCGCCCAAATCTTGCAAACCCAGTCCTGCTGCGGGCCTTGGGTCTGTTGCCCATCTTCTCCGTCACCCCAACAGCGGCTTCCTTGTGACGCAGGCCGCCCCTGGCAAAATTCGGCAAATTCAGGCTCGCTACAGGCCTGGGGACCTTTACCCCTCTCCACCGTAACCCCGACAACAGGTTCATTGTGACGCAGGCCCCCCCCGCCCATACCTTGCAAATCCACGGCTGCTGCGGGCCCTGGGTCTGTTGCCCCTCTCCTCCGTCACTCCGACAACGGCTTCCTTGTGACGCAGGCCGCCTCAGCCCAAATTCGGCTAACCCAGGCCTGCTACGGGCCCGGGCTCTGTTTCACATCTCCACCGTCACCGCGACAACAGCCTCCTTGTGACGCAGGCTGCCCCCGACCAAATTTCCTAAACCCACGAACTGCTACGGGCCCATGGTCAATTTCACCTCTCCGCTGTCACCCCGACAACGGATTCCTTCTGACGCAGGCCACCCCCACCAAAATTCCGAAAACCCAGGACTGCTACGGGCCCAGGGTTTTTTGCCCCTCTCCTCCGTCACCCCAACAACGGGTTCATTGTAACACAGGCCGCCCCCGCCATAGCCTTGCAAACCCAGGCTGTGGCAGGTCCGGGGTTTTTTGCCTCTATCTGTCGTCACATCGACAACGGGTTCATTGTGACGCACGCCACCCCCGCCCAAATCTTGACAAAACCAAGGCCTACTGCGGGCCGTGGGTCCGTTCCCGCTCTCTGCTTTCCCCCGATAAGAGCTTCTTTTTGACCTAGGCCACCGCGTCCAAATTCCGCAAACCCAGGCCTGCTACGGGCCCGGGGTCTGTTGCAAGAGTGTGGTGTTGAAGATAGCTCCGACACGAAAGCAGCTGCAAATGTGACACCGTGTCGGCTGATAGACTGCATGGGGACCTACTTACTACTGTAGCTGGGGTCTGCCTTCCTGCTTTCTTGTAGCTCCCATACTGAGTAGTATAAGTTAACAGGCACATGTATTTTTTCAATAGGAGCAGAAGAGAAAAAGTGTGGTATTGAAGATAGCTTCCTCACGAAAGCAGCTGCAAATGTGAGACTGTGCTGGCTGATAGACTGCATGGGGACCTACTTACTACTGTAGCTAGGGTATGTCTTCGTCTTTCTTGTAGCTCCCATATGCAGTGGTGTAACTTAACCGACAACATGTATTTTTTAAATGGGAGATGAGGAGAAAAAGAGTGTGGGATTGAAGATAGCTCCCACAGGAAAGCAGCTGCAAATGTGACACCGTGCTGGCTGATAGACTGCATGGGGACCTACTTACTACTGTAGCTGGGGTCTGCCTTCCTGCTTTCTTGTAGCTCCCATACGCATTTATTTAACTTAACAGAAACATGTATTTTTGCAATGGGATCTAAGGAGAAAAAGAGTGTGGTATTGAAGATAGCTCCCACAGGAAAGCAGCTGCAAATGTGAACACCGTGCTGGGTCATAGACTGCATGGGAACCTACTTAATACTGTAGCTGGGGTCTGCCTTCCTGCTTTCTTGTATATCCCATACGCAGTGGTGTAACTTAACCCACAACATGTATTTTTTTCAATGGGAGATGAGGAGAAAAAGAGTGTGGCATTTACGCAGGCCGCCCTAAACCAATTCCGGATACCCAGGCCCGCTGCGAGTCTGAGGACCGTTGCCCCTCTCCGCCGTCACCCCAACAACATCTTCATTGTGATGCAGACCGCCCCGCCCAAAACTTGCAAACCCAGGCCTGCAACCGGCCCGGGGTCCGTTGCTACTCTCCACCATCACCCCGACAACGGGTTCATTGTGACGCAGGTCGCCCCCGTCCACATCTTGCAAACCCAGGTCTGCTACTGGCACAGGGTCCGTTACCCCTCTCCGCCATCACCCCGACAACGTGTTCATTGTGACGCAGGCCACCCCGGCCCAAACCTTCCAAACCCAGGCCGGCTGCGGGCCTTGGGTCCGTTGCCTCTCTCCGCCGTCACTCCGACAATGGCTTCCTAGTGACGCACGCCGCCCTTGCCCAAATTCTGCAAACCCAGGCCCGCTGCGAGCCTGGGGACCGTTGCCCCTCTCCGCCATCACCCCCACGACAGATTCATTGTGAGGCGGGCTGCCCCCGCCCAAACCTTGGAAACGGAGGCCTGCTACGGCCACGGGTCCGTTACCCCTCTCCGCCGTGACCCTGAAAACAGGTTCATTGTGACGCAGGATGCCCCATCAAAACGTTGCAAACCCAGGCCTGCAACCGGCCCGGGGTCCGTTTCCCCTCTCCGCCGTCACCCCGATAACGGGTTCATTGTGATGCAGGCCGCCCCCGCCCAAACCTTAAAAACCCAGGACTACTGCGGGCCCGGTGTTTTTTGTCCCTCTCCGCCATTACCCCGACAACGACTTCCCTGTGACGCAGGGCGCCCCGGCCAAAATTCCGCAAACCCAGGCCCGCTGCGATCCTGATGATCGTTGCCCCTCTCCGCCGTGACCCCGACAACGGGTTCATTGTAACACAGGCCGCCCCCGCCCAAATTCCGCAAACAAAGGCCAGCTGCAAACATGGGGACTGTTGCCCCTCTCCTCCGTTACCCCAACAACAGTTTCATTGTGACGAGGGCACTCCCGCCCAAACCTTGCAAACCCAGGCCTGCTGCGGACCCTGGGTCCGTTGCCCCTCTCCACCGTCACCCTGACAACAGGTTCATTGTGACGCAGGCCACCAACAACCAAACCTTCCAAACCCAGGCCTGCTGCGGGCCCAGGGTTCGTTGCCCCTCTCTTCCGTCACCCCAACAACGGGTTCATTGTAACAGAGGCCGCCCCCGTCATAACCTTGCAAACCCAGGCCTGCTACGGGCCGGGGATCCGTTGCCCCTTTCCGCTGTCACCCCGACAACAGATTCATTGTGACGCGGGACGCCCCCGCCCAAAACTTGCAAACCCAGGTCTGCTGTGGGCCCTGGGTCCGTTGCCCCTTTCCGCCGTCACCCCAACAGTGGGTTCATTGTGACGCAAGCCGCTCCCGCCCAAACCTTGCAAACCCAGGCCTGCTGCGGGCCCGTTGTGTTTTGCCCCTCTCCGCCGTCACCCCGAACACAACTTCCTTGTGACACAGGCCACCCCCGCCTAAATTCCGCAAACCCAGGCCTGCTGCGAGCCTGGGGACCGTTACTCCTCTCCGCTGTTACCACAAAAACGGGTTCATTGTGACACAGGCCGTCCCTGACGAAACTTCGAAAACCCAGGCCTGCTGCCGGCCCGGTCTTTTTTGCCCCTTTCCGCCGTCGTCCCGACAACGGCTTCCTTGTGACGCAGGCCGCCCCCGCCCAAATTCCGCAAACCCAGACCCGCTACAGGCCTTGGGACCTTTACCCTTCTCCACTGTAACCCCGACAACAGGTTCATTGTGACGCAGGCCGCCAACACCCAAACCTTGTAAACCCAGGCCTGCTGCGGGCCTTGGGTCTGTTGCCCCTCTCCACCGTCACCCCGACAACGGGTTAATTGTGACGCAGGCTACCAACAACCAAACCTTGCAAACCCGGTCATGCTGCGGGCCCGGGGTCCATTGCCTCCCTCTGCTGTCACCCCGACAACGGCTTCCTTGTGACGCACGCCTCCCCCACGAAAATTCTGCTAACCCAGGCCTGCTATGCGCCCGGGGTCAATTGCATCTCTCTGCTGTCACCCCGACAACAGGTTCTTTGTGATGCGAGCCGCCCCTACCCAAACCTTGGAAACCCACGTCTGTTGCGGGCCCTGGGCCCATTGCCCCTTTCCGCCTTTACCCCGACAACCCCTTCCTTGTGACGCAGGCTGCCCCCGCCCAAATTCCGCTAACCCAGGCCTGCTACGGGCCATGGATCCGTTGCCCCTCTCCTCCGTCACTCCGACTACGGCTTCCTTGTGACGCAGGCCGCCTCCGCTCAAATTCCGCAAACCTAGGCCTGCTGCAGGCCCGGGGTTTATTTCCCCTCTCCGTCATCACCCCAACAAAGGGTTCCTTGTGACGCACGCCGCCCTTGCCCAAACCTTGCAAAGCCACGCCTGCTGCAAGCCCTGGGAACATTGCCCCTCGCTGCCATCACCCCGACAACGGCTTCCTTGTGACGCAGCCCGCCCCCGCCCAAATTCCGCTAACCCAGGCCTGCTACGGGCCTGGGGTCTGTTGCCCCTATCCGCAGTCAACACGACAACAGGTTCATTGTGTCGCAGGCCGCCCCGCCCAAACCTTGTAAACCCGGGCCTACTGCAGGCCCTGGGTCCGTTGCCCCTCTCTGCCGTCACCACGACAACAGGTTCATTGTGACGCAGTTTGCCCCTGCCTAAACCTTGCAAACCCAGGCCTGCTATGGGCCCGGGGTCCGTTGCACATCTCCTCCGTCACCGCGACATCACTTGCCTTGTGAGGCAGGCCGCCCCCACCCAAATTCCGAAAACCCAGGACTGCTATGGGCCCGGGGTCAATTGCACCTCTCCACTGTCACCCCGACAATGGATTCATTGTGACACAGGCCGCCCCCGCCCAAGCCTTGCAAACCGAGGCCTGCTGCGGGCCCTGGGTACAGTGCCCGTCTCCGCCGTCATCCCGACAAGGGCTTCCTTTTGACGCAGGCCGCCCCCACCAAAATACCACAAACCCAAGACTGCTACAGGCACGGGGTTTTTTGCCCCTCTCCTCCGTCACCCCAACAACGGGTTCATTGTAACACAGGCCACACCCGCCATAGCCTTGCAAACCCAGGCTGTTGCAGGCCCAGGTTTTTTTGCCCCTCTCCGCCGTCACCCCGAGAACGGGTTCATTGTGACGCACGCGCCCCCGCCTAAACCTTGCAAATCCAGGCCTACTGCGGGCTCTGGGTCCGTTCCGCCTCTCCGCTGTCACGCCGACAAGAGCTTCCTGCTTTCTTGTAGCTCCCATACACAGTGGTGTACCTTAACCCACAACATGTATTTTTGCAATGGGATCTAAGGAGAAAAAGAGTGTGGTATTGAAGATAGCTCCGACATGAAAGCAGCTGCAAATGTGACACCGTGCTGGCTGATAGACTGCATGGGGACCTACTTACTACTGTAGCTGGGGTCTGCCTTCCTGCTTTCTTGTACCTACCATAAGCAGTGGTGTGACTTAACCCACAACATGTATTTTTTTCAATGGGAGATGAGGAGCAAAAGAGTGTGGGACTGAAGATAGCTCCGACACGAAAGCAGCTGCAAATGTGACACCGTGCTGGCTGATAGACTGCATGGGGACCTACTTACTACTGTAGCTGGTCTCTGCCTTCCTACTTTCTGGTAGCTCCCATACACAGTGGTATAAGTTAACCCACAACATGTATTTTTTCAATGGGATCTAAGGAGAAAAAGAGTGTGGTATTGAAGATAGCTCCGACACGAAAGCAGCTGCAAATGTGACACCGTGATGGCTGATAGACTGCATGGGGACCTACTTACTACTGTAGCTGGGGTCTGCCTTCCTGCTTTCTTGTAGCTCACATACGCATTTCTTTAACTTAACAGACACATGTATTTTATCAAAGGGATCTAAGGAGAAAAAGAGTGTGGTATTGAAGATAGCTTCCACACGAAAGCAGCTGCAAATGTGACACCATGCTGGCTGATAGACTGCATGGGGACCTACTTACTACTGTAGCTGGGGTCTGCCTTCCTGCTTTCTTGTAGCTCCCATAGGCAGTGGTGTAACTTAACTGACAACATGTGTTTTTTCCAATCGAAATGCGGAGAAAAAGAGTGTGGTGTTGAAGATAGCACCGACACGAAAGCAGCTGCAAATGTGACACCGTGCTGGCTGATAGACTGCATGGGGACCTACTTACTACTATAGCTGGGGTCTGCCTTCCTACTTTCAGGTAGCTCCCATACCCAGTGGTATAAGTTAACCCACAACATGTATTTTTGCAATGGGATCTAAGGAGAAAAAGAGTGTGGTATTGAAGATAGCTCCGACACGAAAGCAGCTGCAAATGTGACACCGTGCTGGCTAATATATTGCATGGGGACCTACTTACTACTGTAGCTGGGGTCTGCCTTCCTGCCTTCTTGTAGCTCCCATATGCAGTGGTGTAACTTAACCCACAACATGTGTTTGTTTCAATGGGAGCTGAGGAGAAAAAATCTGTGGTATTGAAGATAGCTCCCACACGAAAGCAGCTGCAAATGTGACACCGTGCTGGCTGACAGACTGCATGGTGACCTATATATTACTGTAGCTGGGGTCTGTCTTCTGACTTTCTTGTAGCTCCCATACGCAGTGGTGTAACTTAACCCACAACATGTATTTTTTTAAATGGGAGACGATGAGAAAAAGAGTGTGGTATTGAAGATAGCTCCCACACGAAAGCAGCTGCAAATGTGACACCGTGCTGGCTGATAGGCTACTTGGAGACCTTCTTAGTAATGTAGCTGTTGTCTGCCTTTCTGCTTTCTTGTAGCTCCCATACGCAGTGGTGTAACTTAGCCCACAACATGTGTTTGTTTCAATGGGAGCTGAGGACAATAAATCTGTGGTATTGAAGATAGCTCCCACACGAAAGCAGCTGCAAATGTGACACCGTGCTGGCTGATAGACTGCATGGGGACCTACTTACTACTGTAGCTGGGGTCTGTCTTCGTCTTTCTTGTAGCTCCCATACGCAGTGGTATAAATTAAGCGATAACATGTATTTTTTCAATGGGAAATGAGGAGAAATAGAGTGTGGTATTAAAAATAGCTCCCACACGAAAGCAGCTGCAAATGTGACACCGTGCTGGCTGATAGACTTCATGGGGACCTACTTACTACTGTAGCTGGGGTCTGTCTTCGTCTTTCTTGTAGCTCCCATACGCAGTCGTATAACTTAACCGACAACATGTATTTTTTTCAATGGGAGGTGAGGAGCAAAAGAGTGTGGTATTGAAGATAGCTCCCACAGGAAAGCAGCTGCAAATGTGACACCGTGCTGACTGATATACTGCATGGGGACCTACTTACTACTGTAGCTGGCGTCTGCCTTCCTGCTTTCTTGTAGCTCCCATACGCATTTCTTTAACTTAACAGACACATGTATTTTTCCATTGGGATCTAAGGAGAAAAAGAGTGTGGTATTGAAGATAGCTCCCACACGAAAGCAGCTGCAAATGTGAACCGTGCTGGCTGATAGACTGCATGGGGACCTACTTACTACTGTAGCTGGGGTCTGCCTTCCTGCTTTCTTGTAGCTCCCATACGCTGTGGTATAAGTTAACCCACAACATGTATTTTTTCAATGGGAAATGAGGAGAAAAAGAGTGTGGTATTGAAGATAGCTCCGACACGAAAGCAGCTGCAAATGTGACACCGTGCTGGCTGATAGACTGCATGGGTACCTACTTACTACTGTAGCTGGGGTCTGCCTTCCTGCTTTCTTATACCTCACATACGCATTTCTTTAACTTAACAGACACATGTATTTTTCCAATGGGATCTAAGGAGAAAAAGAGTGTGGTATTGAAGATAGCTTCCACACGAAAGCAGCTGCAAATGTGACACCGTGCTGGCTGATAGACTGCATGGGGACCTACTTACTACTGTAGCTGGGGTCTGCCTTCCTGCTTTCTTGTAGCTCCCATACTCAGTGGCATAACTTAACAGACACATGTATTTTTTCAATGGGATCTAGGGAGAAAAAGAGTGTGGTTTTGAAGATAGCTCCGACACGAAAGCAGCTGCAAATGTGACACCGTGCTGGCTGATAGACTGCAAGAGGACCTACTTACTACTGAAGCTGGGGTCTGCCTTCCTGCTTTCTTGTAGCTCCCATACGCATTTCTTTAACTTAACAGACACATGTATTTTTGCAATGGGATGTAAGGAGAAAAAGAGTGTGGTATTGAAGATAGCTCCGACACGAAAGCAGCTGCAAATGTGACACCGTGCTGGCTGATAGACTGCATGGGGACCTACTTACTACTGTACCTGGGGTCTGCCTTCCTGCTTTCTTGTAGCTCCCATACGCAGTCGTATATCTTAACCGACATCATGTATTTTTTAAATGGGAGCTAAGGAGAAAAAGAGTGTGGTGTTGAAGATAGCTCCGACACGAAAGCAGCTGCAAATGTGACACCGTGCTGGCTGAGAGACTGCATGGGTACCTACTTACTACTGTAGCTGGGGTCTGCCTTCCTGCTTTCTTGTAGCTCCCATACGCGGTGGTGTAACTTAACCGACAACATGTATTTGTTTCAAAGGGAGCTGAGGAGAAAAAATCTGTGGTATTGAAGATAGCTCCCACACGAAAGCAGCTGCAAATGTGACACCGTGCTGGCTGACAGACTGCATGGTGACCTATATATTACTGTAGCTGGGGTCTGTCTTCTGACTTTCTTGTAGCTCCCATACGCAGTGGGGTAACTTAACCCACAACATGTATTTTTTTAAATGGGAGACGACGAGAAAAAGAGTGTGGTATTGAAGATAGCTCCCACATGAAAGCAGCTGCAAATGTGACACCGTGCTGGCTGATAGGCTACTTGGAGACCTTCTTAGTAATGTAGCTGTTGTCTGCCTTTCTGCTTTCTTGTAGCTCCCATACGCAGTGGTGTAACTTAACCCACAACATGTGTTTGTTTCAATGGGAGCTGAGGAGAATAATTCTGTGGTATTGAAGATAGCTCCCACACGAAAGCAGCTGCAAATGTGACACCGTGCTGGCTGATAGACTGCATGGGGACCTACTTACTACTGTAGCTGGGGTCTGTCTTTGTCTTTCTTGTAGCTCCCATACGCAGTGGTATAAATTAAGCGATAACATGTATTCTTTCAATGGGAAATGAGGAGAAATAGAGTGTGGTATTGAAAATAGCTCCCACACGAAAGCAGCTTCAAATGTGACACCGTGCTGGCTGATAGACTGCATGGGGACCTACTTACTACTGTAGCAGGGATCTGCCTTGGTGGTTTCTTGTAGCTCCCATACACATTTCTTTAACTTAACCGACAACATGTATTTTTTTCAAAGGGAGGTGAGGAGCAAAAGAGTGTGGTATTGAAGATAGCTCCCACAGGAAAGCAGCTGCAAATGTGACACCGTGCTGACTGATATACTGCATGGGGACCTACTTACTACTGTAGCTGGGGTCTGCCTTCCTGCTTTCTTGTAGCTCCCATACTCAGTGGCATAACTTAACAGACACATGTATTTTTTCAATGGGATCTAAGGAGAAAAAGAGTGTGGTATTGAAGATAGCTTCCACAAGAAAGCAGCTGCAAATGTGACACCGTGCTGGCTGATAGACTGCATGGGGACCTACTTACTACTGTAGCTGGGGTCTGCCTTCCTGCTTTCTTGTAGCTCCCATACTCAGTGGCATAACTTAACAGACACATGTATTTTTTCAATGGGATCTAAGGAGAAAAAGAGTGTGGTATTGAAGATAGCTTCCACAAGAAAGCAGCTGCAAATGTGACACCGTGCTGGCTGATAGACTGCACGGGGACCTACTTACTACTGTAGCTGGGGTCTGCCTTCCTGCTTTCTTGTACCTCCCATACTCAGTGGCATAACTTAACAGACACATGTATTTTTTCAATGGGATCTAAGGAGAAAAAGAGTGTGGTATTGAAGATAGCTCCGACACGAAAGCAGCTGCAAATGTGACACCGTGCTGGCTGATAGACTGCATGGGGACCTACTTACTACTGTAGCTGGGGTCTGCCTTCCTGCTTTCTTGTAGCTCCCATACGCATTTCTTTAACTTAACAGACACATGTATTTTTGCAATGGGATGTAAGGAGAAAAAGAGTGTGGTATTGAAGATAGCTCCGACACGAAAGCAGCTGCAAATGTGACACCGTGCTGGCTGATAGACTGCATGGGGACCTACTTACTACTGTAGCAGGGATCTGCCTTGGTGGTTTCTTGTAGCTCCCATACACATTTCTTTAACTTAACGGACAACATGTATTTTTTTAATGGGAAATGAGGAGAAAAAGAGTGTGTAATTTACGCAGGCCGCCCTAAACCAATTCCGCAAACCCAGGCCCGCTGCGAGCCTGGGGACGATTGCCCCTCTCAGCCGTCAACCCGACAACGACTTCCCTGTGACGCAGGCCGGCCCCGCCCAAATTCCGCAAGCCCAGGCCTCCTGCTTGCCTGGGGACCGTTTCCCCTCTCCGACGTCACCCGGAGAACCGGTTCATTGTGACGCAGGCCACCCCCGTCCACACCTTGCAAACCCAGGCCTGTTGTGGGCCCGGTTTTTTTTGCCTCTCTCTGCTTTCACCCTGACAACGACTTCCCTGTGACACAGGCTGCCCCCGCCCAAATTCCGCAAACCCAGGCAAGCTGCGAGCCTGGGAACCGTTGCCCCTCTCCTCTGTCACCCCGACAACGGGTTCATTGTGACACATTCCGTCCTTGACCAAACCTTGAAAACCCAGGCCTGCTGCGGGCCCGATGATTTTTGCCCCTCTCCGCCGTCACCCCGACAACGAGTTCCCTGTGACGCAGGCCACTCCCACTCAAATTCTGCAAACCCAGGCCCGCTACGAGTCTGAGGACAGTTGCCCCTCTCCGCCATCAGCCCGACAACGTGTTCATTGTGACGCAGGCCACCCCGGCCTAAACCTTGCAAATTCAGGCCCGCTGCGAGCCTGGGAACCATTCCCTCTCTCCGTCGTCACCCGACAACAGCTTCCTTGTGACGCAAGTCGTCCCCGCCCAAATTCCGCAAAGCCAAGCGTGCTGCGAGGCTGGGGATCGTTGCCCCTCTCAGCCGTCAACCCGACAACGACTTTCCTGTGACGCAGGCCGGCCCCGCCCAAGCCTTGCAAACCCAGGCCTGCTACGGACATTGGATCCCTTGCCTATCTCCGCGGTCACCCCGAAAGCGGGTTCATTGTGACTCAGGAAGGCCCCACCCAAATTCCGCAAACCCAGGCTAGCTGCAAACATGGGGACTGTTGCCCCTCTCCTCCGTCACCCCGAAAGCGGGTTCATTATAACAGAGGCTGCCCCGGTCATAACCTTGAAAACCCAGGCCTTTTGTGGGTCTGGGGATTTTTCTCCCTCTCCGCCGTCACCCCGACAACGGGTTCATTGTGACCTACGCCGCCACAGCCTAAACCTTGCAAACCCACGCCTGCTGCGGGCCCTGGGTCCGTTGCCCTCTCCGCCGTCACCCCGACAACGGCTTCCTTGTGACGCAGACTGCCCCCGCCCAAATTCTGCAAACCCAGACCCGCTACAGGCCTGGGGACCTTTACCCTTCTCCACCGTAACCCCGACAACAGGTTCATTGTGACGCAGGCCGCCAACAACCAAATCTTCCAAACCCAGGCCTGCTGCGGGCCCGGGGTCCATTGCCCCTCTCCTCCGTCATCCCAACAACAGGTTCATTGTGACGCAGGCTGCCCCCGCTCAAACCTTGCAAACCCAGGCCTGCTGCGGGCTCTGGGTCTGTTTCCCCTCTCCGCCGTCACTCCGACAACGACTTCCCTGTGGCACAAGGCGCTCGCGCCAAAATTCCGCAAACCCAGGCCTTCTACGGGCCCAGGGTCCGTTTCCCCTCTCCGCCGTCACCCCGACAACGGCTTCATTGTGACGCAGGTCCCCCCCGCCCAAATCTTGCAAACCCAGGCCTGCTGCGGGCCTGGGGTTTTTTGCCCCTTTCCGCCATCACCCCGACAACGGGTTAATTGTGACGCAGGCTGCCAACAACCAAAACTTGCAAAACCAGGCATGCTGCGGGCCCGGGGTCCGTTGCACCTCTCCGCCGTCACCCCGACAACGGCTTCCTTGTGACGCAGGCCGCCCCTGACCAAATTACGCAAACCCAGGCCCTCTGCTAGACTGGGGACCGTTGCCCCTCTCCGTTGTCACCCCGACAACAGCTTCCTTATGACGCAGGCCGCCCCCGCACAAATTCCGATAACCCAGGCCTGCTAAAGGGCCTGGGGTTTTGCACCTCTCCTCCGTCATTCCGAGAATGGCTTACTTGTGACGCAGGCCGCCCCCGCAAAAATCTTGCAAACCCAGGCCTTCTACGGGCTTGGGATCCGTTGCACCTCTCCGCTGTCACCCCGACAACGGGTTCTTTGTGACGAAGGTCGCCCCCACCATAATTCCACAAACCCACGGCTGCTACGGGCCCTGGGTCCGTTGCCCCTCTCTGAGTCACCCTGACAACAGGTTCATTGAAACGCAGGCCGTCCCCGCCAAAATTCCCAAAACCCAGGACTACTACGCGCCCGGGGTCAATTGCATCTCTCCGCTGTCACCCCGACAAGAGGTTCTTTGTGACGCGAGCCGCCCCTACCCAAACCTTGCAAACCCACGTCTGTTGCGGGCCCTGGGTCCGTTGCCCCTCTCTGTCATCACCCCAACAAATGGTTCATTGTGACGCACGCCGCCCCCTCCCAAACCTGCAAACCCACACCTGCTGCAGGCCCTGGGACGATTGCCCCTCTCAGCCGTTACCCCAAAAACGGCTTCCTTGAGACGCAGGCCGCCCCCGCCCAAATTCCACTAACCCAGGCCTGCTACGGGCCCGGGGTCCGTTGCCCCTTTCTGCCGTCAACATGACAACAGTTTCATTGTGACGCACGCCTCCTCCGCCCAAATTCCACAAACCCAGGCCTGCTGCGGGCCCTGGGTCCGTTGCCCCTCTCCGCTGTCACCCAGACAAAAGCTTCATTGTGACGCAGGTCGCCCCTGCCTAAACCTTGAAAACCCTGGCCTGCTAAAGGGCCCGGGGTCCGTTGCCCCTCTCTGTCGTCACCACGACAACAGGTTCATTGTGAGGCAGGCCATCCCTGCCAAAACCTTACAAACCAAAGCCTGCTATGGGCCCACGGTCCGTTGCCCCTCTCCGCCGTGACCCTGACAACAGGTTCATTGTGACGCAGGACGCCCCATCCAAATCTTGCAAACCCAGGCCTGCTGCTGGCCGTTGGTCCGTTGTCCCTCTCCGCCGTCACCCCGATAATGGGTTCATTGTGATGCAGGCCCACCCGCCCAAATCTTGAAAACCCAGGACTACTGCGGGCCCGGTGTTTTTTGCCCCTCTCCGCCATTACCCCGAAAACGACTGCCCTGTGACGCAGGCCGTCCCGGCCCAAATTCCGCAAACCCAGGCCCGCTGCGAGCCTGTTGATCGTTGCCTCTCTCTGTCGTCACCCCGACAATGGGTTCATTGTAACACAGGCCGCCCCCGCCCAAATTCGGCAAACCCAGGCCAGCTGCAAACATGGGGACTGTTGCCCCTCTCCTCCGTCACCCCAACAACGGGTTCATTGTAACAGCGGCCGCCCACGTCATAACCTTGCAAAACCAGGCCTGTTTTGGGCCTGGGGTTTTTTCTCCCTCTCCGCCGTTACCCTGACAGCGGGTTCATTGTGACATACGCCGCCACAGCCTTAACCTTGCAAACTCACAGCTGCGGGCCCTGGGTCCGTTGCCCCTCTCCGCCGTCACCCCGACAATGGCTTCCTTGTGACGCAGGCTGCCCCCACCCAAATTCCGCAAACCCAGACCCGCTACAGGCGTGGGGACCTTTACCCTTCTCCACTGTAACCCCGACAACAGGTTCATTGTGACGCAGGCCGCCCCCGCCCAAACCTTGCAAACCCAGGCATGCTGCGGTCCCTGGGTCCGTTGCCCCTCTCCGCCGTCACCCCGACAACGGCTTCCTTGTGACACAGGCCGCCCCTGACAACATTCCGCAAACACCAGGACCGCTGCTAGCCTGGGGACCGTTGCCCCTCTCCGCTGTCACCCCGACAATGGGTTCTTTGTGACGAAGGCCGTCCCCACCCAAATTCGACAAACCCACGGCTGTTACGGGCCCGCGGTCCGTTGCCCCTCTCCGCCGTGACCCTGACAACAGGTTCATTGTAACGCAGGCCGCCCCGCGTAAACCTTGTAAACCCAGGCCTGCTACGGGCCCTGGGTCTGTTGCCTCTCTCCGCTGTTACCCCGACAACGACTTCCCTGTGACGTAGGCTGCCCCCGACCAAATTCCGCAAACCCAGGCCCGCTGAGAGCATGGGGACGATTGCCCCTCTCAGCCGTTACCCCGATAACGGCTTCCTTGTGACACAGGCCGCCCCCGCCCTAATTCCGCAAACCCAGGCCTGCTGCAATCCCAGGGACCGTTTCCCCTCTCCACCGTCACCCTGACAACGGGTTCATTGTGAAACAGGCCGCCCCTGAACAAACATTGCAAACCCAGGGCAGATGCGGGCCCAGTGTTTTTGGCCCCTCTCCGCCGTCACCCCGAGAACGGCTTCCATGTGACGCAGCTCGCTCTCGCCCAAATTCTGAAAACCGAAACCCGCTGCGAGCCTGGGGACCCTTGCCCGTCTCTGTCGTCACCCTGACAAAGGGTTCCTTTCGACGCAGGCCGCCCCCGCCCAAATTCCACAAACCCAGGCCTGCTGCAGGCCCTTGGTCCGTTGCCCCTCTCTGCAGTCACCCCGACAACGGGTACAATGTGATGCAGGCCACCCCTGCCCAAACCTTGCAAACCCAGGCCTGCTGTGGGCCCGGTGTTTTTTGCCCCTTTCTGTCTTCACCCTGACAATGACTTCCTTGTGACCCAGGTCGCCCCCGCCCAAATTCCACAATCCCAGGCCCGCTGTGAAACTGGGAACCCTTGCCCCTCTCCTCTGTCACCTCGACAACGGGTTCATTGTAACACAGGCCGTCCCCGCCCAAAACTTGCAAACCCAGGCCTGCTGCAGGCCTTGCGTCTGTTGCCCCTCTCCGCTGTCACCCCGACAATGGGTTTATTGTGACACATTCCGCCCTTGACCAAACCTTTAAAACCCAGGCCTGCTGAGGGCCCGATGTTTTTTGCCCCTCTCCGCCGTCACCCCGACAACGACTTCCCTGTGACGCAGGCCGCCCCCACCCAAATTCTGCAAACCCAGGCCCGCTACGAGTCTGAGGACCGTTGCCCCTCTCCGCCATCACCCCCACAACAGGTTCATTGTGAGGTGGGCTGCCCCCGCCCAAACCTTGCAAACGGAGGCCTGCTACGGCCCCGGGTCCGTTACCCCTCTCCGCCGTGACCCTGAAAACAGGTTCATTGTGACGCAGGATGCCCCATCCAAACCTTGCAAACCCAGGCCTGCAACCGGCCCGGGGTCCGTTGCCCCTCTCCGCCGTCACCCTGATAACGGGTTCATTGTGATGCAGGCCGCCCCCGCCCAAACCTTGAAAACCCAGGACTACTGCGGGCCCGGTGTTTTTTGTCCCTCTCCGCCATTACCCCGACAACGACTTCCCTGTGACGCAGGGCGCCCCGACCAAAATTCCGCAAACCCAGGCCCGCTGCAATCCTGATGATCGTTGCCCCCCTCCGCCGTGACCCCGACAACGGGTTCATTGTAACACAGGCCGCCCCCGCCCAAATTCCGCAAACCCAGGCCAGCTGCAAACATGGGGACTGTTGCCCCTCTCCTCCGTCACCCCAAAAACGGTTTCATTTTGACGCAGGCCACTCCCGCCCAAACCTTGCACACCCAGGCCTGCTGCGGACCCTGGGTCCGTTGCCCCTCTCCACCGTCACCCTGACAACAGGTTCATTGTGACGCAGGCCACCAACAACCAAACCTTCCAAACCCAGGCCTGCTGCGGGCCCAGCGTTCGTTGCCCCTCTCTTCCGTCACCCCAACAACGGGTTCATTGTAACACAGGCCGCCCCCGTCATAACCTTGCAAACCCAGGCCTGCTACGGGCCCGGGATCCGTTGCCCCTTTCCGCTGTCACCCCGACAACAGATTCATTGTGACGCGGGACGCCCCGCCCAAAACTTGCAAACCCAGGTCTGCTGTGGGCCCTGGGTCCGTTGCCCCTTTCCGCCGTCACCCCGACAGTGGGTTCATTGTGATGCAGGCCGCCCCGCCCAAACCTTGCAAACCCAGGCCTGCTGCGGGCCCGTTGTGTTTTGCCCCTCTCCGCCGTCGTCCCGACAACGGCTTCCTTGTGACGCAGGCCGCCCCCGCCCAAATTTCGCAAACCCAGGCCTGCTGCGAGCCTGGGGACCGTTACTCCTCTCCGCTGTTACCACAAAAACGGGTTCATTGTGACACAGGCTGTCCCTGACCAAACTTCGAAAACCCAGGCCTGCTGCGGGCCCGGTGTATTTTGCCCCTTTCCGCCGTCGTCCCGACAACGGCTTCCTTGTAACGCAGGCCGCCCCCGCCCAAATTCCGCAAACCCAGACCCGCTACAGGCCTTGGGACCTTTACCCTTCTCCACTGTAACCCCGACAACAGGTTCATTGTGACGCAGGCCGCCAACACCCAAACCTTGTAAACCCAGGCCTGCTGCGGGCGTTGGGTCTGTTGCCCCTCTCCACCGTCACCCCGACAACGGGTTAATTGTGACGCAGGCTGCCAACAACCAAACCTTGCAAACCCGATCCTGCTGTGGGCCCGGGGTCCATTGCCTCCCTCCGCTGTCACCCCGACAACGGCTCCCTTGTGACGCACGCCTCCCCCAACGCAATTTCCTCTAACCCAGGCCTGCTACAGGCCCGGGGTCCGTTGTACCTCTCCTCCGTCACCCCGAGAACGGCTCCTTTTTAACGCAGGCCAACCCCCACAAAAACCTTGCAAACCCAGGCCTGCTACGGGCCCGGGGTCCGTTGCCCCTCGCTGCCGTCACCCCGACAACGGCTTCCTTGTGACGCGGGCGCCCCCGCACAAATTCCGCTAATCCAGGCCTGCTACGGGCCTGGGGTCTGTTGTCCCTCTCCGCCGTCAACACGACAACAGGTTCATTGTGACGCAGGCCACCCCCGACCAAATTCCGCAAACCCAGGCCCGCTGCGACCCTGGGGACCGTTATCCCGCTCCGCCGTCACCACGACAACAGGATCATTGTGAGGCAGGCCGCCCCGCCCAAACCTTGTAAACCCAGGCTTACTGCAGGCCCTGGGTCCGATGCCCCTCTCTGCCGTCACCACGACAACAGGTTCATTGTGATGCAGTTTGCCCCACCCTAAACCTTGCAAATCCAGGCCTGCTGGGGGTCCTGAGTCTGTTGCCCCTCTCCGCCGTCACCCCGACAACAGCTTCATTCTGACGCAGGCCGTCCCCACCCAAATTCCGAAAACCCAGGACTGCTATGGGCCCGGGATCAATTGCACCTCTCCAATGTCACCCCGACAATGGATTCATTGTGACACAGGCCGCCCCCGCCCAAGCCTTGCAAACCGAGACCTGCTGCAGGCCCTGGGTCCGGTGCCCCTCTCCGCCGTCACCCCGACAACGGCTTCCTTGTGACGCAGGCCACCCCCACCAAAATTCCGAAAACCCAAGACTGCTACGGGGCCGGGGTTTTTGCCCCTCTCCTCCGTCACCCCAACAACGGGTTCATTGTAACACAGGCCACCACCGCCATAGCCTTGCAAACCCAGGCTGTTGCAGGCCCGGGGTTTTTTGCCCCTCTCCGTCGTCACCCCGACAATGGGTTCACTGTGACGCACGCCACCCCCACCCAAACCTTGCAAACCCAGGCCTACTGCGGGCCCTGGGTCCGTTCCGCCTCTCCGCTGTCACCCCGACAAGAGCTTCTTTTTAACGTAGGTTACCCAGCCCAAATTCCGCAAATCCAGGCCTGCTACGGACCCGGGGTCCGTTGCACCTTTCCGCCGTAACCCCAAGGGCAAGTTCATTCTGATGCAGGCCGCCCCGCCAGAGTCTTGCAAACCTAGGCCTGCTGCGGGCCCTGGGTCTGTTGCAAGAGTGTGGTATTGAAGATAGCTCCCACACGAAAGCAGCTGCAAATGTGACACCGTGCTGGCTGATAGACTGCATGGGGACCTACTTACTACTGTAGCTGGGGTCTGCCATCCTGCTTTCTTGTAGCTCCCGTACTCAGTGGTATAACTTAACAGACACATGAATTTTTTAAATGGGAGCTGAGGAGAAAAAGTGTCGTATTGAAGATAGCTCCCACAGGAAAGCAGCTGCAAATGTGACACCGTGCTACTGATAGACTGCATGGGGACCTACTTACTACTGTGGCTGCGGTCTGCCTTCCTGCTTTCTGGTAGCTCCCATACACAGTGGTGTAACTTAACCCACAACATGTATTTTTGAAATGGGATCTAAGGAGAAAAAGAGTGTGGTATTGAAGATAGCTCCCACACGAAAGCAGCTGCAAATGTGACACCGTACTGGCTGATAGACTGCATGGGGACCTACTTACTACTGTAGCTGGGGTCTGCCTTCCTGCTTTCTTGTAGCTCCCATAGGCAGTGGTGTAACTTAACCGACAACATATATTTGTTTCAGTCGGAGCTAAGGAAAAAAAGAGTGTGGTGTTGAAGATAGCTCCCACACGAAAGCAGCTGCAAATGTGACACCGTGCTGGCTGATAGACTGCATGGGGACCTAATACTACTGTAGCTGGGGTCTGCCTTCCTGCTTTCTTGTAGCTCCCATACGCGGTGGTGTAACTTAACCGACAACATGTATTTGTTTCCCAGGGAGCTGAGGAGAAAAAATCTGCGGTATTGAAGATAGCTCCCACAGGAAAGCAGCTGCAAATGTGACACCATGCTGGCTGATACACTGCATGGGGTCCTACTTACTACTGTAGCTGGGGTCTGCCTTCCTGCTTTCTTGTAGCTGCAATACGCAGTGGTGTAATTTAACCCACAACATGTATTTTTTTCAATGGGAGATGAGGAGAAAAAGAATGTGTTGTTGAAGATAGCTCCCACACGAAAGCAGCTGTAAATGTGACACCGTGCTGGCTGATAGACTGCATGGGGACCTACTTACTACTGTAGCTGGGGTCTGCCTTCCTGCTTTCTTGTAGCTCCCATACGCAGTGGTGTACCTTAACCCACAATATGTATTTTTGCAATGGGATCTAAGGAGAAAAAGAGAGTGGTATTGAAGATAGCTCCGACATGAAAGCAGCTGCAAATGTGACACCGTACTGGCTCATAGACTGCATGGGGACCTACTTACTACTGTAGCTGGGGTCTGCCTTCCTGCTTTCTTGTAGCTCCAATACGCATTTCTTTAACTTAACAGACACATGTATTTTTCCAATGGGATCTAAGGAGAAAAAGAGTGTGGTATTGAAGATAGCTCCCACATGAAAGCAGCTGCAAATGTGACACCGTGCTGGCTGATAGACTGCATGGGGACCTACTTAATACTGTAGCTGGGGTCTCGATTCCTGCTTTCTTGTAGCTCCCATACGCATTTCTTTAACTTAACAGACACATGTATTTTTCCAATGGGAACTAAGGAGAAAAAGAGTGTGGTATTCAAGATAGCTCCCACATGAAAGCAGCTGCAAATGTGACACCGTGCTGGCTGATAGACTGCATGGGGACCTACTTACTACTGTAGCTGGGGTCTGCCTTCATGCTTTCTTGTAGCTCCCATACACAGTGGTATAACTTTACCCACAACATGTATTTTTGCAATGGGATCTAAGGAGAAAAAGAGTGTGGTAGTGAACATAGCTCCCACACGAAAGCAGCTGCAAATGTGACACCGTGCTGGTTGATAGACTGCATGGGGACCTACATAGTAATGTAGCTGGCTTCTGCCTTCCTGCTTTCTTGTAGCTCCCATACACAGTGGTATATCTTAAGCGATAACATGTATTTTTTCAATGGGATCTAAGGAGAAAAAGAGTGTGGTATTGAAGATAGCTCCCACATGAAAGCAGATGCAAATGTGACACCGTGCTGGCTGATAGACTGCATGGGGACCTACTTACTACTGTAGCTGGGGTCTGCCTTCCTGCTTTCTTGTAGCTCCCATACACAGTGGTATAACTTAACTAACAACATGTATTTTTTCAATGGGAGCAGAGGAGAAAGAGTGTGATATTGAAGATAGCTCCGACACGAAAGCAGATGCAAAGGTGACACCGTGCTGGCTGATAGACTGCAGGGGGACCTGTTTACAACTGTAGCTGGTGTCTCCCTTCATGCTTTCCTGTAGGTCTGATATTCAGTGGAGTAACTTAAACTACAGCATGTATTTTTTCAATGGGAGTTGAGGAGAAAAAATCTGTGGTATTGAAGATAGCTCCCACACGAAAGCAGATTCAAATGTGACACCGTGCTGGCTGATAGACTGCATGGGGACGTACTTACTACTGTAGCTGTGGTCTGCCTTCCTGCTTTCTTGTAGCTCCCATACGCAGTCGTATAACTTAAACGGACAACATGTATTTTTTAAATGGGAGCTAAGGAAAAAAAGAGTGTGGTGTTGAAGATAGCTCCCACACGAAAGCAGCTGCAAATGTGACAACGTGCTGGCTGATAGACTGCATGGGGACCTACTTACTACTGTAGCTGGGATCTGCCTTCCTGCTTTCTTGTATATCCCATACGCAGTGGTATAACTTAAAGGACAACATGTATTTTTTTAATGGGAAATGAGGTGAAAAAGAGTGTGTAATTTACGCAGGCCGCCCTAAACCAATTCCGCAAACCGAGGACCGCTGCGAACCTGGGGACGATTGCCCCTCTCAGCCGTCAACCCGACAATGACTTCCCTGTGACGCAGGCCGGCCCCGCCCAAATTCCGCAAACCCAGGCCTCCTGCTAGCCTGGGGACCGTTTCCCCTCTCCGACGTCACCCGGAGAACCGGTTCATTGTGACGCAGGCCACCCCCATCCACACCTTTCAAACCCAGGCCTGCTGTGGGCCCGGTGTTTTTTGCCTCTCTCTGCCTTCACCCTGAAAACGACTTCCCTGTGACACAGGCTGCCCCCGCCCAAATTTCGGAAACCCAGGTCCGCAGCGAGCCTGGGGACCCTTGCTCCTCTCCTCTGTTACCCCGACAACGGGTTTATTGTAACACAGGCCGCCCCCGCCCAAATTCCACAGTCCCAGGCCTGCTGCGAGACTGGGAACCGTTGCCCCTCTCCTCTGTCACCCCGACAATGGGTTCATTGTGACACATTCCGCCCTTGACCAAACCTTGAAAACCCAGGCCTGCTGCGGGTTCGATGTTTTTTGCCCCTCTGCGCCGTCACCCCGACAACGAGTTCCCTGTGACGCAGGCCACCCCCACTCAAATTCTGCAAACCGAGGCCCGCTACGAGTCTGAGGACCGTTGCCCCTCTCCGCCGTCACCCTGACAACAGCTTCATTGTGACGCAGGCCGCCCCCGTCCACACCTTGCAGACCCAGGTCTGCTACTGGCACAGGGTCCGTTACCCCTCTCCACCGTCACTCCGACAACGGCTTCCTTGTGACGCAGGCCGCCCCAGCCCAAATTCCACTAACCCAGGCCTGCTACGGGCCTGGGGTCCGTTGCACATCTCGTCCATCACCGCGACAACAGCTTCCTTCTGACGCAGGCCGCCCCCAACCAAATTCAGCAAACCGAGGACTGCTACGAGCCCTGGGACCGTTGTCCCTCTACACCGTCACCCCGACAACAGTTTCATTGTGATGCGGGACGCCCCCGCCCAAAACCTGCAAACCCAGGCCTGCTGCAGGCCTAGGGACCGTTGCCTCTCTCCGCCGTCACCCCGATAGCGGGTTCATTTTGATGCAGGCAGCCCCGTCCAAACCTTGCAAACCCAGGTCTGCTGTGGGCCCGGTGTTTTTTGCTTCTCTCTGCCGTCACCCCGACAACAACTTCCCTGTGATGCATGCCGCCCCTGCCCAAATTCCGCAATCCCAGGCCCGCTGCGATACTGGGAACCGTTGCCCCTCTCCTCTGCCACCCCGACAACGGATTCATTGTAACACATGCCGCTCCCTCCCAAATCTTGCAAACCATAGCCTGCTGCGGTCCCTGGCTCCGTTGCCCCTCTCCACCGTCACCCTGACAACAGGTTCATTGTAACGCAGGCAACCCCGCCTAAACCTTGCAAACCCAGGCCAGCTGCGGGCCCGTTGTGTTTTCCCCTTTCCGATGTCGCCCCGACAACGACTTCCCTGAGAGGCAGGCCGCCCCCACGCAAATTCTGGAAACCCAGGCTCGTTGCGAGCCTGGGGACCGTTGCCCCTCTCTGCCATCACCCCCACAACAGGTTCAGTGTGAGGCGGGCCGCCCCCGCCCAAACCTTACAAACCCAGGCCTGCTACGGACCCGGGGTCCGTTGCCCCTTTCCGCCGTGACCCTGACAAAAGGTTCATTGTGACGTCGGACGCCCCATCCAAACCTTCCAAAAACCCAGGCCTGCTGCTGGCCGTTGGTCCGTTGCCCCTCTCCGCCGTCACCCCGATAACGGGTTCATTGTGATTCAGGCTGCCCCCGCCCAAACCTTGAAAACCCAGGACTACTGCGGGCCCGGTGTTTTTTGCCCCTCTCCGTCATTACCCCGACAACGACTTCCCTGTGACGCAGGCCGCCCCGGCCAAATTACGCAAACCCAGTCCCGCTGCAAACATGGGGACTGTTGCCCCTCTCCTCCGTCACCCCAACAACGGGTTCATTGTAACAGAGGCCGGCCCCGTCATAACCTTGCAAACCCAGGCCTGTTGTGGGCCCGGGGTTTTTTGTCCCTCTCCGCCGTCACCCCAACAACGGGTTCATTGTGATGCAGGCCGCCAACAACCAAATCTTCCAAACCCAGGCCTGCTGTGGGCCCGGGGTCCATTGCCCCTCTTCTCTGTCACCCCGACAACGGCTTCATTGTGACGCAGGCCGCCAACAACCAAATCTTGCAAACCCAGGCCTGCTGCGGGTTTGGGGTTTTTTGTCCCTCTCCTCCGTCACCCCGACAACAGGTTCATTGTGACGCAGGCCCCCACCGCACATACCTTGCAAACCCACGCCTGCTGCGGGCCCTGGTTCCGTTGCCCCTCTCCTCCGTCACTCCGACAACGGCTTCCTTGTGACGCAGGCCGCCCCAGCCCAAATTCCACTAACCCAGGCCTGCTACGGGCCTGGGGTCCGTTGCACATCTCATCCATCACCGCGACAACAGCTTCCTTCTGACGCAGGCCGCCCCCAACCAAATTCAGCAAACCGAGGACTGCTACGAGCCCTGGGACCGTTGTCCCTCTACACCGTCACCCCGACAACAGTTTCATTGTGATGCGGGACGCCCCCGCCCAAAACCTGCAAACCCAGGCCTGCTGCAGGCCTAGGGACCGTTGCCTCTCTCCGCCGTCACCCCGATAGCGGGTTCATTTTGATGCAGGCAGCCCCGTCCAAACCTTGCAAACCCAGGTCTGCTGCAGCCCCGGGTTCGTTGCTGCTCTACGCCGTCACCCCGACAACGGGTTCCTTGTGACGCAGGCTGCCCCCACCTATACCTTGCAAACCCAGGCCTGCTGCAGGCCCTGGGTCCTTTGCCCATCTCTGCCCTCACTCCGACAACGGCTTAATTGTGACGCAAGCCGCCCCCGCCCTAATTCCGCAAACCCAGGTCTGCTACGGGCCCGGGGTCCTTTGCCGCTCTCCGCCGTCACCCCTTCAACGGCTTCATTGTGACAGAGGCCACCCCCGCCCATACTTTGCAAACCCAGTCCTGCTGCGGTCTCGATGCTTTTTGCCCGTCTCCGCTGTCACCCTGACAACGAGTTCCCTGTGACGCAGGCCACCCCCACCCAAATTCCGCAAACCCACGCCCGCTGCGAGCCTGAGGACCGTTGCCCCTCTCCCCCGTCACTCCGACAATGACTTCCCTGTGACGCAGACCGCCCCCAGGCCAAATTCCGAAAACCCAGGCCTGCTATGGGCCCGGAATCTGTTGCCCCTCTCCGCCGTCACCACGACAACAGGTTGATTGTGACGCAGGCCGCCAACAACCAAACCTTGCAAAACCAGGCCTGCTGCGGGCCTGGGATCCGTTGCCTCCCTCTGCCGTCACCCCGACAACGGCTTCCTTGTGACGCAGTCCCCCCCGCAAAAACCTTGCAAACCCAGGCCTGCTGCGGTCCCGTTTTGATTTGCCCCTCTCCGCCGTCACCCCGACAACCACGTCCCTGTGACGCAGGCCGACCCACCCAAATTCCACAAATCCAGATCCCGTTGAGAGCCTGGGGACCGTTACCCCTCTCCTCCGTCACCCTGACAACAGGTCCATTGTGACGCAGGCCACCCGGTCCACACCTTGCAAATGCAGGCCTGCTGCGAAGCTGGGGACCGTTGCCCCTCTCCGCTGTCACCCTGACAACGGGTTCATTGTGACACAGGTCAGCCCTGACCAAATCTTTAAAACCCAGGCCTGCTGCGGCCCTGGGTTTTTTACCCCTCTCCGCCGTCACCCCGACGACGTCTTCCCATTGAGGCAGGCCGCCCCTGCCAAAATTCCTCAAACCCAGGCCCGCTGCGAGCCTGGGGACCAATTCCCCTCTCTGCCGTCACCCCGACAACGGCTTCCTTGTGAAGCAGGCCGCCCCCGCCCAAATTCCGTAAACCCAGGCCTGCTACGGGCCTGGGATCTGTTGCCCCTCTCCGCCGTCAACACGACAACAGGTTCTTTGTGACGCAGGCCGCCCCTGCCCAAATCCCTTGTAAACCCAGGCCTGCTGCGGTCCCTAGGTCCATTGCCCTTCTGCGCCATCACCCCGACAACGGGTTCACTATGACGCAGGCCGCTCCCACCGAAACCTTGAATACACAGGCCTGTGCGGGCCCTCGGTCCATTGCCCCTCTCCGCCGTCACCCCTACAATGGCTTCATTGTGACGCAGACCACGCTCGCCCAAATCTTGGAAACCCAGGCCTGCTGCGGTCCTTGGGTCTATTGCCCCTCTCCGCTGTCACCCCAACAATGACTTCCTTGTAACGCAGGCCGCCCCCGCCCAAATTCCGCAAACCCACGCCAGCTACTGGCCAGGGATCTGGTAACCCTCTCCGCCGTAACCCCCACAACGGCTTCATTGTGACGCAGGCCGCCCCCGCCCAAACCTTGCAAACCCACGACTGCTGTGGGCTCTGGGTCCGTTGCCTCTCTCCTCCGTCACCCCGACAATGGCTTCCTTGTGACGCAGGCCGCCCCCGCTCAAATTCCACAAACCCATGCTTACTATGGGCCCGGAGTTCGTTGCCCCTATCCGCCGTCACCCCCGACAACAGGTTCATTATGACGCAGGCTGCCCCTGACTAAACCTTGAAAACCAAGGCCTGCTGCGAGCCCGTTGTTTTTTCCCCTCTCCGCCGTCACCCCTACAATGACTTCCCTGTGACGCAGGCTGCCTCCGTCCAAATTCCGCAAACCCGGGCCCGCTGCGAGCCTGGGGACCGTTGCCCCTCTCCGCCTTCACCCCGAAAACAGCTTCCTTGTGACGCAGGCTGCCCCCAGCCCAAATTCCGCTAACTCAGGCCTGCTGTGGGCCCGGGGTTTTTTGCCCCTCTCCGCCGTCACTGTGAGAATGGCTTCCCTGTGACGCAGACCACCCCCGCCTAAACTCCGCAAACCCAGGCCTGCTACGGGTCCTGGGTCCGTTGCCCCTCTCCGCTGTCACCTGACAACAGCTTAATTTTGACGCAGGCCGCCCCCGCCCAAACCCCGCAAACCCAGGCCCGCTGCGGGCCCGGAGTTTTTGCCTCTCTCCGCCATCACTGCGACAAATGACTTCATTGTGACGCCGACCACCCCTGTCCAAATTCCACAAACCCAGACCCGCTGCAAGCCTGGGGACCTTTAACCTCTCCGCCGTCACCCCGACAACGGGTTCATTGTGACACAGGACGCCCCTGACCAAATTTTGAAAACCCAGGCCTGCTGCGGGCCCTGGGTTTTTTACCCCTCTCCGGCGTCACCCCGACAGCAGGTTCATTGTGACGCACACCGCCCCCGCCCAAATCTTGCAAACCCAGGCCTGCTGCGGGCCGTTAGTCCGATGCCCCTATCTGTCATCACCCCGACAACGGCTGCCTTGTGACGCAGGCCGCCCCCACCCAAATTCCGCAAACCAAGGTCTCCTGTGGGCCCTGTGTTTTTTGCCCCTCTCTGTCATCACCCCGACAACGACTTCCCTGTGACGCAGGCTGCCCCCGCCCAAATTCCATAATCCCAGGCCCACTGCGAGCCTGGGGACCGTTACTCCTCTACTCCGTCACCCTGACAATGGCTTCCTTGTGACGCAGGCCGCCCCCACCAAAATTCAGCAAACCCAGGCCCTCTGTGAGCCTGAGGATCGTTGCAACTCTCCGCCGTCACCCCGACAACGACTTCCCTTTGACGCAGGCCGCCCCCGCCCAAATTACGCAAACCTAGGCCTGCTGCTAGCCTGGGGATCGTTGCGCCTCTCCGCCGTCACCCCGACAACGGCTTCCTTGTGACGCAGGCCGCCCCCGCCCAGATTCCATAAACCCAGGCCTGCTGCAGTCCGTTGGTCCGTTGCCCCTCTCTGCCGTCACCCCGAGAACGGGTTCATTGTGATGCAGGCCGCCCCCGCCCAAATTCTGCAAACACAGGCCTGCTATGGGCCCGGGGTCCGTTGCCCCTCTCCCCTGTAACCCTGACAACGGCTTCATTGTGACGCAGGCCGCCCCTGACCAAACCTTGAAAACCCAGGCCTGCTGCGGGCCCTGGGACCATTGCAATTCTCAGCCGTCAACCCGACAACAGCTTGATTGTGACGCAGGCCGCCCCAAACCAAACCTCACAAACCCAGGCCTGCTGTGGGCACGGTGTTTTTTGCCCCTCTCTGCCATCACCCCGACAACGACTTTCCTGTGACGCAGGCTGCCCCCGCCCAAATTCCGCAATCCGGGCCTCGCTGCGAGCCTGGGGACCGTTGCTCCTCTCCCCTATAACCCTAACAATGGGTTCATTGTGACGCAGCCTGCCCCTGACTAAACATTGAAAACCCAGGCCTGCTGCGGGCCCTGGGACCGTTGCCATTCTCGGCCGTCACCCCGACAACGGCTTCCTTGTGACGCAGGCCGCCCCTGACCAAACCCTGCAAACCCAGGCCTGCTACGGGCCCGGGGTCCGTTACCCGTCTCCGCTATCACCCCGACAACAGCTTGATTGTGATGCAGGCCGCCCCCGCCCAAACGTCGCAAACCCAGGTGTGCTGTGGGCCCAGTGTTTTTTGCCCCTCTCTGCCGTCACCCCGACAACGACTGCCCTGTAACGCAGGCTGCCCCCGCCCAAATTCCGCAAACCCAGGCCCGCTGCGAGCCTGAGGACCGTTGCTCCTCTCTGCCGTCACCCCGTCAACGGGTTCATTGTAACACACCCGCCGCCACCCAAATTCCGCAATCCCAGCCCCGCTGCGAGACTGGGGACCGTTGCCCCTCTCCTCTGATACCCCGACAACGGGTTCATTGTAACACACGCCGCCCTCGCCCAAACCTTGCAAACCCAGGTCTGCTGCGGGCCTTGGGTCCGTTGCCCCTCTCCGTCGTCACTCTAACAACAGCTTGATTGTGACGCCGACCGCCCCCGCCCCAATTCCACAAACCAAGGCCCGCTGCGGGCATGGGGACCGTTGCCCCTCTCCGTCGTCACCCCGACAACAGCTTCATTGAGACGCAGGACGTCCCTGCCCAAACCTCTCAAACTCAGGCCTGCTGTGGGCCCTGGGTTTGTTGCCCCTCTCCGCTGTCTCCCCGACAACGGTTTCTTTGTGACGCAAGCCACCCCCGCCCAAATTCCGCAAACCCAGGCCCATGGTGAGCCTTGGAACGTTGCCCCTCTCCGTCGTCACCTGACAACGGGTTCATTGTGACACAGGCCACCCCTGATAAAACCTTGAAAACCCAGGACTTCTGCGGCCCCTGGGTCTGTTGCCCCCCTTGCTGTAACCCTGACAACGGCTTCCTTGTGACAGAGGCTGCCCCCACCCCAATTCCGAAAACCCTGGCCTACTACGGGCCCAGGGTCCATTGCCCTCTACACCGTCACCACGACAACAGGTTCATTGTGACGCAGGCCGCCCCTGATCAAAGCTTGCAAAACCAGGCCTGATGCAGGCCCTGGGTCCGTTGCTCCTCTCCACCATCACCCCAACAACGGCTTCCTTGTGACGCAGGCCGCCCATGTCCAAACTTTGAAATCTCAGGCCTGCTACGGGTCCGGTGTCCGTTGCCCTTCTCATCCGTCACCCCGACAAGGGGTTTATTTTGACGCAGGCCACCCCCGGCAAAACCTTGCAAAACCAGGCCGGCTACGGGCCTGGGGACCATTGCCCCTCTCCGCTGTCACCCCGACAACGACTTCCATATGACGCAGGTCGCCCCCGACCAAATTCCGTAAACCCAGGCCCGCTATGAACCTGGAGACCGTTTTCCTTCTCCGCCGTCACCACGACAACGGCTTCCTTGTGACACAGGCCGCCCCCGCCAAAATTCTGAAAACCCAGGTCTGTTACGGGCCCGGGGTCCATTGCCCCTCTCCGCCGTCACCCCAACAACGGGTTAATTGTGAGGCAGGCTGCCAACAACCAAACCTTGCAAAACCAGGCCAGCTGCGGGCCCGGGGACCGTTGCCTCCCTCCGCCGTCACCCCGACAATGGCTTCCTTGTGACGCAGGCCGCCCCCGGGCAAATTCTGCTAACCCAGGCCTGCTAAAGGGCCCGGGGTCCGTTGTCCCTCTCCTCCGTCACCCCGAGAACGGCTTCTTAGTGATGCAGGCCGCCCCCCACAAAAACCTTGCAAACCCAGGCCTGCTACGGGCCCGGGGTCCGTTGCACCTCTCCGCCGTCACCCTAACAACGGCTTCCTTGTGACACAGGCCACCCCACACCAAATTCCGCAAACCCAGGCCCGCTGCTAGCCTGGGGACTGTTGCCCGTCTCCGCCGTCACCTCGACAACGGCTTCCTTGTGACGCAGGCCGCCCCCGCCCTAATTCTGCAAACCAAGGCCTGCTGCGGGCCCGGGATTCTTTTCCCCTCTCCGTCATCACCCCAACAAAGGGTTCATTGTGACGCACGCCGCCCCCGCCCAAACCTTGCAAACCCACGCCTGCTGCAGGCCCTGAGACCGTTGCCCCTCTCCGCCGTCAACACGACAACAGGTTCATTGTGACGCAGGCCGCCCCGGCCCAAATTCTGCAAACGCAGGCCCGCTACTACCCTGGGGACCTTTGCCCCTCTCCGCCGTCACCCCGACAAAAGCTTCATTGTGACGCAGGTCGCCCCTGCTAAACCTTCCAAACCCAGGTCTGCTACAAACCCGGGGTCAGTTGCCCCTCTCTGCCGTCATCACGACAACAGATTCATTGTGACGCAGGTCGCCCCTGATTAAACCTTGCAAACCCAGGCCTGCTGCGGGCCCTGGGTCCGTTGCCCCTCTCCGTCGTCACCCCGACAACAGCTTATACTGACGCAGGCCGGCCCCGCCCAAATTCCGAAAACCCAGGCCTGCTGCGGGCCCGGGGTTTTTTGCCACTCTCCGCCGTCACCCCAACAGCGGCTTCCTTGTGACGCAGGCCGCCCCTGGCAAAATTCCGCAAATTCAGGCTCGCTACAGGCCTCGGGACCTTTACCCCTCTCCACCGTAACCCCGACAACAGGTTCATTGTGACGCAGGCCCCCCCCGCCCATACCTTGCAAACCCACGCCTGCTGCGGTCCCTGGGTCCGTTGCCCCTCTCCTCCGTTACTCCAACAACAGCTTCCTTGTGACGCAGGCCGCCCCAGCCCAAATTTGGCTAACCCAGGCCTGCTACGGGCCCGGGGTCCGTTGCACATCTCCTCCGTCACCGCGACAACAGCTTCCTTGTGACGAAGGGCGCCCCCGCCCAAATTCTCAAAACCCAGGACTGCTACGGGCCCGGGGTCAATTGCACCTCTCCGCTGTCACCCCGACAATGGATTCATTGTGACAGAGGCCGCCCCCGCCAAAGCCTTGCAAATCGAGGCCTGCTGCGGGACCTGGGTCTGGTGCCCCTCTCCGCCGTCACCCCGACAACGGCTTCCTTGTGACGCAGGCCGCCCCCACCAAAATTCCGCAAACAAAGGACTGCTACGGGCCCGGGGTTCTTTGCCCCTCTTCTCCGTCACCCCAACAACGGGTTCATTGTAACACAGGCCGTCCCCGCCGTAGCCTTGCAAACCCAGGCTGTTGCAGGCCCCGGAGTTTTTTGCCCCTCTCCATGGTCACACCGACAACAGGTTCATTGTGACGCACACCGCCCCCGCCCAAACCTTGCAAACCCAGGCCTGCTACGGGCCCGGTGTCTGTTGCAAGACTGTGGTATTGAAGATAGCTCCCACATGAAAGCAGCTGCAAATGTGACACCGTGCTGGCTGATAGACTGCATGGGGACCTACTTACTACTGTAGCTGGGGTCTGCCTTCCTGCTTTCTTGTAGCTCCCATACGCTTTTCTTTAACTTAACAGACACATGTATTTTTACAGTGGGATCTAAGGAGAAAAAGAGTGTGGTATTGAAGATAGCTCCCACAGGAAAGCAGCTGCAAATGTAACACCGTGCTGGCTGATAGACTGCATGTGGACCTACTTAGTACTGTAGCTGGGGTCTGCCTTCCTGCTTTCTTGTAGCTCATATACGCAGTGGTATAAATAAGTGACCACAGATATTTTTTTCAATGGGAGCTGAGGAGAAAAAATGTGTGGTATTGAAGATAGCTCGCACAGGAAAGCAGCTGCAAATTGACACCGTGCTGGCTGATAGACTGCATGGGGACCTACTTACTACTGTAGCTAGGGTCTACCTTCCTGCTTTCTTGTAGCTCACATACGCAGTCGTGTAACTTAACCCACAACATGTATTTTTTTCAAAGGAATATGAGGAGAAAAAGAGTGTGGTATTTACGCAGACCGCCCTAAACCAATTCCGCAAAAGCACGCCCGCTATGAGTCTGGGGACAATTGCCCCTCTCAGTCGTCAACCCGACAACGACTTCCCTGTGACTCAGGCCTGCCCCGTCCAAATTCCGCAAACCCAGGCCTGCTGTGAGCCTGGGGAACGTTTCCTCTCTCCGCCGTCACCCCGAGACCGGGTTCATTGTTACGCACGTGGCCCAGTCCAAGCCTTGCAAACCCAGGCCTGCTACGGACATTGGGACCCTTGCCCCTCTCCGCCGTCACCCCGAAAGCGGGTTCATTGTGACTCAGGCAGCCCCCGCACAAACGTTGCAAACGCAGGCCTGCTGCTTTCCCGGTGTTTTTTTCCCCTCTTCGTCGTCACCCCAACAGCAGGTCCATTGTGACGCACGCTGTCCCGCCCAAACCTTGCAAACCCACGCCTGCTGCGGGCCCTGGGTCCATTCCCCCTCTCCGCCATCATTCGAACAACGGCTTCCTTTTGACGCAGGCCGCTCCCGCCCAAATTCCGCAATCCCAGGCCCGCTGCAAGCACGGGGACCGTTTCCCCTCTCCACCGTCACCCCGACAACGGGTTCATTGTGATACAGGCTGCCCCTGACCAAACATTGCAAACCCAGGCCCGCTGCGAGCCTGGGGATCGTTTCGCCTCTCCGTCGTCACCTCGACAAAGGCTTCGTTGTGACGCAGGCCGCCCCCGCCATAATTCCACAAAGCCAGGCCTGCTGCTGGCTGTTGGTCCGTTGCTCCTCTCTGCCGTGACCCCGAGAACGGGTTCATTGTGATGCAGGCCAGCCCCGCCCAAACCTTGCAAACCCAGGCCTGATGTGCGCCCGGTGTTTTTTGCCCCTCTCTGCCTTCACCCCGACACCGACTTCCTTGTGACACAGGCTGCCCCCGCCCAAATTCCGCAAACCCAGGCCTGCTGCGAAACTGGGTACCATTGCTCCTCTCTGCTGTAATCCCGACAACGGGTTTATTGTAACACAGGCCGCCCCTGCCCAATGTCCACAATCCCAGGCCCGCTGCGAGACTGGGAACCGTTGCCCCTCTCCTCTGTCACCCCGACAACGGGTTCATTGTAACACAGGCCGTCCCCACCCAAACCTTGCAAACCCAGGCCTGCTGCGGGCCTTGGGTCTGGTGCCCCTCTCCGTTGTCACCCCGACAATGGGTTCATTGTGACACATTCCGCCCTTGACCAAACCTTGAAAACCCAGGCCTGCTGCTGGCCCGATGTTTTATGTCCCTCTCCGTCGTCACCCCGACAACAAGTTCCCTGTGACGCAGACACCCCCACCCAAATTCTGCAAACCCAGGCCAGCTACGAGTCTCAGGACCGTTGCCCCTCTCCGCCGTCACCCCGACAACAGCTTCATTGTGACGCAGACCACCCCGCCCAAATCTTGCAAACCCAGGCCTGCAAACGGCCCGGGGTCCGTTGCCCCTCTCCGCCGTTACCTCTACAACAGGTTCATTGTGACGCAGGCCGCCCCCGTCCACACCTTGCAAACCCAGGTCTGCTACTGGCACAGGGTCCGTTACCCCTCTCCGCCATCACCCCGACAACGGGTTCATTGTGACGCAGGCCGCCCCTGACCAAACCTTGCGAACCCAGGCCGACTGCGGGCTTGGGTCCGTTGCCTCTCTCCACCGTCATTCCAACAATGGCTTCCTAGTGACGCAGGCCGCCCTTGCCCAAATTCCACAAACCCAGGCCTGCTGCTGGCCGTTGGTTCGTTGCCCCTCTCTGCCGTCACCCCGACAACGGGTTCATTGTGATGCAGGCCACCCCCGCAATAACCTTGCAAACCCAGGCCTGCTGTGGGCCCGATGTTTTTTGCTCCTCTCTGCCGTCACCCCGACAACGACTTCCCTGTGACGCAGGCTGCCCCTGCCCAAATTCCGCTAACCCAGGCCCACTGCGATACTGGGAACCTTTACCATTGCTCCTCTCCTCTGTCACACCGACAACGGGTTCATTGCAACACAGACCGCCCCTGCCCAAATCTTGCAAATCCAGGCCTGTTGTGGGCCCGGGGTCCATTGCCCCTCTCCTCCGTCACCCCAACAACGGCTTCATTGTGACGCAGGCCGCCCCCGCCCAAACTTTGAAAACCCAGGCCTGCTTCGGGCCCGGGGTCCATTGCACCTCTCCGCCGTCCTCCCGACAACGGCTTCCTTCTGACGCAGGCCGGCCCCACCCAAATTCCGCTAACCCAGGCCTGCTAAAGGGCCCGGGGTCTGTTCCACCTCTCCTCCGTCACCCTGAGAACGGCTTACTTGTGATGCAGGCCGCCCCCGCAAAAACCTTGCAAACCCAGGCCTGCTACGGGCCCGGGGTCCATTGCAACTCTCCACCGTCACCCCGACAACGGGTTCTTTGTGACGAAGGCCGCCCCCACCCAAATTCCACAAACCCACGGCTGCTACGGGCCCTGGGTCCGTTTCCTCTCTCCGGGTCACCCTGACAACAGGTTCATTGTGACGCGAGCCGCCCCTACCCAAACCTTACAAACCCACGCCTGTTGCGGGTCCTGGGTCCGTTACCCATCTCTGCCGTCACCCCGACAACAGCTTCATTGTGACGCAGACCGCCCCGCCCAAATATTGCAAACCCAGGCCTGCAAACGGCCCGGGGTCCGTTGCCCCTCTCCGCCGTTACCTCTACAACAGGTTCATTGTGACGCAGGCCGCCCCCGTCTACACCTTGCAAACCCAGGTCTGCTACTGGCACAGGGTCCGTTACCCTCTCCGCCATCACCCCGACAACGGGTTCATTGTGACGCAGGCCGCCCCTGACCAAACCTTGCGAACCCAGGCCGACTGCGGGCCTTGGGTCTGTTGCCTCTCTCCGCCGTCATTCCGACAATGGCTTCCTAGTGACGCAGGCCGCCCTTGCCATAATTCCACAAACCCAGGCCTGCTGCTGGCCGTTGGTTCGTTGCCCCTCTCTGCCGTCACCCCGACAACGGGTTCATTGTGATGCAGGCCACCCCCGCAATAACCTTGCAAACCCAGGCCTGCTGTGGGCCCGATGTTTTTTGCTCCTCTCTGCCGTCACCCCGACAACGACTTCCCTGTGACGCAGGCTGCCCCTGCCCAAATTCCGCTAACCCAGGCCCACTGCGATACTGGGAACCTTTACCATTGCTCCTCTCCTCTGTCACACCGACAACGGGTTCATTGCAACACAGACCGCCCCTGCCCAAA
Source organism: Colius striatus (assembly GCF_028858725.1). Classification (NCBI taxonomy): domain Eukaryota; kingdom Metazoa; phylum Chordata; class Aves; order Coliiformes; family Coliidae; genus Colius; species Colius striatus. The sequence goes on from NW_026908535.1 coordinate 300,184, forward strand.
TCTTGCAAATCCAGGCCTGTTGTGGGTCCGGGGTCCATTGCCCCTCTCCTCCGTCACCCCAACAACTGCTTCATTGTGACGCAGGCCGCCCCCGCCCAAACTTTGAAAACCCAGGCCTGCTTCGGGCCCGGGGTCCATTGCACCTCTCCGCCGTCCTCCCGACAACGGCTTCCTTCTGACGCAGGCTGGCCCCACCCAAATTCCGCTAACCCAGGCCTGCTAAAGGGCCCGGGGTCTGTTCCACCTCTCTTCCGTCACCCTGAGAACGGCTTACTTGTGATGCAGGCCGCCCCCGCAAAAACCTTGCAAACCCAGGCCTGCTACGGGTCCGGGGTCCATTGCAACTCTCCACCGTCACCCCGACAACGGGTTCTTTGTGACGAAGGCCGCCCCCACCCAAATTCCACAAACCCACGGCTGCTACGGGCCCTGGGTCTGTTGCCCCTCTCCGGGTCACCCTGACAACAGGTTCATTGTGACGCGAGCCGCCCCTACCCAAACCTTACAAACCCACGCCTGTTGCGGGTCCTGGGTCCGTTACCCATCTCTGCCGTCACCCTGACAATGGCTTCCTTGTGACGCAGGCCGCCCCCGCCCAAATTCCGCTAACCCAGGCCTGCTACAGGCCGGGGGTCCGTTGTCCCTCTCTGCTGTCACCCCGAAAACAGGTTCATTGTGACGCAGACCGCCCTGCCTAAACCTTGTAAACCCAGGCATGCTACGGGCCCGGGTTCAATTGCACCTCTCCGCTGTCACCCCGAAAATGGATTCATTGTGACACAGGTCGCCCCTGCCCAAGCCTTGTAAACCGAGGCCTGCTGCGGGTTTGGGGTTTTTTTCCCCTCTCTGCCGTCACCCCGACAACGGGTTAATTGTGACGCAGGCTACCAAGAACCAAATCTTCCAAACCCAGGCCAGCTGTGAGCCTGGGGACGGCTGTCCCTCTCAGCCGTTACCGCGACAACGACTTCCTTGTGACACAGGCCGCCCCCGCCCAAATTCCGCTAACCCAGGCCTGCTACGGGCCCGGGGTCCGTTGTCCCTCACTGCCGTCACCACGACAACAGATTCATTGTGACGCAGGCCGCCCCAGCCCAAACCTTGTAAACCCAGGCCTACTACGGACCCGGAGTCCGTTTCCCCTCTCTGCCATATCTACGACAACAGGTTCACTGTGACGCAGGCCGCCCCTGCCTAAAACTTGCAAACCCACGCCTGCTGCAGGCCTTAGGACCGTTGCCCCTCTCTACCGTCACCCTGACAATGGCTTCCTTGTGACGCAGGCCGCCCCCGCCCAAATTCCGCTAACCCAGGCCTGCTACGGGCCCGGGGTCCGTTGCCCCTCTCCACCATCAACACGACAACAGGTTCCTTGTAACGCAGGGCGCCCCCGCCCAAATTCCGCAAACCCAGGCCCGCTGCTACCCTGGGGACCGTTGTCCCTCTCCGCCGTCACCCCGACAAATTCTTCATTGTGACGCAGGCCGCCCCGCCCAAACCTTGTAAACCCAGGCCTACTGCGGGCCCTGGGTCCGTTCCCCCTCTCCGCTGTCACCCCGACAAGAGCTTCTTTTTGAAATAGGCCACCGCGTCCAAATTCCGCAAACCCAGGCCTGCTACGGGCCCAGGGTCTGTTGCAAGAGTGTGGTATTGAAGATAGTTCCCAAACGAAAGCAGCTGCAAATGTGACACCGTGCTGGCTGATAGACTGCATGGGGACCTACTTACTACTGTAGCTGGGGTCTGCCTTCCTGCTTTCTTATAGCTCCCATACACAGTGGTATAAGTTAACCCACAACATGTATTTTTGCAATGGGATCTAAGGAGAAAAAGAGTGTGGTATTGAAGATAGCTCCGACACGAAAGCAGCTGCAAATGTGACACCGTGCTGGCTGATAGACTGCATGGGTACCTACTTACTACTGTAGCTGGGATCTGCCTTCCTGGTTTCTTGTAGCTTCTATACGCATTTCTTTAACTTAACAGACACATGTATTTTTGCAATGGGATCTAAGGAGAAAAAGAGTGTGGTATTGAAGATAGCTCCCACACGAAAGCAGCTGCAAATGTGACACCGTGCTGGCTGATAGACTGCATGGGGACCTACTTACTACTGTAGCTGGGGTCTGCCTTCCTGCTTTCTTGTAGCTCCCATACTCAGTGGTATAACTTAACTGACAACATGTGTTTTTTAAATGGGAGATGAGGAGAAAAAGAGTGTGGTAATGAAGATAACTCCCACACGAAAGCAGCTGCAAATGTGACACCGTGCTGGCTGATAGACTGCATGGGGACCTACTTACTACTGTAGCTGGTGTCTGCCTTCCAGCTTTCTTGTATATCCCATACGCAGTGGTATAACTTAACGGACAACATGTATTTTTTTAATGGGAAATGAGGAGAAAAAGAGTGTGGCATTTTCGCAAGCCGCCCTAAACCAATTCCGGAAACCCAGGCCCGCTGCGAGCCTGGGGACAATTGCCCCTCTCAGCCGTCAACCCGACAACGACTTTCCTGTGACGCAGGCCGGCCCCTCCCAAATTCCGCAAACCCAGGCCTCCTGTGAGCCTGGGGACCGTTTACTCTCTCCGTCGTCACCCCGAGAACAGGTTCATTGTGATGCACGCGGCCCCGCCCAAGCCTTGCAAACCCAGGCCTGCTACGGACATTGGATCCATTGCCTATCTCCGCACTCACCCCGAAAGCGGGTTCATTGTGACTCTGGCAGGCCCCGCCCAAATTTCGCAAACCCGGGCCCGCTGCAAACATGAGGACTGTTGCCCCTCTCCTCCGTCACCCCAACAACGGGCTCATTATAACAGAGGCCGCCCCTGTCATAACCTTGCAAATCCAGGCCTGCTGCGGGCCCGGTGTTTTTTGCCCCTCTCTGCCTTCACCCCGACAACGACTTCCCTGTGACACAGGCCGGCTCCGCCCAAATTCTGCAAACCCAGGCCAGCTGCAAGCCTGGGGACCGTTGCCCCTCTCCGCCATCACCCCCACAACAGGTTCATTGTGAGGCGGGCCGACACCGCCCAAACCTTACAAATCAAGGCCTGCTATGGGCCCGCGGTCCGTTGCCTCTCTCCGCCATGACCGTGACAACAGGTTCATTGTGACGCAGTACGCCCCATCCAAACCTTGCAAGTCCAGGCCCGCTGCTAGCCTGGTGATCGTTGCCCCTCTCCGCCGTCACCCCGACAACGGGTTTATTGTAACACAGGCCGCCCCCACCCAAATTCCGCAAACCCAGACCCGCTAGAGGCCTGGGGAACTTTACCCTTCTCCACCGTAACCCCAAATACAGGTTCATTGTGACGCAGGCCGCCAACAACCAAATCTTCCAAACCCAGGCCTGCTGCGATCCCTGGGTCCGTTGCCCCTCTCCGCCATCACCCTGACAACAGCTTCCTTGTGACGCAGGCCGCCCCTGACCAAATTACGCAAACCCAGGCCCGCTGCTAGCCTGGGGACCGTTGCCCCTCTCCGTCGTCACCCCGACAAGAGCTTCCTTATGACGCAAGCCGCCCCCGCACAAATTCCGCTAACCCAGGCCTGCTACGGGCCTGGGGTCCGTTGCACCTCTCCGCCGTCACCCTGACAACGGGTTCTTTGTGACGAAGGTCGCCCCCACCATAATTCCACAAACCCACGGCTGCTACGGGCCCTGGGTCCGTTGCCCCTCTCTGAGTCACCCTGACAACAGGTTCATTGTAACGCAGGCCGCCCCGCCTAAACCTTGCAAACCCAGGACTGCTACAGGCCCGAGGTCAATTGCACCTCTCCGCTGTCACCCCGACAACAGGTTCTTTGTGACGCGAGCCGCCCCTACCCAAACCTTGCAAACCCACGTCTGTTGCGGGCCCTGGGTCCGTTGCCCCTCTCCGTCATCACCCCAACAAAGGGTTCGATGTGACGCACGCCGCCCCCGCCCAAACCTGCAAACCTCTCTGTCGTCACCACGACAACAGGTTCATTGTGAGGCAGGCCGTCCCTGCCAAAACCTTACAAACCAAGGCCTGCTATGGGCCAGCGGTCCGTTGCCCCTCTCCGCCGTGACCCTGACAACAGGTTCATTGTGACGCAGGACGCCCCATCCAAACCTTGCAAACCCAGGCCTGCTGCTGGCCGTTGGTCCGTTGCCCCTCTCCGCCGTCATCCCGATAACGGATTCATTGTGATGCAGGCCACCCCCGCCCAAACCTTGAAAACCCAGGACTACTGCGGGCCCGGTGTTTTTTGCCCCTCTCCGCCATTACCCCGACAACGACTGCCCTGTGACGCAGGCCGTCCCGGCCCAAATTCCGCAAACCCAGGCCCGCTGCGAGCCTGGTGATCATTGCCCCTCTCCGCCGTCACCCCGACAATGGGTTCATTGTAACAGAGGCCACCCCCGCCCAAATTCCGCAAACCCAGGCCAGCTGCAAACATGGGGAATGTTGCCCCTCTCCTCCGTCACCCCAACAACGGGTTCATTGTAACAGCGGCCGCCCCGGTCATAACCTTGCAAACCCAGGCCTGTTTTGGCCCCGGGGTTTTTTCTCCCTCTCCGCCATTACCCCGACAGCGGGTTCATTCTGACATACGCCTCCACATCCTTAACCTTACAAACTCACACCTGCTGCGGGCACTGGGTCCGTTGCCCCTCTCCGCCGTCACCCCGACAACGGCTTCCTTGTGACGCAGGCTGCCCTTGCCCAAACCTTGCAAACCCAGACCCGCTACAGGCCTGGGGACCTTTACCCTTCTCCACCGTAACCCCGACAACAGGTTCATTGTGACGCAGGCCGCTCCCGCCCAAACCTTGAAAACCCAGGCCTGCTGCGGGCCCGTTGTGTTTTGCCCCTCTCCGCCGTCACCCCGACAACAACTTCCCTGTGACACAGGCCGCCCCCGCACAAATTCGGCAAACCCAGACCGGCTACGGGCCCGGTGTTTTTTGCCGCTTTCCGCCATCGCCCCGACAACGGCTTCCTTGTGACGCAGGCCGCCCCCGCACAAATTCGGCAAACCCAGACCGGCTATGGGCCTGGGAACCTTTACCCTTCTCCACCGTAACCCCAAATACAGGTTCATTGTGACGCAGGCCGCCAACAACCAAATCTTCCAAACCCAGGCCTGCTGCGGGCCCGGGGTCTGTTGTCCCTCTCCTCCGTCACCACAACAACGGGTTCATTGTGACAGAGGCCGCCCCCGCCCAAACCTTGCAAACCCAGGCATGCTGCGGTCCCTGGGTCCGTTGCCCCCCTCCGCAGTCACCCCGACAACGGTTTCCTTGTGACACAGGCCGCCCCTGACCACATTCCGCAAACACCAGGCCCGCTGCTAGCCTGGGGACCGTTGCCCCTCTCCGCTGTCACCCCGACAACGGGTTCTTTGTGACGAAGGCCGTCCCCACCCAAATTCGACAAACCCACGGCTGCTACGGGTCCTGGGTCCGTTGCCCGTCTCCGGGTCACCCTAACAACAGGTTCATTGTAACGCAGGCCGCCCCGCGTAAACCTTGTAAACCCAGGCCTGCTACGGGCCCTGGGTCTGTTGACTCTCTCCGCTGTTACCCCGACAACGACTTCCCTGTGACGCAGGGCGTCCCCGCCAAAATTCCCAAATCCCACGACTACTACGCGCCCGGGGTCAATTGCATCTCTCCGCTATCACCCCGACAACAGGTTCTTTGTGACGCGAGCAGCCCCTACCCGAACCTTGCAAACGCACGTCTGTTACGGGCCCTGGGGACGATTGCTCCTCTCAGCCGTTACCCCGACAACGGCTTCCTTGTGACGTAGGCTGCCCCCGACCAAATTCCACAAACCCAGGCCCGCTGAGAGCCTGCGGACGATTGCCCCTCTCAGCCGTTACCCCGATAACGGCTTCCTTGTGACACAGGCCGCCCCTGCCCTAATTCCGCAAACCCAGGCCTGCTGCGGGTCCGGGGTTTTTTTCCCCTCTCCGTCATCACCAAAAGAAAGGGTTTATTGTGACGCACGCCGCCCCCGCCCAAACCTTGCAAACCCATGCGTGCTGCAGGCCCTGGGACCGTACAGTAATTACTACTGTAGCTGGGGTCTGCCTTCCTGCTTTCTTGTAGCTCCCATATGCAGTGGTGTAATTTAACTGACAACATCTGTTTTTTCCAATCGGAGATGAAGAGAAAAAGAGTGTGGTGTTGAAGATAGCTCCCACACGAAAGCAGCTGCAAATGTGACACTGTGCTGGCTGATAGACTGCATGGGGAACTACTTAATACTGTAGCTGGGGTCTGCCTTCCTGCTTTCTTGTGGCTCCCATAAGCTGTAGTATAACTTAAGTGATAACATGTATTTTTTCAATTGGAAATGAGGAGAAAAAGAATGTGGTATTGAAGATAGCTCCCACACGAAAGCAGCTGCAAATGTGACACCGTGCTGGGTCATAAACTGCATGGGGACCTACTTACTACTGTAGCTGGGGTCTGCCTTCCTGCTATCTTGTAGCTCCTATACACAGTGGTATAAGTTAACGCACAACATGTATTTTTGCAATGGGATCTAAGGAGAAAAAGAGTGTGGTATTGAAGATAGCTCCCACACGAAAGCAGGTGCAAATGTGACACCGTGCTGGCTGATAGACTGCATGGGGACCTACTTACTACTGTAGCTGGGGTCTGCCTTTCTGCTTTCTTGTAGCTCCCTTAAGCAGTAGTGTAAGTTAACCGACAACATGTATTTTTTTTCAATGGGAGCTGAGCAGAAAAAATCTGTGGTATTGAAGATAGCTCCGACACGAAAGCAGCTGCAAATATGACACCGTGTTGGCTAATAGACTGCATGGGGACCTACTTATTACTGTAGCTGGGGTCTGCCTTCCTGCTTTCTTGTAGCTCCTATACGGAGGTGTATAAGTTAATCAACAACATGTATTTTTTCAATCGGATCTAAGGAGAAAAAGAGTGTGGTATTGAAGATAGCTCCGACACGGAAGCAGCTGCAAATGTGAAACCGTACTGGCTGCTAGACTGCATGGGGAACTAGTTAATACTGTAGCTGGGGTCTGCCTTCCTGCTTTCTTGTAGCTCCCATACTCAGTGCTATAACTTAACAGACACATGTATTTTTTCAATAGGAGCAGAGGGGAAAAAGTGTGGTATTGAAGATAGCTCCCACACAAAAGCAGCTGCAAATGTGACACCGTGCTGTCTCATAGACTGCATGGGGACCTACCTAGTACTATAGCTGGGGTCTGCCTTCTTGCTTTCTTGTAGCTCCCATACGCGGTGGTGTAACTTAACCGACAACATGTATTTGTTTCAAAGGGAGCTGAGGAGAAAAAATCTGTGGTATTGAAGATAGCTCCCACAGGAAAGCAGCTGCAAATGTGACACCGTGCTGCCTGATACACTGCATGGGGTCCTACTTACTACTGTAGCTGGGGTCGGCCTTCCTACTTTCTTGTAGCTCCCATACTCAGTGGTATAACTTAACTAACAACATGTATTTTTTCAATGGGAGCAGAGGAGAAAGAGAGTGTGATATTGAAGATAGCTCCGACACGAAAGCAGCTGCAAATGTGACACCGTGCTGGCTGCTAGACTGCATGGCGACCTACTTAATACTGTAGCTGGGGTCTGCCTTCTGGCTTTCTTATAGCTCCCATGCACTTTGGTGTACCTTAACCCACAACTTGTATTTTTGCAATGGGATCTAAGGAGAAAAAGAGTGTGGTAGTGAACATAGCTCCCACACGAAAGCAGCTAAAAATGTGACACCGTGCTTGCTGATAGACTGCATGGGGACCTACTTACTTCTGTAACTGGGGTCTGCCTTCCTGCTTTCTTGTAGCTCCCATACACAGTGGTGTAACTTAACCCACAACATGTATTTTTGCAATGGGATCTAAGGAGAAAAAGAGTGTGGTATTGAAGATAGCTCCCACACGAAAGCAGTTGCAAATGTGACATCGTGCTGGCTGATACACTGCATGGGGACCTACATACTAATGTAGCTGGCTTCTGCCTTCCTGCGTTCTTGTGGCGCCCATACGCAATGGGGTAACTTAACCCACAACCTGTATTTTTTTCAATGGGAGTAGAAGAGAAAAAGTGTGGTATTGAAGATAGCTCCACACGAAAGCAGATGCAAATGTGACACCTTGCTGACTGATAGACTGCATGGGTACCTACTTACTACTGTAGCTGGGATCCGCCTTCCTGCTTTCTTGTAGCTCCCATACGCAGTTGTATAAGTTAAGCGATAACATGTATTTTTTCAATGGGAAATGAGGAGAAAAAGAGTGTGTATTGAAAAGTGCTCCCACACGAAAGCAGCTGCAAATGTGACACCGTGCTGGCTGATAGACTGCATGGGGGCCTACTTCCTACTGTAACTGGGGTCTGCCTTCCTGCTTTCTTGTAGCTCCCATACACAGTGGTGTAACTTAACCCACAACATGTATTTTTGCAATGGGATCTAAGGAGAAAAAGAGTGTGGGTTGAACATAGCTCCGACATGAAAGCAGCTGCAAATGTGACACCGTGCTGGCTGATAGACTGCATGGGGACCTACATACTAATGTAGCTGGCTTCTGCCTTCCTGCTTTCTTGTAGCTCCCATACTCAGTGGAATATCTTAAGCGATAATATTTTTTTTTTCATTGGGAAATGAGAAAAAGAGTGTGGTATTGAAAATAGCTCCGACACAAAAGCAGCTGCAAATGTGACACCGTGCTGGCCTATAGACTGCATGGGGGCCTACTTACTACTGTAACTGGGGTCTGCCTTCCTGCTTTCTTGTAGCTCCCATATGCGGTGGTGTAACTTAACCGACAACATGTATTTGTTTCAAAGGGAGCTGAGGAGAAAAAATCTGTGGTATTGAAGATAGCTCCCACAGGAAAGCAGCTGCAAATGTGACACCGTGCTGGCTGATACACTGCATGGGGTCCTACTTACTACTGTAGCTGCGGTCTGCCTTCCTGCTTTCTTGTAGCTGCCATACGCATTGGTGTAACTTAACCCACAACATGTGTTTGTTTCAATGGGAGATGAGGAGAAAAAGAATGTGTTGTTCAAGATAGCTCCCACACGAAAGCAGCTGCAAATGTGACAACGTGCTGGCTGATAGACTGCATGGGGACCTACTTACTACTGTAGCTGGGGTCTGCCTTCCTGCTTTCTTGTAGCTCCCATACGCGGTGGTGTAACTTAACCTACAACATGTATTTGTTTCAAAGGGAGCTGAGGAGAAAAAATCTGTGGTATTGAAGATAGCTCCCACAGGAAAGCAGCTGCAAATGTGACACCGTGCTGGCTGATACACTGCATGGGGTCCTACTTACTACTGTAGCTGTGGTCTGCCTTCCTGCTTTCTTGTAGCTCCCATACTCAGTGGTATAACTTAACAGACACATGTATTTTTTCAATGGGAGCAAAAGGGAAAAAATGTGGTATTTAAAATTGCTCCCACACGAAAGCAGCTGCAAATGTGACACCGTGCTCTCTCATAGACTGCATGGGGACCTACCTACTACAGTAGCTGGGGTCTGCCTTCCTGCTTTTCTTGTAGCTCCCATACTCAGTGGTATAACTTAACAGACGCATGAATTTTTTCAATGGGAGATGAGGAGCAAAAGAGTGTTGGATTGAAGATAGCTCCCGCAGGAAAGCAGCTGCAAATGTGACACCGTGCTGGCTGATAGACTGCATGGGGACCTACTTACTACTGTAGCTGTGATCTGCCTTCCTGATTTCTTGTACCTCCTATACGCAGTGGTATAAATTAACCTACAACATGTATTTTTGCAATGGTATCTTAGGAGAAAAAGAGTGTGGTATTGAGGATAGCTCCCACATGAAAGCAGCTGCAAATGTGACACCGTGGTGGCTGATAGACTGCATGGGGACCTACTTACTACTGTAGCTGGGGTCTGCCTTCCTGCTTTCTTGTAGCTCCCATACACAGTGGTGTAACTTAACTCACAACATGTATTTTTTTCAATGGGATATGAGGAGAAAAAGAGTGTGATATTGAAGATAGCTCACACTCGAAAGGAGCTGCAAATGTGACACCGTGCTGGCTGATAGACTGCATGGGGACCTACTTACTACTGTAGCTGGGGTCTGCCTTCCTGCTTTCTTGTAGCTCCCATATATAGTCGTATAACTTAACCGACAACATGTATATTTTTCAATGGGAGATGAGTAGAAAAAGAGTGTGGTATTTACGCAGGCCGCCCTGTACCAATTCTGCAAACCCAGGCCCGCTGTGAGCCTGGGGACAATTGCTCCTCTCAGCCATCAACCCGACAACGACTTCCCTGTGACGCAGGCCGACCCCGCCTAAATTCCACAAACCCAGGCCGTCTACTACCTTGGGGACCATTTCCCCTCTCCGCCGTCACCCCGAGAACGGGTTCATTGTGAAACAGGCCGCCCCTGACCAAACCTTGCAAACCCAGGACAGATGCGGGCCCGGTGTTTTTGGCCCCTCTCCGCCGTCACCCCGACAACAGCTTTCTTGTGACGCAGCTCGCTCTCGCCCAAATCTTGCAAACCCAGGTCCGCCGCGAGCCTGGGGACCGTTGCCCCTCTCCGCCGTCACCCCGACAATGGCTTCCTTGTAACGCAGGCCACCCTTGCCAAATTCCGCAAACCCAGACCCGCTGGGAACCTGGGGATCGTTGCGCCTCTCCGTCGTCACCCCGACAAAGGCTTCCTTGTGACGCAGGCCGTCGCCGCCAAATTCCACAAACCCAAGCCTGCTGCAGGCCCTTGGTCCGTTGCCCCTCTCTGCCGTCACCTTGAAAACGGGTTCATTGTGATGCTGGCCACCCCTGCCTAAACCTTACAAATCCAGGCCTGCTGTGGGTCCGGTGTTTTTTGCACCTCTCTGCCGTCACCCTGACAATGACTTCCCTTTGACGCTGCTGCCCCTGCCCAAATTCCACAAACCCAGGCCCGCTGCGAGCCTGGGGACCGTTGCCTCTCTGCGCCATCACCCCCACAACAGGTTCATTGTGAGGCGGGCCGCCTCCGCCCAAACCTTACAAACCCATGGCCTGCTACAGGCCTGGGATATGTTGCCCCTCTCCACCGTGACCCTGACAACAGGTTCATTGTGACGCAGGACACCCCATCCAAACCTTGCAAACCCAGGCCTGCTGCTGGCCGTTGGTCTGTTTCCCCTCTCCGCCGTCACTCCGACAACGGGTTCATTGTAACACAGGCCGCCCCCGCCCAAATTCCGCAAACGCAGGCCAGCTGCAAACATGGGGACTGTTGCCCCTCTCCTCCGTCACCCCAACAACGGGTTCATTGTAACAGAGGCCGTCCCCGTCATAACCTTGCAAACCCAGGCCTGTTGTGGGCCTGGGGTTTTTTCTCCCTCTCCGCCGTCACCCCAACAATGGGTTCATTGTAACATACGCCATCACAGCCTAAACTTTGCAAACCCACGCCTGCTGGGGGCCTGGGTCCGTTGCCCCTCTCCGCTGTAGCCCCGACAACGGCTTCCTTGTGACGCAGGCCGCCCCCGCACAAATTCCTCAAACCCAGACACGCTACAGGCCTGGGGACCTTTACCCTTCTCCACCGTAACCCCGACAACAGGTTCATTGTGACGCAGGCCGCCAACAACCAAATCTTCCAAACCCAGGCCTCCTACGGGCCCGGGGTCCGTTGCACCTCTCCGCCGTCACCCCGACAACGGCTTCATTGTGACGCAGGCTGCCCCTGACCAAATTCCGCAAACCCAGGCCTGCTAAAGGGCCCGGGGTCTGTTGCACCTCTCCTCCGTCACCCCGGGAACGGCTTACTTGTGACGCAGGCCGCCCCCTAAAAAACCTTGCAAACCCAGGCCTTCTACGGGCCCTGGGTTTGTTGCCTCTCTCCGCCGTCACCCCGACAACGACTTCCCTGTGACGCAGGTCGCCCCCGCCCAAATTCCCAAAATGCAGGACTACTACGTGCCTGGGGTCAATTGCATCTCTCCGCTGTCACCCCGACAACAGGTTCCTTCTGACGTGAGCCACCCCTACCGAAACCTTGCAAACCCACGTCTGTTACGGGCCTTGTGTCCGTTGTCCCTCTCCGCCGTTACCACAACAACGGCTTCCTTGTGGCGCAGACTACCCCCACCCAAAGTCCGCAAACCCAGGACCGCTGCGAGCCTGGGGACGATTTCCCCCTCACAGCTGTTACCCCGACAACGGCTTCCTTGTGACGCAGGCCGCCCCCGCCCTAATTCCGCAAACCCAGGCCTGCTGCGGGCCCGGGGTTTTTTTTCCCTCTCCGTCATCACCACGACAACAGGTTCATTGTGACGCAGGCCGCCCCGCCCAAACCTTGTAAACCCAGGCCTACTGCGGGCCCTGAGTCCGTTGCCCCTTTCTGCAGTCACCAAGACAACAGGTTCATTGTGACGCAGACCGCCCCCGCCTAAACCTTGCAAACCCAGGCCTGCTGCGGGCCCTGGGTCCGTTGCTCCTCTCCGCCATCACCTCGACAACAGCATCATTCTGACGCAGGCCGCCCCCGGCCAAATTCCGCAAACCCAGGCCTGCTGCAGGCCCGGGGTTTTTTGCCTCTCTCTGCCGTCGCTCTGAGAACTGCTTCATTGTGATGCTGGCCGCCCCCGCCCAAATCTTGCAAACCCAGTCCTGCTCCGGGCCCTGGGTCCGTTGCCCATCTTCTTCGTCACCCCAACAGCGGCTTCCTTGTGACGCAGGCCGCCCCTGGCAACATTCCGCAAATTCAGGCTCGCTACAGGCCTGGGGACCTTTACCCCTCTCCACCGTAACCCCGACAAAAGGTTCATTGTGACGCAGGCCCCCCCTGCCCATACCTTGCAAACCCACGCCTGCTGCGGGCCCTGGGTCTGTTGCCCCTCTCCTCTGTCACTCCGACAACGGCTTCCTGCTGACGCAGGTCGTCCCAGCCCAAATTCGGCTAACCCAGGCTTGCTACGGGCCTGGGGTCCGTTTCACATCTCCACCGTCACCGCGACAACAGCCTCCTTGTGACGCAGGCCATCCCCACCAAAATTCCGCAAACCTAGGACTGCTACCGGCCTGGGGTTTATTGCCCCACTCCTCCGTCACCCCAACAACGGGTTCATTGTAAAACAGGCCGCCACCGCCATAGCCTTGCAAACCCAGGCTGTTGCAGGTCCGGGGTTTTTGCCCCTCTCCGTCGTCACCTTGACAACGGGTTCATTGTGACGCATGCTGCCCCCGCCCAAAGCTTGCAAACCCAGGCCTACTGCGGGCCCTGGGTCCGTTCCCCCTCTCCGCTGTCACCCCGACAAGAGCTTCTTTTTGACCTAGGTCACCCCGTCCAAATTCCGCAAACCCAGGCCTCCTACGGACCCCGGGGTCCGTTGCATCTTTCCGCCGTAACCCCAACGGCAAGTTCATTGTGACGCAGGCCGCCCCGCCAGAACCTTGCCAACCCAGGCCTGCTGCAGGCCCTGGGTCTGTTACAAGAGTGTGGTATTGAAGATAGCTCCGACACGAAAGCAGCTGCAAATGTGACACCGTGCTGGCTGATAGACTGAATGGGGACCTACCTACTACTGTAGGTGGAGTCTGCCTTCCTACTTTCTTGTAGCTCCCATATGCAGTACTATATCGACAACATATATTTTTACTATGGAAGATCTAAGGAGAAAAAGAGTGTGGTATTGAAGATAGCTCCCACACAAAAGCAACTGCAAATGTGACATCGTGCTGGCTGATAGACTGCATGGGGACCTGTCAGAGACCAGCTCTTTCCAGGACGATGAAGGACAGGCGGACCACTGCTCTTAGGGCAAGTGACAGTTTATTGCTTCTTCTTATGCTCTTTTTATAGTCAGTACATATCGCAAAGGTCATCAGTATAGGTTAACAAACAATATGAGTACGTATATTTTCTATATGCTACAAATCAATCAAATGTTATCTACAAAATTTATGGTACTGTTTACTACATTTTTGTGATATATGTTCCGTGGCTACAAGACATCTGGTGTCCTTATCATTGTTGTGTATACAGGATGTTTTTGCTTAAGTTAGGGGCTTTGTTTAAGGAGCCAACCCTTTCAGGCAGGCTTCCTTAGGAAGGATTAACCCTTACCAGGCAAATCCTTTCGAGGGCCATTCTACCCTTTCAGGCAGATTGGTCTCATCATTTCACCCTTTTTTCTTTTTATTCAGTATGTATTGTAGCGGGAACGTGTTGTGTAGCCATTAATTGTAATTTTTTAGTTTTTATACTCGTTTGTTTTATCATATCATACATTAAACGAAATATGCAAGGTAATACTATAACTAGGACAATTATGCATAAAGTTGTTCCTATAAGGCAATAGATTCCTTTATAAAATGAAGATAAGGATGGAAAAGAAGCTTTTAAAACACTAACAAAATCATGAGCACGTTGGGCGAGAGGCAACTGCAATCTTTCTATATTTTGTAAAGAGAGAATTTCTCCATGCAATTGTTTTAAGTTAATTGAAGAATTGGCATTATTCCATATCCCTGATAAATGTTTTTGTATCTTAGGCCAATCATAACAGGATTGATTCCAATGAACTGGTGTCACACAGATGGCTTTATATGCCGCATGACACGACAGTGATTCTTTGATGGCTAAAGCTTGAATTTCTTGACCCATAAGATTAACTGTGTCATATAACGCATTTAATTTTCTCTCAATCTTATCATCCCATAATGCTTGTTCTTTCAAAGTATCAATCATAGTTTCAGAAATGTTGTTTATATATTGCGCAGTTTGAATGCTAGTAGTTAAAGATATGGCAGCCATGGTAGTAACTGATATGGCAGTTATTATCGCGAGAACTCCTGCTATTATCATACCTACAATTCGTTTTTGACGCATAAGTGCTTGAGTTACAATAGTTAGCACTTCAGAGCCTTCATCAGCATACCAATCATGTGTTAAATTGACGGGTAAAAACACATATGGTGGTTGTTTCAACATAACAAAATTCAAAATAGAAGAGTTAACACAATTAGATAAAACACAATTTGTACAATTTACAGAGTGATCCGTTGTATTTATAATTAGTGTAGATCCACTCAAAAATACATAAGGTTCTGGTACACATGCTTGAAACCAAATCTCAGTATTGTTGGTAATTTGATGCATTGTTATACCAGATAAAGAAGGTTGCCAGGTGATATTTGCTGCTCGAAAAACAGCTTTATCCATTGCTCCTACAGCTTTCCATATTTGGGTAAATAGAGTAATATTATTCATTGTCCATATACCTTGATATAGTCCAGTAAGTCGTTGTGAAGGACGCCAGTCACACAAATTTGTAACGTTATTACAAGTAAGATTGCATGCATGACATAATTTCCAATCTGGAAGAGATGTGCTTATTCTCCTTCGATTACAAAGAGGAATGTTAGCAGGGAAATGTGCTAAATATGTCACATTAAAATTTGGATACAACATTTGAGCAGACCAATGTATTCCGTTATAGTTTTGGAAATCATTCCGGGCTAATTGGGTAACCATAATACATCCATTAGTAGTATTTTTACTAAAACAAATTGGTTGAGTAGTAGAATCAAACAAACCAGAATAATTGTATGGTACAGAGAACCTAACAAGATGAGACAAATCTTCTGGTCCTAAAAAACTAGTGTCATTTGTATACACCGGAATATCAATCGGTTCATCCCATGTTACAGGATGAAGTAAAGGAGGAAATGTAACAAATGCCCAATATTGTGTCGCAGAAACTCCCTTGTGTAACATCCATATTATGCTAAGCCAGTAGGCAAAGATCTGTAATGATGACCAATAGTTAAAATCATGTTGTTGTGGTCGAGGTTGTTGTGGTATCAGCATCAGGCGTTGAAACCTCTTTCGGAGCTTGCCTATTTTCGTTTTTGGCATGTCGAACACAGCGTTCTGGAATCCACCGAGGTACAGGCTCATCTGTTGGGAAAATACAAACATACCCTCTACCCCATAATAGAACCGGGTCAGGGCCTCTCGTGGATCCATCAATAGGATCTTTCCATAATACTGCAGGTTTCTGCTGAGCTGGGGATTGCCAATGACGATCAGCAGCCGAAAGGCCAGCTGCATCGAGAGTAAAAAAGTTTAAAACAAAAAGAGCATGATTTAACAAAGACAAAGGAGTGTCCTTAATCCCCCATGTCCCCGTTTTTAATTTCTTTAATTGTGTCTTCAGAGTAAGGTTAAAGCGTTCAATCATGCCTTGACCCTGTGGATTATAAGGAATCCCTGTTTTATGTGTTATAGAAAAATGAGCACAAAATTTTGAAAATTTAGCACTAGTATATGCGGGGCCATTGTCTGTCTTGATAGTCTTTGGTATACCTAAAATTGAAAAGCAGTGTAACAAATGTGAAATTACTTGTGCGGTTGATTCTCCAGACAAAGGAGTGGCTACTGCAAAATGAGAAAAGGTATCAAGGGTTACATGGATATAAGAGAGGCGGCCAAAAGAAGGATAATGAGTAACATCCATCTGCCAGAGATCATTAGGTAAAAGACCTCGAGGATTAACTCCATAATGAGGAATTGGTAAAAAAGAAACACACGAAGAACATGTTTGAACAATTTCTCTAGCTTGTTCTCGAGAGATATGGCACATACGTTGTAGAGTAGCTGCAGGTAAGTGATGCAGAGAGTGCAAACGCTGGGCTTCTGCAACAGTAGCAACAGTAAAACGAGTTAACAAATCAGCCTGATTGTTGCCGTGACTCAAAGGTCCAGGTAATTTAGAGTGACTACGAATGTGTCCTACAAAAAGAGGTGCATCTCTTATTATTAAGAGAGATTGAATCAGACCAAAATATCGTTGTATAAAAGAAACTTTAGAAGCTATGACAGGAACTGTTTCTAAAAATTGTAATGAAGTGACAACGTAACGACTGTCAGAATAGATATTCAAAGGCTCAGAAAATTTCAACAGTGCTTGATAAATTGCATATAATTCAGTCATTTGTGCAGAAACATTCTCTAATTTCCAAACATATTGGTCTGTAGGAGTATACAAAACTGCTTGTCCATTAGATGATCCATCTGTAAAAACAGTCAATGCTCCTGTTATAGGGGCTCCTTTAACGACCCTAGGAAAAGCTAAAGAATGATAGGTAGCAAAACTAAGAATTTTATCAGAAGGGAACTTTTGTGTTATTTCTCCAGGAAAAGCAGCTAAGGCTACAGCAAAATCGTCTACAGTGGCCATCAGCCAAGTAATTTGAGCAGGTGTGTATGGAATTCCAATTACTGCCGGTTCTTTCCCAAGATGAGTAATACATAACTTTCGTCCTTGTTTAATTCGTTCTGCTATCTTTTGAGGATATGAAACAAGAACTCCTTTTGCAGAGTGAGATCCATGTATCCAACACAGAACACCGTCTTGATACAAGACTCCTGTAGGAGTCATTACTGTAGGCAAGATATATAAAAAGAAAGACTTTGTTATGTCTGCATATTGTAATTGAGCATTTTCTATGGCCTTTTCAACCAATCGAAGAGCTTGTTTTCCCTCTTCTGTTAACTTGCGAGGAGAGGTAGGATCAGGGTTTCCCTCAAGTATTTTAAAAGGAGGATGCAAATCGGCTGTCGTTAACTTAAGAAAAGATCTGAGCCAATTAATGTCTCCCAAAAGTTTTTGAAAATCATTCAAGGTTTTTAAAGAATTTGTTCGTATGGCAATTTTTTGTGGCATAAAAGATTTAGGATATAGTTGAAACCCCAAATATTGAAAAGGATATGATTTTTGTACCTTTTCTTGTGCTATTTTCAAACCATGTTTAGTTAACATCTGTTCAATATGAGCATAAGCATGTTGCAACTTATCGATAGATGAGGCTGCTAAAAGGATATCATCCATATAATGGATACAAAGAACATCAGGAAATTGTTGTCTAGTCGCTTTTATACTTTCATGAACAAATTTTTGCCAAAGAGTAGGACTATTAGCCATTCCTTGAGGCAATACTTTCCATTGGTAGCGTTCCATAGGTTCACTAAAATTTATGGATGGAATGCTAAAAGCAAATCGACATTTGTCATCTGGATGTAAGTGGATAGTGTAAAAACAATCTTTTAAGTCAATAATTATTTTTTCAAAATTTTGAGGAATGGCAATAGGACTAGGTAGACCAGGTTGTAACGCTCCCATGGTACACATTGTTTTATTGACTTCTCTCAAGTCTTGGAGAAGTCTCCATTTCCCAGACTTCTTTTTTATAACAAAAATAGGTGAGTTCCATGGTGATGTGGAAGGTTCTATATGACCTAATTGTAATTGTTCCACTACTAATTGACGAGCAGCTTGCAATTTTTCTTTAGTTAGAGGCCATTGATCAACCCAAACAGGTTGATCTGATTTCCAACAGATTTTATCTGCATACATAGTTACTGATAAATTTATCAGATTAACTGCTAGGCGTATAAAGGTATGCACCCATTTGTGTCAAGATATCTCGGCCCCAGAGGTTAAGAGGCAAGCTTTCTAGTACATATGGTTGAATGGAACCAGAGTGTCCCTCTTTGTCTGTCCAACTTAACAACTTACAGCTTTGAAGAGGCAAATTTGCAACTCCAATTCCTTTTAGATCAGCTGAAGCATGCTGTAAAGGCCATTCTTTTGGCCATTGTTTTAAAGTCATTACCGATACATCTGCTCCGGTGTCCAAGAGTCCTGTAAAATTTTTACCATCAATTGTTAACTGAAGTTCAGGTCTCTGATGATTGATGGGCTGTAAAAGATAAACGTCAGTAGATCCAAAACCGCCTGTTCCCCGAATGGGGGAATCAGCTTTTCCTATAGATGAAACATAAGGAATTAAAAGCAACTGTGCAATCTTTGTTCCTGCAGGTAGATTAAAGACAGAAGTTTCAGATTGTAACATAACTTTTAACTCTCCTTCATAATCACAATCAATTAGTCCTGGTATAACTCGCAATCCTTTCATGCTCAGACTACTTCGTCCCAATACCAAACCGCATGTTCCCGCAGGTAATGGGCCATATATCCCTGTTGGGATAGCTTGTGCCCCCATTTCAGGTGTTAATACGAAGTGGGAGGAGGAACACAGGTCCAGTCCGGCACTATGACTGGTGGCTCGGTGGAGTTGTGAAATGGATTGTTTAGCTGGTGCTCTGAGGTTTGCACCTGCACAGGATACATCCCCTGTTTGTTTGGGTGGGCCCGGGGCAAGCCCATTGAGAAGTTTCCCGACTGTAAGGAATTGCCGTTCTTATCATATTTAGATCGGCATTCATTAGCCCAATGATTACCCTTTTTGCATTTTGGGCATAAACCTGGATTTTTTCCATTATTACTTGGAATCTTTTTATTAGGACATTGACGTACTTGATGCCCCATTTGTCCGCAATGAAAACAGCTACCAGGAGGGCCTGCAACCCTTCTGTTTTGCTTAAATTGCATTGCAGCTAAAACTTGCTCAACAGGTTTGCCCTGTTGTGCTGCGGCAGTGACTATGCCTTGAATATATCCAGAGCTAACATCAGAACATAATCTGATATAGTCATTTAATGTTGATTTATTTTTCCAAGGTCTTAATATGGATTGACAGATATTATTAGCATTTTCAAAAGCTAATTCCTTAACTAAAATCATAGCTGAATCGGTGTCTTGTATGAGCCTAGATGAAGTTTGTAACAAACGAGATACAAAATCATGATAAGGTTCATCTGGTCCCTGTCGGACTTTAGTTAATTCTTCCCTAGACGTTCCATGTCTAGGTAGCCCTTTCCAGGCTTTCAAACCAATTTCTCGAATGGCATCATATGTCGCAGCAGGGTAAGTTAATTGTTGTGCCAGATCAACATGCGGTCCTGTGCCAGCTAACATTTCATGAGTAATTCCTTGTTGGCGAAAGTGTGGTTTTTGAGAATAATCATAACAGGAATCCGTAAAATCTGTAAGCCATAACAAATATTCTCCTCCCGTTAAGGTAGCTTTAGCTAAGCCTTTCCAGTCCCATGGGGGAAGAACTTCAGCTGCAATGGTCTCTAGAATAGCAATAGTATATGGTGCAGTTGCACCATATTGAGCAGCAGCTGTTTTCAATTCTTTAAGATTCTTAAATGTAATGGATGTATATGTAGCAATTCTAACATTGGCTTGAGTAGGGTGAGGAGCATATGTTATAGGATAAGCATGCAATATTTTTGAAAACCCACTTACATCTTCACCTTGTTGTTTAGCTTGTAGCAATGATAACTGTAAGGGTGAGTGAGGTGATATTTGATGGTATATGTCAGGAGGGGGCGGACGTCTACCAGCTTCTATTGCTGGTAAAACAACAGGTTCCTTTTTTAAAAGTGTTTGCTGTTTCTTCAATTTAAAAGGCGTATTAACAAACACTTGATCATCTTCATTATGATACTGAGCAGCTTCTTTTTCTAATTCAACTTCCTCATCGGAGGATAATTCTTCAGATAATTCTATAGGTCTCAAGGCGCTCTTGCTTTGTTTTAACGGTCGGCATTTTTTACCTCCCGTATTTGAGTACATAAGAAAGGGATTTTTAAAATTAGATTCCTGAATATCTTTTTGTTCATTATTGATTATTGATGGATATTCAGGTGGAGCAGAGGGTTGTGAATCGGGATTAGTAACAGCAGAAGGTTTTAAACCTGAATCCGCTGAACGAGATCGAGGACGTGTTTGTCGTTGCCATTTATCATATTCAGTATCACCTTGTAAACATTCTTTAATTAAAGTCCATAAAGGAAAAGCATCTATAGGGATCTTATCAGGGCCATTAGCAGCATAATAGCTTTTAATGTTTTCACCAACCTTATTCCAGGTTTCCAAGTTAATAGTGCCTTGATTCGGAAACCAAGGACACACAGTGTCTATAAATTCTAAAAATCCACCCACTTGCTTGGTGGTTACAGATATATTTCGACTTTTTAACAATGTCTTGACCATAGCTACAAACAGCTGTCTTTCCGTACTATGTACATGTCCCATATTTTAAATTGTAAATGCTGAATATGAGGGAGCCCTACCGTTGAGTCACGAGGTTCAGTTTGGACCCCCTTGCTTTCTAAGACACCTTATAGAAAGGGCTTAGGTGCGGCTGGATCCAGACTTAGTCTCAGACTTGGTCAACGGAAAATCTAAGACAAAAAAGGGATTTTTGTTTTTATTTTACTGAGATAAATTTCTACTTTCTTATATTTTACACCTTCCTAGTAGTTCTGCCCCCCTTTATTTCCCCTTTTCCTTACCGCGGTTCTGTTGATTCGGAGGCAGCTCACCCTGGTCAAAGGCAACCGAGATTCCCGGGTTTCGGCACCATTTGTCAGAGACCAGCTCTTTCCAGGACGATGAAGGACAGGCGGACCACTGCTCTTAGGGCAAGTGACAGTTTATTGCTTCTTCTTATGCTCTTTTTATAGTCAGTACATATCGCAAAGGTCATCAGTATAGGTTAACAAACAATATGAGTACGTATATTTTCTATATGCTACAAATCAATCAAATGTTATCTACAAAATTTATGGTACTGTTTACTACATTTTTGTGATATATGTTCCGTGGCTACAAGACATCTGGTGTCCTTATCATTGTTGTGTATACAGGATGTTTTTGCTTAAGTTAGGGGCTTTGTTTAAGGAGCCAACCCTTTCAGGCAGGCTTCCTTAGGAAGGATTAACCCTTACCAGGCAAATCCTTTCGAGGGCCATTCTACCCTTTCAGGCAGATTGGTCTCATCAGGGACCTACTTACTACTGTAGCTGGGGTCTGCCTTCCTGCTCTCTTGTACCTTCCATACGCAGTGGTGTAACTTAACCCACAACATGTATTTGTTTCATTGGGAGATGAGGAGAAAAAGAGTGTGGTATTGAAGATAGCTCCCACACGAAAGCAGCTGCAAATGTGACACCGTGCTGGCTGATAGACTGCATGGGGACCTACATAATACTGTAGCTGGGGTCTGCCTTCCTGCTTTCTTGTACCTCCCATACCCAGTGATATAATTTAACAGACACATGTATTTTTTCAATGGGAGCTAAGGAGAAAAAGAATGTGGTATTGAAGATAGCTCCCACACGAAAGCAGCTGCAAATGTGACACCGTGCTGGCTGATAAACTGCATGGGGACCTACTTACTACTATAGCTGGGGTCTGTCTTCCTGCTTTCTTGTAGCTCCCATACGAAGCACTATAACTTAAGGGAAACATGTATTGTTTTTCAATGGGAGCTGAGGAGAAAAAATCTGTGGTATTGAAGATAGTTCCCACACGAAAGCAGCTGCAAATGTGACACCGTGCTGGCTGATAGACTGCATGGGGACCTACTTACTACTATAGCTGGGGTCTGCCTTCCTGCTTTCTTGTAGCTCCCATACGCAGTGGTATAAGTTAACCCACAACATATATTTTTTCAATGGCAGCTAAGGAGAAAAAGAGTGTGGTATTGAAGATAGTTCCGACACGAAAGCAGCTGCAAATGTGACACCGTGCTGGCTGATAGACTGCATGGGGACCTACTTACTACTGTAGCTGGGGTCTGTCTTCGTAT
Source organism: Colius striatus (assembly GCF_028858725.1). NCBI lineage: Eukaryota > Metazoa > Chordata > Aves > Coliiformes > Coliidae > Colius > Colius striatus. The sequence goes on from NW_026908535.1 coordinate 322,714, forward strand.
TTCTTGTAGCTCCCACACACAGTCGTATAACTTAACCGACAACATGTATTTTTGCAATGGGAGCTAAGGAGAAAAAGAGTGTGGTGTTCAAGATAGATCCCACACGAAAGCAGCTACAAATGTGACACCGTGTTGGCTGATACACTGTATGGGGACCTACTTACTACTGTAGCTGGGGTCTGCCTTCCTTCTTTCTTGTAGCTCCCATACGCATTTCTTTAACTTAACAGACAACATGTATTTTTGCAATGGGATCTAAGGAGAAAAAAGAGTGTGGTATTGAAGATAGCTCCCACACGAAAGCAGCTACAAATGTGACACCGTGCTGGCTGATAGACTGCATGGGGACCTACTTACTACTGTAGCTGGGGTCTGCCTTCCTGCTTTCTTGTAGCTCCCATACACAGTGGTGTAACTTAACCCACAACATGTATTTTTTTCAATGGGAGATGAAGAGAAAAAGAGTGTGGTATTGAAGATAGCTCCCACACGAAAGCAGATGCAAATGTGACACCGTGCTGGCTGATAGACTGCATGGGAAACTATTTACTACTGTAGCTGGGGTCTGCCTTTTTGCCTTTTTGTAGCTCCCATACGCAGTGGTATACTTATCAATTACATGTATTTTTTCAATGGGAGATGAGGAGCAATAGAGTGTGGTATTGAAGATAGCTCCCACACGAAAGCAGCTGCACATGTGACACCGTGCTGGCTGATAGACTGCATGGGGACCTACTTACGAATGTAGCTGGTGTCTCCCTTCATGCTTTCTTGTAGGTCTGATATTCAGTGGAGTAACTTAACCTACAACATGTATTTTTTCAATGGGAGCTGAGGAGAAAAAATCTGTGGTATTGAAGATAGCTCCCACAGGAAAGCAGCTGCAAATGTGACACCGTGCTGGCTGATAGACTGCATGGGGACCTACTTACTACTGTAGCTGGGGTCTGCCTTCCTGCTTTCTTGTAGCTCCCATAGGCAGTGGTGTAACTTAACCGACAACATATATTTGTTTTAGTGGGAGCTGAGGAGAAAAAATCTGTGGTATTGAAGATAGCTCCGACACAAAAGCAGCTGCAAATGTGACACCGTGCTGGCTGATAGACTGCATGGGGACCTACTTAATACTGTAGCTGGGGTCTACCTTCCTGCTTTCTTGTAGCTCCCATATGCAGTCGTATAACTTAACCGACAACATGTATTTTTTATATGGGAGCTATGGAAAAAAAGAGTGTGGTGTTGAAGATAGCTCCCACACGAAAGAAGCTGCAAATGTGACACTGTGCTGGCTGATGGACTGCATGGGGACCTACTTACTACTGTAGCTGGGGTCTGTCTTCCTGCTTTCTTGTACCTCCCATACGCAGTGGTATAACTTAACTGACAACATGTGTTTTTTAAATGGGAGATGAGGAGAAAAAATCTGTGTGCTAATGAAGATAGCTCCCACACGAAAGCCGTTGCAAATGTGACACCGTGCTGGCTGATAGACTGCATGGGGACCTACTTACTACTGTAGCTGGGCTCTGCCTTCCTGCTTTCTTGTATATCCCATACGCAGTGGTATAACTTAACGGACAACATGTATTTTTTTAATGGGAAATGAGGAGAAAAAGAGTGTGTAATTTACGCAGGCCGCCCTAAACCAATTCCGCAAACCGAGGCCCGCTGCGAGCCCAGGGATCGTTTTGCCTCTCCGTCGTCAACCCGACAACGACTTCCCTGTGACGCCGGCCGGCCCCGCCCAAATTCCGCAAACCCAGGCCTCCTGCTAGCCTGGGGACCATTTCCCCTCTCCGACGTCACCCGGAGAACCGGTTCATTGTGACGCAGGCCACCCCCGTCCACACCTTGCAAACCCAGGCCTGCTGTGGGCCCGGTATTTTTTGCCTCTCTCTGCCTTCACCCTGACAACGACTTCCCTGTGACACAGGCTGCCCCCGCCCAAATTCCGCAAACCCAGGCCCGCTGCGAGCCTGGGGACCCTTGCTCCTCTCCTCTGTCACCCCGACAACAGGTTTATTGTAACACAGGGCGCCCCCGCCCAAATTCCACAGTCCCAGGCCTGCTGCGAGCCTGGGGACCGTTGCCCCTCTCCTCTGTCACCCCGACAACGGGTTCATTGTGACACATTCCGCCCTTGACCAAACCTTGAAAACCCAGGCCTACTGCGGGCCCGATGTTTTTTGCCCCTCTCCGCCGTCACCCCGACAACGAGTTCCCTGTGACGCAGGCCACCCCCACTCAAATTCTGCAAATTCAGGCCCGCTGCGAGCCTGGGAACCGTTCCCTCTCTCCGCCGTAACCCGACAACAGCTTCCTTGTGACGCAAGTCGTCCCCGCCCAAATTCCGCAAAGCCAAGTACGCTGCGAGCCTGGGAATCGTAGCCCCTCTCCGCCGTCACCCCGACCACGGCTTCCTTGTGATACAGGCTGCCCCCGCCCAAATTCCAAAAACCCAGGCCTTCTGCTGGCCGGTGGTCCGTTGCCCTTCTCTGCCGTCACCCCGACAACGGGTTCATTGTGATGCAGGCCACCCCCGCAATAACCTTGCAAATCCAGGCCTGCTGTGGGCCCGGTGTTTTTTGCTTCTCTCTGCCGTCACCCCGACAACAACTTCCCTGTGATGCATGCCGCCCCTGCCCAAATTCCGCAATCCCAGGCCCGCTGCGATACTGGGAACCGTTGCCCCTCTCCTCTGCCACCCCGACAACGGGTTCATTGTAACACAGACCGCCCCCGGCTAAATCTTGTAAACCAAGGCCTGCTGCGGTTCCTGGGTCCGTTGCCCCTCTCCACCGTCACCCTGACAACAGGTTCATTGTAACGCAGGCAACCCTGACTAAACCTTGCAAACCCAGGCCAGCTGCGGGCCCGTTGTGTTTTCCCCTTTCCGACGTCGTCCCGACAACGACTTCCCTGAGAGGCAGGCCGCCCCCACGCAAATTCCGGAAGCCCAGGCTCGTTGCGAGCCTGGGGACCGTTGCCGCTCTCTGCCATCACCCCCACAACAGGTTCATTGTGAGGTGGGCCGCCCCCGCCCAAACCTTACAAACCCAGGCCTGCTACGGACCCGGGGTCCGTTGCCCCTCTCCGCCGTGACCCTGACAACAGCTTCCCTGTGACGCAGGACGCCCCATCCAAACCTTCCAAAAACCCAGGCCTGCTGCTGGCCGTTGGTCCGTTGCCCATCTGCGCCGTCACCCCCAGAACGGGTTCATTGTGATGCAGGCCGCCCCCGCCCAAACCTTGAAAACCCAGGACTACTGCGGGCCTGGTGTTTTTGGCCCTCTCCGCCATTACCCCGACAACGACTTCCCTGTGACGCAGGCCGCCCCGGCCAAATTCTGCAAACCCAGGCCCGCTGCAAATATGGGGACTGTTGCCCCACTCCTCCGTCACCCCAACAACGGGTTCATTGTAACAGAGGCCGCCCCCGTCATAACCTTGCAAACCCAGGCCTGTTGTGGGCCCGGGGTTTTTTCTCCCTCTCCACCGTCACCCCGACAACGGGTTCATTGTGACACAGGCCACCAACAACCAAATCTTCCAAACCCAGGCCTGCTGTGGGCCCGGGGTCCATTGCCCCTCTGCTCTGTCACCCCGACAACGTCTTCATTGTGACGCAGGCCGCCCCCGTCCAAACCTTGCAAACCCAGGCCTGCTGCAGGTTTGGGGTTTTTTGCCCCTCTCCTCCGTCACCCCGACAACAGGTTCATTGTAACGCAGGCCGCCCCCGTCCAAATTCTGCAAACCCAGGCCAGCTACTGGCCAGGGAACCGGTAACCCTCTCCGCCGTAACCCCCACAACGGCTTCCTTGTGACGTAGGCCGCCCCCACCCAAACCTTGCAAACCCACGACTGCTGTGGGCTCTGGGTCCGTTGCCTCTCTCCTCCGTCACCCCGACAATGGCTTCCTTGTGACCCAGGATGCCCCCGCCCATATTCCGCAAACCCAGGTCTGCTACGGGCCCTGGGTCCGTTGCCCCTCTCTGCCGTCCCCCCAACAACAGGGTCATTGTAACACAGGCCGCTGCCGCCCAAGCCATGCAAACCCAGGCCTGCTGCGGACCCTGGGTCCGTTGCCCCTCTCCACCGTTACCCCGACAATGGCTTCGTTGTGACGCAGGCCGCCCCCGCTCAAATTCCACAAACCCATGCTTGCTATGGGCCCGGAGTTCGTTGCCCCTCTCCGCCGTCACCCCGACAACAGGTTCATTATGACGCAGGCCGCCCCTGACTAAACCTTGAAAACCAAGGCCTGCTGCGAGTCCGTTGTTTTTTCCCCTCTCCACTGTCACCCCTACAACGGCTTCCCTGTGACGCAGGCTGCCCCCGCCCAAATTCCCCAAACCCAGGCCCGCTGCGAGCCTGGGACCGTTGCCCTCTCCGCCGACACCCCGACAACGGCTTTCTAGTGACGCAGGTTGCCCACGCCCAACCTTGCAAACCCAGGCCTGCTGTGAGCCCTAGGTCCGTTGTCCCTCTCCGACATCACTCCGACAACGGCTTCATTGTGACGCAGGACGCTCCCGCCCAACACCTTCCAAAACCACGCTTGCTGTGGGCCCTGGGTCCGTTGCCCCTCTCCGCTGTCACCCTGACAACGTGTTTATTGTGACACAGGCCGCCCCTCACCAAACCTTGAAAACCCAGGCCTGCTGCAGGCCCGGTGTTTTTTTGCCCCTCTCCACCGTCACCCCGACAACGACTTCCTTTTTACGCAGGCGACCCCCACCCAAATTCCGCAAACCCAGGCCCGCTGCGAGCCTGGGGACCGTTGCCCCTCTCCGCCGTCACTGAAACAATAGCTTCATTGTGACACAGACCGCCCCGCCCAAACCTTGCAAAACCACGCCTTCTGCGGGCCTTGGGTCCGTTGCCCCTCTCCGCCTTCACCCCGAAAACAGCTTCCTTGTGACGCAGGCTGCCCCCAGCCCAAATTCCGCTAACTCAGGCCTGCTGTGGGCCCAGGGTTTTTTGCCCCTCTCCGCCGTCACTCTGAGAACGGCTTCCCTGTGACGCAGACCACCCCCGCCTAAACTCCACAAACCCAGGCCTGCTACGGGTCCTGGGTCGGTTGCCCCTGTCCACTGTCACCTGACAACAGACTAATTTTGACGCAGGCCACCCCCGCCAAAACCTTGCAAACCCAGGCCTGCTCCGGGCCCGGGGTCCGTTGCCCCTCTACACCGTCACTCCGACAACAGCTTTTTTGAAACGCAGGCCGCCCCCGCACAAACCCCGCAAACCCAGTCCCGCTGCGGGCCCGGAGTTTTTGCCTCTCTCCGCCATCACTCCGACAAATGGCTTCATTGTGACGCCGACCAACCTCGTCCAAATTCCGCAAACCCAGACCCGCTGCAAGCCCGGGGACCTTTACCCTCTCCGCCCTCACCCCGACAACGGGTTCATTGTGACACAGGACGCCCCTGACCAAATTTTGAAAACCCAGACCTGCTGCGGGCCCTCTCCGGCGTCACCCCGACAGCGGGTTCATTTTAACGCACGCCGCCCCCGCCCAAACGTTGAAAACATAGGCAAACTGCAGGCCCTGGGTCCGTTGCCCCTCTCTGCCGTCACCCTGACAACGGCTTCCTTGTGACGCAGGGCGCTCCCCCGTAAATTCCGCAAACCAAGGCCCGCTGCGAGCCTGGGGATCATTGCCCCTCTCCGCCGTCAACCCGACAATGGATTCATTGTCACACTGGCCGCCCCCGCCCAAACCTTGCAAACCCAGGCCTGCTGCGGGCCGTTAGTCTGATGCCCCTATCTGTCATCACCCCGACAACGGCTTCCTTGTGACGCAGGCCGCCCCCACCCAAATTCCACAAACCAAGGTCTCCTGTGGGCCCTGTGTTTTTTGCCCCTCTCTGCCGTCACCCCGACAACGATATTCCTGTGACGCAGGCTGCCCCCGCCCAAATTCCGCAATCCGAGCCTCGCTGCGAGCCTGGGGACCGTTGCCCCTCTCCCCTGTCACCCTAACAAGGGGTTCATTGTGACGCAGGCCGCCCCTGACTAAACCTTGAAAACCCAGGCCTGCTGCGGGCCCTGGGACCGTTGCCATTCTCGGCCGTCACCCTGACAACGGCTTCCTTGTTACGCAGGCCGCCCCTGACCAAACCTTGCAAATCCAGTCCTGCTACAGGCCCGGGGTCCGTTACCCGTCTCCGCTATCACCCCAACAACAGCTTGATTGTGACGCAGGCTGCCCCCGCCCAAACGTCGCAAACCCAGCCCTGCTGTGGGCTCGGTGTTTTTTGCCCCTCTCTGCCGTCACCCCGACAACGACTGCCCTGTGACGCAGGCTGCCCCCGCCCAAATTCCGCAAACCCAGGCCCGCTGCGAGCCTGGGGACCGTTGCTCCTCTCCGTCGTCACCCCGACAACAGCTTCATTGTGACGCAGGCCATCCCCGCCCAAACCTCTCAAACCCAGGCCTGCTGTGGGCCCTGGGTTTGTTGCCCCTCTCCGCTGTCTCCCCGACAACGGTTTCTTTGTGATGCAAGCCACCCCCGCCCAAATTTCGCAAACCCAGGCCTGCTACGGTCCCAGGGTCCATTGCCCTCTATACCGTCACCACGACAACAGGTTCATTGTGACGCAGGTCGCCCCTGATCAAAGCTTGCAAACCCAGGCCTGATGCAGGCCCTGGGTGCCATTGCACCTCTCCGCCATCACCCTGACAATGGCTTCCTTGTGACGCAGGTCGCCCCTGCCTAAACCTTCCAAACCCAGGCCTGCTACAAACCCAGTGTCCGTTGCCCCTCTCTGCCGTCACCACGACAACAGGTTCATTGTGACGCAGGTCGCCCCTGACTAAACCTTGCAAACCTAGGCCTGATGCGGGCCCTGGGTCCGTTGCCCCTCTCCGCCGTCACCCCGACAACAGCTTCATTCTGACGCAGGCCGCCCCCGTTCAAATTCCGAAAACCCAGGCCTGCTGCGGGCCCAGGGTTTTTTGCCACTCTCCGCCGTCAACCCAACAGCGGCTTCCTTGTGATGCAGGCCGCCCCTGGCAAAATTCCGCAAATTCAGGCTCGCTACAGGCCTCGGGACCTTTACCCCTCTCCACCGTAACCCCGACAACAGGTTCATTGTGACGCAGGCCCCCCCCGCCCATACCTTGCAAACCCACGCCTGCTGCGGTCCCTGGGTCCGTTGCCCCTCTCCTCCGTTACTCCAACAACGGCTTCCTTGTGACGCAGGCCGCCTCAGCCCAAATTCGGCTAACCCAGGCCTGCTACAGGCCTGGGGACCTTTACCCTTCTCCACCGTAACCCCGACAACAGGTTCATTGTGACGCAGGCCGCCAACAACCAAATCTTCCAAACCCAGGCCTGCTGCGGGCCCAGGGTCCATTGCCCCTCTCCTCCGTCACCCCAACAACAGGTTCATTGTGACGCAGGCTGCCCCCGCTCAAACCTTGCATACCCAGGCCTGCTGCGATCCCAGGGTCCGTTGCTCCTCTCTGCCGTCACTCCGACAACGACTTCCTTGTGGCGCAAGGCGCCCCCACCAAAATTTCGCAAACCCAGGCCTTCTACGGGCCCAGGGTCCGTTTCCCCTCTCCTCCGTCACCCCAACAAGGGCTTCATTGTGACGCAGGCCACCCCCGCCCAAACCTTGCAAACCCAGGCCTGCTGCGGGCCTGGGGTTTTTTGCCCCTTTCCGCCGTAACCCCGACAACGGGATAATTGTGACGCAGGCTGCCAACAACCAGACCTTGCAAAACCAGGCATGCTGCGGGCCCTGGGTCCGTTGCCCCTCTCCGCTGTCACCCCAACAAAAGCTTCATTGTGACGCAGGTCGCCCCTGCCTAAACCTAGAAAACCCTGGCCTACTAAAGGGCCCGGGGTCCGTTGCCCCTCTCTGTCATCACCACGACAACGGGTTCATTGTGAGGCAGGCCATCCCTGCCAAAACCTTACAAACCAAGGCCTGCTATGGCCCCGCGGTCCGTTGCCCCTCTCCGCCATGACCCTGACAACAGGTTCATTGTGACGCAGGACGACCCATCCAAACCTTGCAAACCCAGGCCTGCTGCTGGCCGTTGGTCCGTTGCCCCTCTCCGCCGTCACCCCGATAACAGGTTCATTGTGATGCAGGCCGCCCCCGCCCAAACCTTGAAAACCCAGGACTACTGCGGGCCCGGTGTTTTTTGCCCCTCTCCGCCATTACCCAGACAACGACTGCTCTGTGACGCAGGCCGCCCCGGCCCAAATTCTGCAAACCCAGGCCCGCTGCGAGCCTGTTGATCATTGTCCCTCTCCGCCGTCACCCCAACAATGGGTTCATTGTAACACAGGCCGCCCCCGCCCAAATTCCGCAAACCCAGGCCAGCTGCAAACATGGGGACTGTTGCCCCTCTCCTCCGTCACCCCAACAACGAGTTCATTGTAACAGCGGCTGCCCACGTCATAACCTTGCAAACCTAGGCCTGTTTTGGGCCCGGGGTTTTTTCTCCCTCTCCGCCGTTACCCCGACAGCGGGTTCATTGTGACATACGCCTCCACAGCCTTAACCTTGCAAACTCACACCTGCTGCGGGCCCTGGGTCCGTTGCCCCTCTCCGCCGTCACCCCGACAACAGCTTCCTTGTGACGCAGGCTGCCCCCACCCAAATTCCGCAAACCCAGACCCGCTACAGGCCTGGGGACCTTTACCCTTCTCCACCGTAACCCCGACAACAGGTTCATTGTGAGGCAGGCCGCTCCCGCCCAAACCTTGAAAACCCAGGCCTGCTGCGGGCCCGTTGTGTTTTGCCCCTCTCCGTCGTCTCCCCGAGAACAACTTCCCTGTGACGCAGGCCACCTCCGCCCAAATTCCGCAAACCCAGGCCTGCTGCGAGCCTGGGGACTGTTACTCCTCTCCGCTGTCACCACAAAAACGGGTTCATTGTGACACAGCCCGCCCCTGACCAAACTTCGAAAACCCAGGCCTGCTGCGGGCCCGGTGTTTTTTGCCCCTTTCCGCCGTCGCCCCGACAACGGCTTCCTTGTGACGCAGGCCGCCCCCGCCCAAATTCCGCAAGCCCAGACCCGCTATGGGCCTGGGGACCTTTACCCTTCTACACCGTAACCCCAAATACAGGTTCATTGTGACGCAGGCCGCCAACAACCAAATCTTCCAAACCCAGGCCTGCTGCGGGCCCGGGGTCCGTTGTCCCTCTCCTCCGTCACCCCAAACACGGGTTCATTGTGACGCAAACGGCCCCCGACCAAACCTTGCAAACCCAGGTATGCTGCGGACCCTGGGTCCGTTGCCCCTCTCCGCAGTCACCCCGACAACGGCTTATTTGTGACACAGGCCGCCCCTGACCACATTCCGCAAACACCAGGCCCGCTGCTAGCCTGGGGACCGTTGCCCCTCTCCTCTGTCACCCCGACAACGGGTTCATTGTGACACATTCCGTCCTTGACCAAACCTTGAAAACCCAGGCCTGCTGCGGGCCCGATGTTTTTTGCCCCTCTCCGGGTCACCCTGACAACAGGTTCATTGTAACGCAGGCCGCCCCGCGTAAACCTTGTAAACCCAGGCCTGCTACGGGCCTTGGGTCTGTTGCCTCTCTCCGCTGTTACCCCGACAACGACTTCCCTGTGAAGAAGGCCGTCCCCGCCAAAATTCCCAAAACCCAGGACTACTACGCGCCCGGGGTCAATTGCATCTCTCCGCTGTCACCCCGACAACAGGTTCTTTGTGACGCGAGCCGCCCCTACACAAACCTTGCAAACCCACGTCTGTTGCGGGCCCTGGGGACGATTGCTCCTCTCAGCCGTTACCCCGAAAACGGCTTCCTTGTGACGTAGGCTGCCCCCGACCAAATTCCGCAAACCCAGGCCCGCTGAGAGCCTGGGGACGATTGCCCCTCTCAGCCGTTACCCGGATAACGGCTTCCTTGTGACACAGGCCGCCCCCGCCCTAATTCCGCAAACCCAGGCCTGCTGCGGGTCCGGGGCTTTTTTCCACTCTCCGTCATCACCCAAAGAAAGGGTTCATTGTGACGCACGCCGCCCCCGCCAAAACCTTGCAAACCCATGCCTGCTGCAGGCCCTAGGACCGTACAGTACTTACTACTGTAGCTGGGGTCTGCCTTCCTGCTATCTTGTAGCTCCTATACACAGTGGTATAAGTAAACCCACAAAATGTATTTTTGCAATGGGATCTAAGGAGAAAAAGAGTGTGGTATTGAAGATAGCTCCCACACGAAAGCAGCCGCAAATGTGACACCGTGCTGGCTGATAGACTGCATGGGGACCTACTTACTACTGTAGCTGGGGTCTGCTTTCCTGCTTTATTGTAGCTCCCATAAGCAGTAGTGTAAGTTAACCGACAACATGTATTTTTTTCAGTGGGAGCTGAGCAGAAAAAATCTGTGGTATTGAAGATAGCTCCGACACGAAAGCAGCTGCAAATATGACACCGTGCTGGCTGATAGACTCCATGGGGACCTACTTACTACTGTAGCTGGGGTCTGCCTTCCTGCTTTCTTGTAGCTCCCATACGCAGGTGTATAAGTTAAGCAACAACATGTATTTTTTCACTGGGATCTAAGGAGAAAAAGAGTCTGGTATTGAAGATAGCTCCGACACGAAAGCAGGTGCAAATGTCACACCGTGCTGGCTGATAGACTGCATGGGGACCTAGTTACTACTGTAGCTGGGGTCTGCCTTCTTGCTTTCTTGTAGCTCCCATACACAGTGGTGTAACTTAACCGACAACATGTATTTTTGCAATGGGATCTAAGGAGAAAAATCTGTGGTATTAAAGATAGCTCCCACACGAAAGCAGCTGCAAATGTGACACCGTGCTGGCTCATAGACTGCATAGGGACCTACTTACTACTGTAGCTGGGGTCTGCCTTCCTGCTTTCTTGTAGCTCCCATACGCAGTGGTGTAACATAACCGAGAACATGTGTTTTTTCCAATTACAGATGAGGAGAAAAAGTGTGGTATTGAAGACTGTGCCCACACGAAAGCAGCTGCAAATGTGACACCGTGCTGGCTGATAGACTGCATGTTGACCTACTTACTACTGTAGCTGGGCTCTGCCTTCCTGCTTTATTGTAGCTCTCATACGCATTTCTTTAACTTAACAGACACATGTATTTTTGCAATGTTATCTAAGGAGAAAAAGACTGTGGTATTGAAGATAGCTCCCACACGAAAGCAGCTAAAAATGTAACATCGTGGTGGCTGATAGACTGCATGGGGACCTACTTGCTACTGTAGCTGCGGTCTGCCTTCCTGCTTTCTTGTAGGTCCGATATGCAGTGGTGTAACTTAACCGACAACATGTATTTTTTTCAAGGGTACCTGAGGAGAAAAAGAGTGTGGTATTGAAGATAGCTCCCAGAGGAAAGCAGCTGCAAATGTGACACCGTTCTGGGTCATTGACTGCATGGAAACCTACTTACTACTGTAGCTGGGGTCTGCCTTCCTGCTTTCCTGTAGCTCCCATACACAGTGGTAAAACTAAAGAGATAACATCTATTTTTTCAATGGGAAATGAGGAGAAAAAGGGTGTAGTATTGAAGATAGCTCCCACACGAAAGCAGCTGCAAATGTGACACCGTGCTGGCTGATAGATTGCATGGGGACCTACTTACTACTGTAGCTGGGGTCTGCCTTCCTGCTTTCTTGTACCTCCCATACACAGTGGTGTAACTTAACCCACAACATGTATTATAGCAATGGGATGTAAGCAGAAAAATCAGTGGTATTGAAGATAGCTCCCACAGGAAACAGCTGCAAATGAGACACCGTGCTTGCTGATAGACTGCATGGGGACCTACTTACTACTGTAGCTAGGGTCTGCCTTCCTGCTTTTTTGTAGCTACCATAAGCACTGGTGTAAGTTAACCGACAATATGTATTTTTTTCAATGGGAGCTGAGGAGAAAAAATCTGTGGTATTGAAGATAGCTCCCACAAGAAAGCAGCTGAAAATGTGAAACCATGCTGGCTGATAGACTGCATGGGGACCTACTTACTACTGTAGCTGGGGTCTGTCTTCCTGCTTTCTTGTAGCTCCCCTACGCAGTCGTATAACTTAACAGACAACATGTATTTTTTTTTGTAGTAGGATCTAAAGAGAAAAAGAGTGTGGTATTGAAGATAGATCCCACACGAAAGCAGCTGCAAATGTGACACCGTGCTGGCTGATAGACTGCATGGGGACCTACTTACTACTGTAGCTGGGGTCTGCTGTCCTGCTTTCTTTTAGCTCCCATACGCAGTGGTATATGTTACCCCACAACATGTATTTTTTCAATGGGATCTAAGGAGAAAAAGAGTGTGGTATTTAAGATAGCTCCGACACGAAAGCAGCTGCAAATGTGACACCGTGCTGGATGGTAGACTGCATGGGGACCTACTTACTACTGTAGCTGCGGTCTGCCTTCCTGCTTTCTTGTAGGTCCGATATGCATTCGGGTAACTTAACCGACAACATGTATTTTTTTCAAGGGTACCTGAGGAGAAAAAGAGTGTGGTATTGAACATAGCTCCCAGAGGAAAGCAGCTGCAAATGTGACACCGTTCTGAGTCATTGACTGCATGGGGACCTACTTACTACTGTAGATGGGGTCTGCCTTCCTCCTTTCTTGTATCTCCCATACGCAGTGGTGTAACTTAACCGACAACATGTGTTTTTTCCAATCGGAAATGAGGAGAAAAAGAGTGTGGTGTTGAAGATAGCTCCTAAATGAAAGCAGCTCGAAATGTGACACCGTGCTGGCTGATAGACTGCATGGGGACCTACTTACTACTGTAGCTGGGGTCTGCCTTCCTGCTTTCTTGTATCTGCCATACGCAGTGGTGTAAGTTAACCGACAACATGTATTTTTTTCAATGGGAGCTGAGGAGAAAAACTCTGTTGTATTGAAGAAAGCTCCGAAACGAAAGCAGCTGCAAATGTGACACCTTGCTGGCTGATGGACTGCATGGGGATCTACTTACTACTGTAGCTGGGGTCTGCCTTCCTGCTTTCCTGGAGCTCCCATACACAGTGTTGTAACTTAACCCACAACATGTATTTTTGCAATGGGATCTAAGGAAAAAAAGACTGTGGTATTGAAGATAGCTCCCACAGGAAAGCAGCTGCAAATTTGACACCTTGCTTGCTGATAGACTGCATGGGGACCTACTTAGTACAGTAGCTGGGGTATGCCTTCCTGCTTTCTTGTAGCTCCCATACGCATTTCTTTAACTTTACAGACACATGTATTTTGCAATGAGATCTAAGGAGAAAAAGAGTGTGGTATTAAAGATAGCTCCCACACGAAAGCAGCTGCAAATGTGACACCGTGCTGGCTGATAGACTGCATGGGGACCTACTTACTACTGTAGATGGGGTCTTCCTTCCTGCTTTCTTTTAGGTCTGATATGCAGTGGTGTAACTTAACCTACAACATGTATTTTTTTCAATGGGAGCTGAGGAGAATAAATCTGTGGTATTGAAGATAGCTCCGACATGAAAGCAGCTGCAAATGTGACACCGTGCTGGCTGATAGACTGCATGGGGACCTACTTACTACTGTAGATGGGGTCTGTCTTCCTCCTTTCTTGTAGCTCCCATACGCAGTGGTGTAACTTAACCGATAACATGTGTTTTTTCCAATCGGAAATGAGCAGAAAAATCTGTGGTATTGAAGATAGCTCCCATACGAAAACAGCTGCAAATGTGACACCGTGCTGGCTGATAGACTGCATGGGGACCTACTTACTACTGTAGCTGGGGACTTCCGTCTTGCTTTCTTCTAGGTCTGATATGCAGTGGTGTAACTTGACCTACAACATGTATTTTTTTCAATGGGAGCTGAGGAGAAAAAATCTGTGGTATTAAAGATAGCTCCCAAAGGAAAGCAGCTGCAAATGTGACACCGTGCTGGCTGATAGACTACATGGATACCTTCTTACTACTGTAGCTGGGGTCTGCCTTCCTGCTTTCTTGTAGGTTCCATACGCAGTGGTGTAAGTTAACCGACAACATGTGTTTTTTCCAATTGGAGATGAGGAGAAATAGAGTGTGGGATTGAAGATAGCTCCCACATGAAAGCATAGGTAAATGTCACACCGTGCTGGCTGATAGACTGCATGGGGACCTACTTACTACTGAAGCCCTTCTCTGCCTTCCTGCTTTCTTGTAGCTCCCATAGGCAGTGGTATAACTTAAGCGATAACATGTATTTTTTCAATGGGAAATGAGGAAAAAAAGAGTGTGGTATTGAAGATAGCTCCCACACGAAAGCAGCTGCAAATGTGACACCGTGCTGCTTGATAGACTGCATGGGGACCTACTTACTACTGTAGCTGGGGTCTGCCTTCCTGCTTTCTTGTAGCTCCCATACGCAATGGTAAACTTTAACAGACACATGTATTTTTTCAATGGGATCTGAGGAGAAAAAGAGTGTTTTATTGAAGATATCTCCCACAGGAAAGCAGCTGCAAATGTGACACCGTGCTAGCTGATAGACAGCATGGGGACCTACTTAATACTGTAGCTCGGGTCTGCCTTCCTGCTTTCTTGTAGCTCCCATACTCAGTGGAAAACTTTAACAGACACATGTATTTTTTCAATGGGATCTAAAGAGAAAAAGAGTGTGGGATTGAAGATAGCTCCCACAGGAAAGCAGCTGCAAATGTGACACCGTGCTGGCTGATAGACTGCATGGGGACCTATTTACTACTGTAGCTCGGGTCTGCCTTCCTGCTTTCTTGTAGCTGCCATACGCAGTGGTGTAACGTAACCCACAGCATGTATTTTTTTCAATAGCAGATGAGGAGAAAAAGAATGTGTTATTTACACAGGCCGCCCTAAACCAATTTGGCAAATCCAGGCCCCCTGCGAGCCTGGGGACAATTGCCCCTCTCAGCCTTCAGTTCGACAACGACTTCCCTGTGACGCAGGCCGACCCCGCCCAAATTCCGCAAACCCAGGCCTGCTACGGACATTGAGTCCCTTGCCCCTCTCCGCCGTCACCCCAAAAGCGGGTTCATTGTGACTCAGACAGCCCCCGCACAAACCTTGCAAATCCAGGCCTGCTGCGGTCCCGGTGTTTTTTTCCCCTCTCCGTCGTCACCCCAACAACAGGTTCATTGTGACGCACGCTGCCCCGCCCAAACCTTGTGTAAACCCACACCTGCTGCGGGCCCTGCTTCCGTTCCTCCTCTCTGCCGTCACCCCAACAACGGCTTCCTTTTGACGCAGGCCGCTCCCGCCCAAATTCTGAAAAACCCAGGCCCGCTGCGAGCCTGGGGATCGTTGCCCCTCTCCGCCGTCATCCCGACAACGGGTTTATTGTATTTTTCCAATGGGATCTAAGGAGAAAAAGAGTGTGGTATTGAAGATATCTCCCACAGGAAAGCAGCTGCAAATGTGACACCGTGCTTGCTGATAGACTGCATGGGGACCTACTTAATACTGTAGCTGGGGTCTGCCTTCCTGCTCTCTTGTAGCTCCCATACTCAGTGGTAAACTTTAACAGACACATGTATTTTTTCAATGGGATCTAAAGAGAAAAAGAGTGTGGTATTGAAGATAGCTCCCACACGAAAGCAGCTGCAAATGTGACACCGTGCTGGCTGATAGACTGCATGGGGACCTACTTACTACTGTAGCTGAGGTCTGTCTTCCTGCTTTCTTGTAGCTCCCATACGCAGTACTATAACTTAAGCGACAACATGTATTTTTGCAATCGGATCTAAGGAGAAAAAGAGTGTGGTATTGAAGATAACTCCCACACGAAAGCAGCTGCAAACGTGACACCGTGCTGGATGATAGACTTCATGGGGACCTACTTACTACTGTAGCTGGGGTCTGCCTTCCTGCTTTCTTGTAGCTCCCATACTCAGTGGTGTAACTTAACCCACAACATGTATTTTTTTCAATGGGAGCTGAGAACAAAAACTCTGTGGTATTGAAGATAGCTCCCACAGGAAAGCAGCTGCAAATGTGTCACCGTTCTGGCTGATAGACTGCATGGGGACCTACTTACTACTGTAGCTGGGGTCTGCCTTTCTGCTTTCTTGTAGCTTCCATAGTCAGTGGTATAACATAACCGACAACATGTGTTTTTTTCAAAGGGAGATGAGGATCAAAAGAGTGTGGGATTGAAGATAGCTCCCACAGGAAAGCAGCTGCACATGTGACACCCTGCTGGCTGATAGACTGCATGGAGTCCTACTTACTACTGTAGCTGGTGTCTGCCTTCCTACTTTCTTGTAGCTCCCATACACAGTGGTATAATTTAACATACAACAAGTATTTTTTCAATGGGAAATGAGGAGAAAACGAGTGTGGTATTGAAGATAGCTCCCACACGAAAGCAGCTGCAAATGTGACACCGTGCTGGCTGATAGACTGCATGGGGACCTACTTACTACTGTAGCTGGGGTCTGCCTTCCTGCTTTCTTGTAGCTGTCATACGCAGTGCTGTAACTTAACCCAGAACATGTATTTTTTTCAATGGGAAATGAGGGGAAAAAGAGTGTGGTATTGAAGATAGCTCCCACAGGAAAGCAGCTGCAAATGTGACACCGCGCTGGCTGATAGACTGCATGGGGACCTACTTACTACTATAGCTGTGGTCTGCCTTCCTGCTTTCTTGTAGCTCCCATACTCAGTGTTATAACTTAACAGACACATGTATTTTTTCAATGGGAGCTAATGAGAAAAAGAGTGTGGTATTGAAGATAGCTCCCACAGGAAAGCAGCTGCAAATCTGACACCGTGCTGGCTGATACACTGCATGGGGACCTACTTACTAGTGCAGCTGGGATCTGCCTTCCTGCTTTCTTGTAGCTCCCATACGCAGTGGTGTAAGTTAACCGACAACATGTATTTTTTTCAATGGGAGCTGAGAACAAAAACTCTGTGGTATTGAAGATAGCTTCGACACGAAAGGAGCTGCAAATGTGACACCGTGCTGGCTGATAGACTGCATGGGGACCTACTTACTACTGTAGCTGCGGTCTGCCTTCCTGCTTTCTTGTACCTCCCATACGCAGTATTATAACTTAAGCGACAACATGTATTTTTGCAATCGGATCTAAGGAGAAAAAGAGTGTGGTATTAAAGATAGCTCCCACACAAAAGTAGCTAAAAATGTAACATCGTGGTGGCTGATAGACTGCATGGGGACCTACTTGCTACTGTAGCTGCGGTCTGCCTTCCTGCTTTCTTGTATCTGCCATACGCAGTGGTGTAACTTAACCCACAACATGTATTTTTTTAAATGGGAGATGATGAGAAAGAGAGTGTGGTATTGAAGATAGCTCCGACACGAAAGCAGGTGCAAATGTGACACCGTGCTGACTGATAGACTGCATGGGGACCTACTTACTACTGTAGCTGGGGTCTGCCTTCCTGCTTTCTTGTAGCTGCCATAGGCAGTGGTGTAACTTAACCCACAGCATGTATTTTTTTCAATGGGAGATGAGGAGAAAAAGAGTGTGTTATTTACACAGGCCGCCCTAAACCAATTTCTCAAACCCAGGCCCGCTGCCAGCCTGGGGACAATTGCCCCTCTCAGCCGTCAACCCGACAACGAATTTCCTGTGACGCAGGCCGGCCACTCCCAAATTCCGCAAATCCAGGCCTGCTACGGACATTGGGTCCCTTGCCCCTCTCCGCCGTGACCCCGAAAACGGGTCGATTGTGACTCATGCAGCCCCCGCACAAACCTTGCAAACCCAAGCCTGCTGCTGTCCCGGTGTTTTTTTCCCCTCTCCGTGGTCACCCCAACAACAAGTTCATTGTGACACACGCTGCCCCGCCCAAACCTAGCAAACCCATGCCTGCTGCAAGCCCTGGGTCCGTTCCCCCTCTCCGCCATGACTTCAACAACGGCTTGCTTTTAACGCAGGCCGCTCCCGCCCAAATTTCGCAAACCCAGGCCCGCTGCAAGCCCGGGGACAGTTTCCCCTCTCCACCGTCACCCCGACAACGGGTTCATTGTGAAACAGGCCGCCCCCGCCCAAATTCCCAAAACTTAGGGCAGATGTGGGCCCGGTGTTTTCGGCCCCTCTCCACCGTCACCCCGAGAACGGCTTCCTTGTGACGCAGCTCGCTCTCGCCCAAATTCTGCAAACCCAGGCCTGCTGCGACCCTGGGGACCGTTGCCCCTCTCCGCCGTGACCCCGACAACGGCTTCATTGTGACGCAGGTCGCCCCTGCCTAAACCTTGCAAACCCAGGCCTGCTACGGACCCGGGGTCCGTTGCCCCTCTCTGCCGTCACCACGACAACAGTTTCATTGTGACGCAGGCCGCCCCGCCCAAACCTTGTAAACCCAGGCCTACTGCGGGCCCTGGGTCCGTTGCCCCTCTAAACCGTCACCCCGATAACAGCTTCATTCTGACGCAGGGCGCCCCCGCCAAAATTCCGAGAAACCAGGCCTGCTGCGGGTCCGGGGTTTTTTGCCCCTCTCCGCCGTCACTCTGAGAACGGCTTCATTCTGATGCTGGCTGTCCGCGCCCAAATCTTGCAAACCCAGTCCTGCTGTGGGCCCTGGGTCCGTTGCCCCTCTTCTCCGTCACCCCAACAGCGGCTTCCTTGTGACGCAGGCCTCCCCTGGCAAAATTCGGGCTCGCTATATGTCTGGGGACCTTTACCCCTCTCCACCGTAACCCCGACAACAGGTTCATTGTGACGCAGACTCCCCCCGCCCATACCTTGAAAACCCACGCCTGCTGCGGGCCCGGGGTCTGTTGATAGCTCCCACACGAAAGCAGCTGCAAATGTGACACCGTGCTGGCTGATAGACCACATGGGGAGCCAATTAATACTGTAGCTGGGGTCTGCATTCCTGCTTTCTTGTGGCTCCCATACTCAGTGGTATAACTTAACAGACACATGTATTTTTTCAATGGGAGCAGAGGAGGAAAAGAGTGTGCTATTCCAGATAGCTCCCACACGAAAGCAGCTAAAAATGTGACGCTTTGCTGGCTGATAGACTGCATGGGTACCTACTTACTACTGTAGCTGGGGTCTGCCTCCCTGCTTTCTTGTACCTCCCACACTCAGTGGTATAACTTAAACCGACAACGTGTATTTTTGCAATGGGATCTAAGGAGAAAAAGACTGTGGTATTGAAGATAGCTCCCACACGAAAGCAGCTGCAAATGTGACACCATGCTGGCTGATAGACTGCATGGGGACCTACTTACTACTGTAGGTGGGGTCTGCCTTCCTGCTTTCTTGTAGCTCCCATACTCAGTGGTATAACTTAAGAGATAAGATCTATTTTTTTAATGGGAAATGAGGAGAAAAAGAGTGTGGTATTGAAGATAGCTCCCACACAAAAGCAGCTGCAAATGTGACACTGTGCTGGCTGATAGAATGCATGGGGACCTACTTACTACTGTAGCTGGGTCTGCCTTCCTGCTTTTTTGTTGCTCCCATACGCAGTGGTGTAACTTAACCCACAACATGTATGTTTTTCCAATCGGAGATGAGGAGAAAAAGAGTGTGGTAGTGAAGATAGCTCCCATAGGAAAGCAGCTGCAAATGTGACACCATGCTGGCTGATAGACTGCATGGGGACCTACTTACTACTGTAACTGGGGTCTGCCTTCCTTCTTTCTTGTAGGTCGATATGCAGTGGTGTAACTTAACCTACAACATGAATTTTTTTCAATAGGAGCTGAGGAGAAAAATTGTGTGGTAGTGAAGATAGCTCCCATAGGAAAGCAGCTGCAAATGTGACACCATGCTGGCTGATAGACTGCATGGGGACCTACTTACTACTGTAGCTGGGGTCTGCCTTCCTTCTTTCTTGTAGGTCGATATGCAGTGGTGTAACTTAACCTACAACATGTATTTTTTTCAATGGGAGATGAGGAGAAAAAGAGTGTGGTATTTACGCAGGCCGCCCTAAACCAATTCCGCAAACCCAGACCTGCTGCGAGCCTGGGGACAACTGCCCCTCTCAGCCTTCAACCCGACAACGAATTCCTTGTGATGCAGGCCCACCCTGCCCAAATTCCGCAAACCCAGGCCTTCTACGAGCCTGGGGATCGTTTCCCGTCTCCGCCGTCACCCCGAGAACGGGTTCATTGTGAAGCACGCGGCCCCGCCCAAGCCTTGTAAACCCAGGTCTGCTACGGACTTTGGGTCCCTTGCCCCTCTCTGCCGTCACCCCGAAAGCGGGTTCATTGTGACTCAGGCAGCCCCCGCACAAACCTTGCAAACCCAGGCCTGTTGCGGTCCTGGTGTTTTTTTCCCCTCTCCGTCGTCACCCCAACAACAGGTTCACTGTGACGCACGCTGCAACGCCCAAACCTTGCAAACCCACGCCTGCTGCGGGCCCTGGGTCCGTTCCCCCTCTCCGCCATCACTCCAACAACGGCTTCCTTTTGACGCAGGCCGCTCCCGCCCAAATTCCGCAAACCCAGGCCCGCTGCAAGCCCGGGGACCGTTTCCCCTCTCCACCGTCACCCCGACAACGGGTTCATTCTGAAACAGGCCGTCCTTGCCCAAACATTGCAAACCCAGGGCAGATGCGGCCCCGGTGTTTTTGGCCCCTCTCCGCCGTCACCCCGAAAACAGCTTCCTTGTGACGCAGCTCGCTCTCGCCCAAATTCTGCAAACCCAGGCCGGCTGCGAGCCTGGGGACGGTTGCCCCTCTCCGCCATCACCCCCAAAAGAGCTTTATTGTGAGGCGGGCCGCCCCCGCCGAAACCTTACAAACCCAGGCCTGCTACGGCCCCGGGTCCATTGCCCCTCTCCACCGTGACCCTGACAACAGGTTCATTGTGACGCAGGATGCCCCATCAAAACCTTGCAAACCCAGGCCTGCTGCGGGCCGTTGGTCCGTTTCCCCTCTCCACCGTCACCCCCATAACGGGTTCATTGTGATGCAGGCCACCCCTGCCCAAACCTTGAAAACCCAGGACTACTGCGGCCCCGGTGTTTTTTGCCCCTCTCCGCCATTACCCCGACAACGACTTCCCTGTGATGCAGGCCGCCCCGGCCAAAATTCCGCAAACCCAGGCCCGCTGCGATACTGGTGATCGTTGCCTCTCTGTGCCGTCACCCCGACAAGGGCTTCCTTTTGACACAGGCCGGCCCCGCCCAAATTCCGCAAACCCAGGCCAGCTGCAAACATGGGGACTGTTGCCCCTCTCCTCCGTCACCCCAACAATGGGTTCATTGTTACGCAGGCCGCTCCCGCCCAAACCTTGCAAACCCAAACCTGCTGCGGACCCTGGGTCCGTTGCCCCTCTCCACCGTCACCCTGACAACAGGTTCATTGTGACGCAGGCCGCCAACAACCAAACCTTCCAAACCCAGGCCTGCTGCGGGCCCGGGGTTCGTTGTCCCTCTCTTCCGTCACCCCAACAACGGGTTCATTGTAATAGAGGCCGCCCCCGTCATAACCTTGCAAACCCAGGCCTGCTACGGGCCCAGGATCCGTTGCCCCTTTCCGTTGTCACCCCGACAACAGATTCATTGTGATGCGGGACGCCCCCGCCCAAAACTTGCAAACCCAGGCCTGGTGTGGGCCCTGGGTCCGTTGCCCCTTTCCGCCGTCACCCCGACAGTGGGTTCATTGTGACGCAGGTCGCCCCGCCCAAACCTTGCAAACCCAGGCCTGCTGTGGGCCCATTGTGTTTTGCCCCTTTCCGCCGTCACCCCGAACATAACTTCCCTGTGACACAGACCGCCCCAGTTCAAATTCCGCAAACCCAGGCCTGCTGCGAGCCTGGGGACTGTTACTGCTCTCCGTTGTCACCACGAAAACGAGTTAATTGTTACAGAGGCCGCCCCTGACAAAACTTTGACAACCCAGGCCTCCTGTAGGCCCGGTGTTTTTTGCACCTTTCCGCCGTCGCCCCGACAAAGGCTTCCCTCTGACGCAGGCCGCCCCCGCCCAAATTCCGTAAACCCAGACCCGCTACAGGCCTGGGGACCTTTACCCTTCTCCACCGTAAACCTGAGAACAGGTTCATTGTGACGCAGGTCGCCAACAACCGAATCTTCCGGCTGCTACGGGCCCTGGGTCCGTTTCCTCTCTCCGCCGTCACCCCGACAACGACTTGCCTGTGACGAAGGCCGCCCCCACCCAAATTCCCAAAGGCTGGCCTGCTACGGGCCCGGGGTCAATTGCACCTCTCCGCTATCACTCCGACAACAGGTTCTTTGTGACATGAGCCGCCCCTACCCAAACCTTGCAAACCCACGCCTGTTGCGGGCCCTGGGTCCGGTGCCCCTCTCCGCCGTCACCCCGACAATGGCTTCCTTGTGACGCAGGCCACCCCTACCAAAATTCCGCAAACCCAGGACTGCTACGGCCCTGTGATTTTTTGCCCCTCTCCTCCGTCACCCAACAACGGCTTCATAATAACACAGGCCGCCCCCGCCATAGCCTTGCAAACCCAGGCTATTGAAGGCCCGGGTTCCATTGCCCCTCTCCGTCGTCACCCCGACAACGGGTTCATTGTGACGCACGCTGCCCCCGCCCAAAACTTGCAAACCCAGGCCTACTGCAGGCACTGGGTCCGTTCCCCCTCTCCGCTGTCACTCCGAGAAGAGCTTCTTTTTGACGTAGGCCACCCCGACCAAATTCCACAAACCCAGGCCTGCTACGGGCCCGGGGTCCGTAGCACCTTTCCGCCGTAACCCCAACAGCAAGTTCATTGTGACGCCAGAACCTTGCAAACCCAGACCTGCTGCGGGCCCTGGGTCTGTTGCAAGAGTGTGGTATTAAAGATAGCTCCCACACGAAAGCAGCTGCAAATGTGACACCGTGCTGGCTCATAGACTGCATGGGGACCTACTTACTACTGTAGCTGGGGTCTGCCTTCCTGCTTTCTTGTAGCTCCCATACGCAGTGGTATAACTTAACCGACAATGTGTATTTTTTTCAATGGGAGATGAGGAGCACTGAGTGTGGGATTGAAGATAGCTCCCACACGAAAGCAGCTGCAAATGTGACACCGTGCTGGCTGATAGACTGCAT
Organism: Colius striatus; assembly: GCF_028858725.1. Lineage (NCBI taxonomy): Eukaryota > Metazoa > Chordata > Aves > Coliiformes > Coliidae > Colius > Colius striatus. Next base: position 345,677 of record NW_026908535.1, read on the forward strand.
GGGGACCTACTTACTATGGTAGCTGGGGTCTGCCTTCCTGCTTTCTTGTAGCTCCCATACACAGTGGTGTAACTTAACCCCCAACATATATTTTTCAATGGGATCTAAGGAGAAAAAGAGTTTGGTGTTGAAGATAGCTCCCACACAAAAGCAGCTGCAAATGTGACACTGTGCTGGCTGATAGAATGCATGGGGACCTACTTACTACTGTAGCTGGGTCTGCCTTCCTGCTTTTTTGTTGCTCCCATACGCAGTGGTATAACTTAACGGACAACATGCATTTTTGCAATGGGAGCTAAGGAGAAAAAGAGTGTGGTATTGAAGATAGCTCCCACATGAAAGCAGCTGCAAATGTGACACCGTGCTGGCTGATAGACTGCATGGGGACCTACTTACTACTGTAGCTGGGGTCTTCCTTCCTGCTTTCTTGTAGGTCTGATATGCATTGGTGTAACTTAAACTACAACATGTATTTTTTTCAATGGGAGCTGAGGAGAAAAAATCGGTGGTTTTGAAGATACCTCGCACAGGAAATCAGCTGCAAATGTAACAGCGTGCTGACTGATAGACTGCATGGTGACCTACTTACTACTGTGGCTGGGGTCTGCCTTCCTGCTTTCTTGTAGCTGCCATACGCAGTGGTGTAACTTAACCCACAACATGTATTTTTTTAAATGGGAGATGACGAGAAAAAGAGTGTGGTATTGAAGATAGCTCCCACACGAAAGGAGCTGCAAATGTGACACCATGCTGGCTGATAGACTGCAGGGGGACCTATATGCTCCTGTAGCTGGGGTCTGCCTTCCTGCTTTCTTGTAGCTCCCATACTCAGTGGTATAACAGCAGCTGCAAATTCCACAATCCCGGGCCCGCTGCGAGACTGGGAACCGTTGCCCCTCTCCTCTGTCACCCCGACAACGGGTTCATTGTAACACAGGCTGTCTCCGCCCAAACCTTGCAAACCCAGGCCTGCTGCGGGCCTTAGGTCTGTTGCCCCTCTCCGCTGTCACCCCGACAATGGGTTCATTGTGACACATTCCACCCTTGACCAAACCTTTAAAACCTAGGCCTGCTGCGGGCCTTGGGTCTGTTGCCCCTCTCCACCGTCACCCCGACAACATCTTCATTGTGACGCAGACTGCCCTGCCCAAAACTTGCAAACCCAGGCCTGCAAACGGCCCGGGGTCCGTTGCCCCTCTCCGCCGTTACCTCAATAACATGTTCATTGTGACGCAGGCCGTCCCCGTCCACACCTTGCAAACCCATGTCTGCTAATGGCACAGGGTCCGTTACCCCTCTCCGCCATCAGCTCGACAACGGGTTCATTGTGACGCAGGCCGCCCCGGCCCAAACCTTGCAAACCCAGGCCGGCTGCGGGCCTTGGGTCTGTTGCCTCTCTACGCTATCACTCCGACAATGGCCTCCAAGTGACGCAGGCCGCCCTTGCCCAAATTCTGTAAACCCAGGCCCGCTGCGAGTCTGGGGACCGTTGGCTCTCTCAGTCGTCACCCGACAACGGCTTCCTTGTGACGCAAGCCGCCCCCGCCCAAATTCTGCAAACCGAGGCATGCTGCGAGCCTGGGGATAGTTGCCCCTCTCCGCTGTCATCCCGACAACGGGTTTATTGTATTTTTGCAATGGGATCTAAGGAGAAAAAGAGTGTGGTATTGAACATAGCTCCGACATGAAAGCAGCTGCAAATGTGACACCGTGCTGACCGATAGACTGCATGGGGACCTACTTACTACTGTAGCTGGCGTCTGCCTTCCTATTTTCTTGTAGCTCCCATACGCAGTGGTGTAACTTAACCGACAACATGTATTTGTTTCAATGGGAGCTAAGGAGAAAAAATCTGTGGTATTGAAGATAGTTGTCACATGAAAGCAGCTGCAAATGTGACACCGTGCTGGCTGATAGACTGCATGGGGACCTACTTACTACTGTAGCTGGGGTCTGCCTTCCTGCTTTCTTGTAGCTGCCATACGCAGTGGTGTAACTTAACCCACAACATGTATTTTTTTAAATGGGAGATGATGAGAAAGAGAGTGTGGTATTGAAGATAGCTCCGACACGAAAGGAGCTGCAAATGTGACACCATGCTGGCTGATAGACTGCAGGGGGACCTATATGCTCCTGTAGCTGGGGTCTGCCTTCCTGCTTTCTTGTAGCTCCCATACTCAGTGGTATAACAACAGCTGCAAATTCCACAATCCCAGGCCCGCTGCGAGACTGGGAACCGTTGCCCCTCTCCTCTGTCACCCCGACAACGGGTTCATTGTAACACAGGCTGTCTCCGCCCAAAACTTGCAAACCCAGGCCTGCTGCGGGCCTTAGGTCTGTTGCCCCTCTCCGCTGTCACCCCGACAATGGGTTCATTTTGACACATTCCGCCCTTGACCAAACCTTTAAAACCGAGGCCTGCTGCGGGCCTTGGGTCTGTTGCCCTACTCCGCCGTCACCCTGACAACATCTTCATTGTGACGCAGACTGCCCTGCCCAAAACTTGCAAACCCAGGCCTGCAAACGGCCCGGGGTCCGTTGCCCCTCTCCGCCGTTACTTCAAAAACAGGTTCATTGTGACGCAGACCGTCCCCGTCGACACCTTGCAAACCCAGGTCTGCTAATGGCACAGGGTCCGTTACCCCTCTCCGCCATCAACTCGACAACAGGTTCATTGTGACGCAGGCCGCCCTGGCCCAAAACTTGCAAACCCAGGCCGGCTGGGGGCCTTGGGTCCGTTGCCTCTCTCCCCCGTCACCCGACAACGGGTTCCTTGTGACGCAAGCCGCCCCCGCCCAAATTCTGCAAACCGAGGCATACTGCGAGCCTGGGGATCGTTGCCCCTCTCCGCCGTCATCCCAACAACGCGTTTATTGTATTTTTGCAATGGGATCTAAGGAGAAAAAGAGTGTGGTATTGAAGATAGCTCCGACACGAAAACAGCTGCAAATGTGACACCGTGCTGGCTGATAGACTGCATGGGGAGCTACTTACTACTGTAGCTGGGGTCTGCCTTCCTACTTTCTTGTTGCTGTCATACACAGTGGTGTAACTTAACCCACAACATGTATTTTTTTAAATGGGAGATGACGAGAAAAAGAGTATGGTATTGAAGATAGCTCCCACACGAAAGCAGCTGCAAATGTGACACCGTGCTGGCTGATAGAATGCATAGGGACCTACTTACTACTGTAACTGGTGTCTACCTTCCTACTTTCTTGTAGCTCCCATACTCCGTGGTATAACTTAACAGACACATCTATTTTGTCAATGGGAGGTAAGGAGAAAAAGAGTGTGGTATTGAAGATAGCTCCGACACGAAAGTAGCTGCAAATGTGACACCGTGCTGGCTGATGGACTGCATGGGGACCTACTTACTACTGTAGCTGGGGTCTGCCTTCCTGCTTTCTTGAAGCTCCCATACGCAGTGGTGTAAGTTAACCGAAAACATGTATTTTTTTCAATGGGAGCTGAGGAGAAAAACGTTTGGTATTGAAGATAGCTCCCACACGAAAGCAGCTGCAAATGTGACACCGTGCTGGCTGATAGACTGCTCAGGGACCTACTTACTACTGTAGCTGGGGTCTGCCTTCTTGCTTTCTTGTAGGTGTGATATGCAGTGGTGTAAGTTAACCTACAACATGTATTTTTTTCAATGGGAGCTGAGGACAAAAACTCTGTGGTATTAAAGATAGCTCCCACAGGAAAGCTGCTGCAAATGAGAAACCGTGATGGCTGATAGACTGCATGGGGACCTACTTACTAATGTAGCTGGGTTCTGCCTTCCTGCTTTCTTGTAGCTGCCATACGCAGTGGTGTAACTTAACCCACAACATTTATTTTTGCATTGGGATCTAAGGAAAATAAGAGTGTGGTATTGAAGATAGTTCCCACACGAAATCAGCTTTAAACGTGACACCGTGCTGGCTGATAGACTGCATGGGGACCTACTTACTACTGTAGCTGGGGTCTGCCTTCCTGCTTTCTTGTAACTCCCATACGTAGTGGTATAACTTAACCGAAAACATGTATTTTTTTCAATGGGAGATGAAAAAAAAAAAGAGTGTGGTATTGAAGATAGCTCCCACACGAAAGCAGCTGCAAATGTGACACCGTGCTGGCTAACAGACTGCATGGGGACCTACTTACTACTGTAGCTGGGGTCTGCCTTCCTGCTTTCTTGTAGCTCCCATACGCAGTGGTGTAACTTAACCCACAACATGTATTTTTGCAAAGGGATCTAAGGAGAAAAATAGTGTGCTGTTGAAGATAGCTCCCACAGGAAAGCAGCTGCAAATGTGACACCGTGCTGGCTGATAGACTGCATGGGAACCTACTTACTACTGTAGCTGGGGTTTGCCTTCCTGGTTTCTTCTAGCTCCCATACGCAGTGGTGTAACTTAACCGACAACATGTGTTTTTTCGAATCGCAGATGAGGAGAAAAAGAGTGTGATGTTGAAGATAGTTCCCACACGAAAGCAGCTGCAAATGTGAAAACCGTGCTGGGTCATAGACTCCATAGGGACCTACTTAGTACTGTAGCTGGGGTCTGCCTTCCTGCTTTCTTGTAGATCCCATACGCATTCCTTTAACTTCACAGACACATGTATTTTAGCAATGGGATCTAAGAAGAAAAAGAGTGTGATATTGAAGATAGCTCCCACACGAAAGCAGCTGCAAATGTGAAAACCGTGCTGGATCATAGACTGCATGTGGAGCTACTTACTACTGTAGCTGGGACCTGCCTTCCTGCTTTCTTGTAGCTCCCATACACATTTCTTTAACTTAACAGACACATGTATTTTTGCAATGGGATCTAAAGAGAAAAAGAGTGTGGTATTGAAGATAGCTCCCACAGGAAAGCAGCTGCAAATGTGACACCGTGCTGGCTGATAGACTGCATGGGGACCTACTTACTACTGTAGCTGGGGTCTGTCTTCCTGCTTTCTTGTAGGTCGATATGCAGTGGTGTAATTTAACCTACAACATGTATTTTTTTCAATGGGAGATGAGGAGAAAAAGAGTGTGGTATTTACGCAGGCTGCCCTAAACCAATTCCGCAAACCCAGGCCCGCTGCGAGACTGGGTACCGTTGCCCCTCTCCCCTGTCACCCCGACAACGGGTTTATTGTAACACAGGCCGTCCCCGCCCAAACCTTGCAAACCCAGGCCTGCTGCGGGCCTTGGGTCTGTTGCCCCTATCCACCGTCACCCCGACAACGGGTTCATTGTGAGACATTTCGCCCTTGATCAAACATTTAAAACCCAGGCCTGCTGCGGGCCCGATGTTTTTTGCCCCTCTCCGCCGTCACCCCGACAACGAGTTCCCTGTGACGCAGGTCACCCCCACCCAAATTCTACAAACCCAGGCCCGCTACGAGTCTGAGGACCTTTGCCCCTCTCCACCGTCACCCCGACAACAGCTTCATTGTGATGTAGACCGCCCTGCCCAAAACTTGCAAACCCAGGCCTGCAACCGGCCCGGGGTCCATTGCCCCTCTCCGCCGTTACCTCAACAACATGTTCATTGTGACGCAGGCCGCCCCCTTCCAGACCTTGCAAACCCAGATCTGCTACTGGCACAGGGTCCGTTACCCCTCTCCGCCATCACCCCGACAACGTGTTCATAGTGACACAGGCCGCCCCGGCCCAAACCTTGCAAACCCAGGCCGGCTGCGCTCCTTGGGTCTGTTGCCTCTCTCCGCCGTCACTCCGACAATGGCTTCCTAGTGACGCATGCTGCCCTTGCCCAAATTCCACAAACCCAGGCCTGCTGCTGGCCGTTGGTCCGTTGCCCCTCTCCGCCGTCAACCTGACAACGGGTTCATTGTGATGCAGGCCACCCCCACAATAGCCTTGCAAACCCAGGCCGGCTGTGGGCCCTGTGTTTTTTGCTCCTCTCTGCCGTCACCCTGACAACGACTTCCCTGTGACGCAGGCTGCTCCTGCCCAAATTCCACAAACCCAGGCCCGCTAAGAGCCTGGGGACTGTTGCCAACCTCCGCCATCACCCCCACAACAGCTTCATTGTGAGGCGGGCCGCCCCCGCCCAAACCTTACAAACCCAGGCCTGCTACGGCCCCAGGTCTGTTTCCACTCTCCGCTGTGACACTGACAACAGGTTCATTGTGACGCAGGATGCCCCATCAAAACCTTGCAAACCCAGGCCTGCATCCGGCCCAGGGTCCGTTGCCCCTCTCCGCCGTCACCCCGATAACGGGTTCATTGTGATGCAGGCCGCCCCCGCCCAAACCTTGAAAACCCAGGACTACTGCGGGCCCGGTGTTTTTTGTCCCTCTCCGCCATTACCCCGAAAACGACTTCCCTGTGACGCAGGCCGCCCCAGCCAAAATTCCGCAAACCCAGGCCTGCTGCGAGCCTGGTGATCATTGCCCCTCT